>NC_092421.1:73377782-73689637 GCF_040894005.1 Engystomops pustulosus
AGATTATACAGCCACCACTAAGGGGGAGCTCACTACATACATCTTATACACCACCACTAGGGTGAGCTCCTCACCCTTTTATACAACACCACTAGGAGGAGCTCATTACATACAGATTATACACCACCACTAGGAGGAGCTTTCTACATACAGATTATACAGCCACCACTAGGGGGAGCTCACTACATACAGATTATACAGCCACCACTAAGGGGGAGCTCACTACATACATCTTATAAACCACCACTAGGGTGAGCTCCTCACCCTATTATACAACACCACTAGGAGGAGCTCATTACATACAGATTATACAGTCACCACTAGGAGGAGCTTTCTACATACAGATTATACACCCACCACTAGGGGGAGCTCACTACATACAGATTATACATCACCACTAGGGGGAGGTCACTACATACGGATTATACAGCCACCACTAGGGGGAGGTCACTACATACAGATTATACAGCCACCACTAGGGGGAGCTCACTACATACAGATTATACAGCCACCACTAGGGGGAGCTCACTATATACAGATTATACAGTCACCACTAGGATGATGCCACATACGCTCCTCACATACAGATTATACAGCCAAAATTAGTGGACGCTCCTCACATACAGATTATACAGCCACCACTAGGGGGAGCTCACTACATACAGATTATACAGTCACCACTAGGGGGAGTTCATTACATACAGATTATACAGCCACCACTAGGATGATGCCACCATAGATTATGCAGCCTGTGAAATTGGTGTACAATCTGTATGTGTATGAGTCCCCCTAGTGCTTACTATATAATTCTAAGAAATGAGTTCCTTCTAGTGGTGGCTGTATAAATTGTATGCAGTGATCTCCCCCTAGTGGTGTCTGTATAATCTGTATGTAGTGAGCTCCCCCTAGTGGTGGTGTATAATCTGTATGTAGTGAGCTTCCCCTAGTGGTGGTGTATAATCTGTATGTAGTGAGCTCCCCCTAGTGGTGGTGTATTATCTGTATGTAGTGAGCTCCCGCTAGTGGTGGCTTTATAACATGTTTGTAGTGAGCTCCCCCTAGTGGTGGTGTATTATCTGTATGTAGTGACCTCCCCCTAGTGTTGGTGTATTATCTGTATGTAGTGACCTCCCCCTAGTGTTGGTGTATTATCTGTATGTAGTGAGCTCCCCCTAGTGGTGGTGTATAATCTGTATGTAGTGAGCTCCCCCTAGTGGTGGTGTATAATCTGTATGTAGTGAGCTCCCCCTGGTGGTGGTGTATAATCTGTATGTAGTGAGCTTCCCCTAGTGGTGGTGTATTATCTGTATGTAGTGAGCTCCCCCTAGTGGTGGTGTATAATCTGTATGTAGTGAGCTCCCCCTAGTGGTGGTGTATAATCTGTATGTAGTGAGCTCCCCCTAGTGGTGGTGTATTATCTGTATGTAGTGAGCTCCCCCTAGTGGTGGTGTGTAATCCGTACGTAGTGAGCTCCCTCTAGTGGTGGTTGTATTATATGTATGTAGTGAGGAGCTCCTTCTAGTGGTGGCTGTGTAGTTTGTATGTAGTGAGCTCGCTCTAGTGGTAGCTATATAATCTGTATGTTTGTAGAGCTCCCTCTAGTGGTGGCTTCATATTCTGTATTAGAGGTTCTTCCTCAGGAGAGTTCTTCTTGAATATTTGGACATTGCTTTGTTGCTGCTTAGTGGCTGGTAATGGTATACAGTGGTGCTGATGGGTTCCGGTTGGGGTGAGGTCTTTTGGGCCTGGTTTTGTAGTTAGTCGGTTTGATGATTTATGGCGCTCTGTGTTATCTCGCTCGGGGTTATATGATTTCTGGTGGAGGATTAATGATAATCCTATAATTGCCTCCATTGATATCAGCGATGTTGCTGCTGCGGCGGGCGTCTCTGCTGGGGTGGTGATGGCAGTGATGAATGGGTGCGCTGCTGCTTTTCTCTCCTCTTACCGCTCCATTCTACGCGTCGGGAAGTTTACTCCTAATCATCGGATGTAAATCTTATCTGCGCCGTCGATTGTGTTTATCGCAGTGATGATGCTGCTAACAGTCCGTAGTCGTGTTATCAGGAGCATGATAAGCGGCAGAGCTGCGAAATACCAGCGCTGGGTGTCATGTGACTCACCCCTACCCCAGCCTCAGATGCCCCTGCCCCATCCTACACTGTACCCAGCCTCAGATGTCCCACCTCACCCTGCACTGTACCCAGCCTCAGATGTCCCACCTCACCCTGCACTGTACCCAGCCTCAGATGTCCCACCTCACCCTGCACTGTACCCAGCCTCAGATGTCCCACCTCACCCTGCACTGTACCCAGCCTCAGATGCCCCTGCCCCACCCTACACTGTACCCAGCCTCAGATGCCCCTGCCCCACCCTACACTGTACCCAGCCTCAGATGCCCCACCTCACCCTGCACTGTACCCAGCCTCAGATGCCCCTGCCCCACCCTACACTGTACCCAGCCTCAGATGCCCCACCTCACCCTACACTGTATCCAGCCTCAGATGCCCCACCTCACCCTACACTGTACCCAGCCTCAGATGCCCCTGCCCCACCCTACACTGTACCCAGCCTCAGATGCCCCACCTCACCCTACACTGTATCCAGCCTCAGATGCCCCACCTCACCCTACACTGTACCCAGCCTCAGATGTCCTACCTCACCCTACACTGTACCAGCCTCAGATGTCCCACCTCACCCTGCACTGTACCCAGCCTCAGATGTCCCACCTCACCCTGCACTGTACCCAGCCTCAGATGTCCCACCTCACCCTGCACTGTACCCAGCCTCAGATGTCCCACCTCACCCTACACTGTACCCAGCCTCAGATGCCCCTGCCCCACCCTACACTGTACCCAGCCTCAGATGCCCCTGCCCCACCCTACACTGTACCCAGCCTCAGATGCCCCACCTCACCCTGCACTGTACCCAGCCTCAGATGCCCCTGCCCCACCCTACACTGTACCCAGCCTCAGATGCCCCACCTCACCCTACACTGTATCCAGCCTCAGATGCCCCACCTCACCCTACACTGTACCCAGCCTCAGATGCCCCACCTCACCCTGCAATGTACCCACTGTACACTATACCAGCCTCTGTTGCCCCACCTCACCCTACACTGTATCCAGCCTCAGGTGCCCATACCTCACCCTGCACTGTACCCAGCCTCAGATGCCCTACCTCACCCTACACTGTACCAGCCTCTGTTGCCCCACCTCACCCTGCACTGTACCCAGCCTCAGATGCCCCACCTCACCCTACACTGTACGCAGCCTCAGATGCCCCACCTCACCCTACACTGTATCCAGCCTCAGATGCCCCACCTCACCCTACACTGTACCCAGCCTCAGATGCCCCACCTCACCCTGCAATGTACCCACTGTACACTATACCAGCCTCTGTTGCCCCACCTCACCCTACACTGTATCCAGCCTCAGGTGCCCATACCTCACCCTGCACTGTACCCAGCCTCAGATGCCCTACCTCACCCTACACTGTACCAGCCTCTGTTGCCCCACCTCACCCTGCACTGTACCCAGCCTCAGATGCCCCACCTCACCCTACACTGTACGCAGCCTCAGATGTCCCACCTCACCCTACACTGTACCCAGCCTCAGATGCCCCACCTCACCCTACACTGTACCAGCCTCAGATGCCCCACCTCACCCTGCACTGTACCCAGCCTCAGATGCCCCTGCCCCACCCTACACTGTACCCAGCCTCAGATGTCCCACCTCACCCTACACTGTACCCAGCCTCAGATGCCCCATCTCACCCTACACTGTATCCAGCCCCAGATGCCCCACCTTTCCCTACACTGTACCAGCCTCTGTTGCCCCACCTCACCCTACACTGTATCCAGCCTCAGGTGCCCCACCTCACCCTGCACTGTACCCAGCCTCTGTTGCCCCACCTCACCCTACACTGTATCCAGCCTCAGGTGCCCCACCTCACCCTGCACTGTACCCAGCCTCAGATGCCCCACCTCACCCTACACTGTACCCAGCCTCAGATGTCCCACCTCACCCTACACTGTACCCAGCCTCAGATGCCCCACCTCACCCTGCACTGTACCAGCCTCTGTTGCCCCACCTCACCCTACACTGTATCCAGCCTCAGGTGCCCCACCTCACCCTGCACTGTACCCAGCCTCAGATGCCCCACCTCACCCTACACTGTATCCAGCCCCAGATGCCCCATCTCACCCTACACTGTATCCAGCCCCAGATGCCCCACCTCACCCTACACTGTACCCAGCCTCAGATTCCCCACCTCACCCTACACTGTACCCAGCCTCAGATGCCCCATCTCACCCTACACTGTATCCAGCCCCAGATGCCCCACCTCACCCTACACTGTACCCAGCCCCAGATGCCCCATCTCACCCTACACTGTATCCAGCCCCAGATGCCCCACCTCACCCTACACTGTACCCAGCCTCAGATGTCCCACCTCACCCTGCACTGTACCAGCCTCTGTTGCCCCACCTCACCCTACACTGTACCCAGCCTCAGATGTCCCACCTCACCCTGCACTGTACCCAGCCTCAGATGCCCCTGCCCCACCCTACACTGTACCCAGCCTCAGATGTCCCACCTCACCCTGCACTGTACCCAGCCTCAGATGTCCCACCTCACCCTACACTGTACCAGCCTCAGATGCCCCACCTCACCCTGCACTGTACCAGCCTCAGATGTCCCACCTCGCCCTACACTGTACCCAGCCTCAGATGCCCCACCTCACCCTACACTGTACACAGCCTCAGATGCCCCACCTCACCCTACACTGTACCCAGCCTCAGATGTCCCACCTCACCCTGCACTGTACCCAGCCTCAGATGCCCCTGCCCCACCCTACACTGTACCCAGCCTCAGATGTCCCACCTCACCCTACACTGTACCCAGCCTCAGATGCCCCTGCACCATTCTACACTGTACCCAGCCTCAGATGTCCCACCTCACCCTGCACTGTACCAGCCTCAGATGCCCCACCTCACCCTGCACTGTACCAGCCTCAGATGCCCCACCTCACCCTGCACTGTACCAGCCTCAGATGCCCCACCTCACCCTGCACTGTACCAGCCTCAGATGTCCCACCTCGCCCTACACTGTACCCAGCCTCAGATGCCCCATCTCACCCTACACTGTATCCAGCCCCAGATGCCCCACCTCACCCTGCACTGTACCAGCCTCTGTTGCCCCACCTTACCCTACACTGTACCCAGCCTCAGATGTCCCACCTCACCCTACACTGTACCCAGCCTCAGATGCCCCTGCACCATTCTACACTGTACCCAGCCTCAGATGTCCCACCTCACCCTGCACTGTACCAGCCTCAGATGCCCCACCTCACCCTGCACTGTACCAGCCTCAGATGTCCCACCTCGCCCTACACTGTACCCAGCCTCAGATGCCCCACCTCACCCTGCACTGTACCCAGCCTCAGATGTCCCACCTCACCCTACACTGTACCCAGCCTCAGATGTCCCACCTCACCCTACACTGTACCCAGCCTCAGATGTCCCACCTCACCCTACACTGTACCCAGCCTCAGATGTCCCACCTCACCCTACACTGTACCCAGCCCCAGATGCCCCTGCCCCACCCTACACTGTACCCAGCCTCAGATGTCCCACCTCACCCTACACTGTACCAGCCTCAGATGCCCCACCTCACCCTGCACTGTACCCAGCCTCAGATGCCCCACATCACCTTACACTGTACCAGCCTCAGATGCCCCTGCCCCACCCTACACTGTACCCAGCCTCAGATGCCCCACCTCACCCTGCACTGTACCAGCCTCAGATGTCCCACCTCACCCTACACCAGGGGTCCCCAAACTACGGCCCGCGGGCCACTTGCGGCCCGCGGACCGTTTCTATCCGGCCCCCGTCCCATCCAGCGCCGAGCCCCGGGATCCGGATTTGTTATTTCGGGGCCCCCGGGCTGGCGCTCCAGTACGGCAGTCAGGCAGGGGCCTCCGTCCATCCGGACAGGAAGCTCCTGCCCGTCACTGAATAGTGCTCGATGCGGCCGGAAACGGCCGCTCGAGCACTATTACTGCAGGTGGAGCGATGTGGCCGGAAGACAACCCCGGCGCACATCGCTCCTTGAACCTGGATGCGCGGCCGCGTGATTACGTCATCACGCGGCCGCGCACCGCTTCCTGTCCGGCAGCAGCCCGAAGAAAGAAGATGCAGGAGCCAGAGGTAAGTACAGGGCTTTTATTATTTTTTTTAAAACAGCAGTAGAAACATTGTGGCTGCCCTAATATATGAAATTATGGATTATGGGGCAATTATAGAAAATAATAATGGAGGGGCAGCATAGGGAATAGTTATGAGGAGCAGGATAGGAAATAATTAATTATGAGGGGGCAGCATAGGGAATAATTAATTATTTCCTATGCTGCCCCTCATAATTAATTATTTCCTATCCTGCTCCTCATAATTAATTATTTCCTATTCTGACCCTCATAATTAATTATTTCCTCATAAGGGGTAGCATAGGAAATAATAAATTATAAGGGGCAGCATAGGAAATAATAAATTATAAGGGGCAGCATAGGAAATAATAAATTATGAGGGGCAGCATAGGAAATAATTAATTATGAGGGGCAGCATAGGAAATAATTAATTATGAGGGGCAGCATAGGAAATAATTAATTATGAGGGGCAGTATAGGAAATAATTAATTATGAGGGGCAGCATAGGAAATAATTAATTATGAGGGGCAGTATAGGAAATAATTAATTATGAGGGGCAGCATAGGAAATAATTAATTATGAGGGGCAGCATAGGAAATAATTAATTATGAGGGGCAGTATAGGAAATAATTAATTATGAGGGGCAGCGTAGGAAATAATTAATTATGAGGGGCAGTATAGGAAATAATTAATTATGAGGGGCAGCATAGGAAATAATTAATTATCAGGGGCAGTATAGGAAATAATTAATTATGAGGGGCAGCATAGGAAATAATTAATTATGAGGGGCAGTATAGGAAATAATTAATTATGAGGGGCAGCATAGGAAATAATTAATTATCAGGGGCAGTATAGGAAATAATTAATTAATTAATATTTTTTTTATTTTTAAACTTCAGTCCGGCCCTCCAACGGTCTGAGAGGGACAGTGATCGGCCCCCTATGTAAAAAGTTTGGGGACCCCTGCCCTACACTGTACCAGCCTCAGATGCCCCACCTCACCCTACACTGTACCAGCCTCAGATGCCCCTGCCCCACCCTACACTGTACCCAGCCACAGATGTCCCACCTCACCCTACACTGTACCCAGCCTCAGATGTCCCACCTCACCCTACACTGTACCCAGCCTCAGATGTCCCACCTCACCCTACACTGTACCCAGCCTCAGATGTCCCACCTCACCCTACACTGTACCCAGCCTCAGATGCCCCACCTCACCCTGCACTGTACCAGCCTCAGATGCCCCACCTCACCCTGCACTGTACCCAGCCTCAGATGCCCCTGCCCCACCCTACACTGTACCCAGCCTCAGATGTCCCACCTCACCCTACACTGTACCCAGCCTCAGATGCCCCATCTCACCCTACACTGTATCCAGCCCCAGATGCCCCACCTCACCCTGCACTGTACCAGCCTCTGTTGCCCCACCTTACCCTACACTGTACCCAGCCTCAGATGCCCCACCTCACCCTGCACTGTACCAGCCTCAGGTATCCCACCTTACTTACTATTTTCTTGGCTACCTGCCCCAGCTCTCTCCTCGCTCATCCACATGCAATCTTTGATGCCCGCTCCCCTGGCAGCAGAGCGCCGGTGGTTTCCCCTCCCCCGCTCTCGGCCATTATACGGCTGTTAGTTTTAACACTGAGAAATATTTTAAGAGGGACAGTAAAAATCAATGCTGCGGATCGATGGTGCGTAAAAGCCTGGGCTGGACCCGCCTCATCCCTGCCCGCCAGATCTGGCACCGCGCCAAGGGAAAAACCGCTGCTGCTGTGACATCTGTCCCTGGGAAAGCTGGGTGCAGCAGAAGGTGAGGACATTGCAGGCTGCGTCAGTTGTCACCACGGGATCCAAGTGTCACTCAGCTTTCCCAGGCTCCGGAAAAGCAAATCTGTCTAGTTATATGGCAGGCATAGCCGGGGTCCCTAGCAGCAATGCACCACAGAAGCAGCAGATGCTCTATTGTTGGTACGGTCCAGGTGTGCAGCTTCTTCCCGCTGTATACAGGACATCCATCAGTGGGAGGGGCGCGCTCTTATGCTCTGTGGTTGGTGCAGTCCAGGTGTGCACCTCTCTGACTGTACACACACATCCATCAGTGGGGGGGGGGGGGGGAGCTCTCTTCTGCTCTGTTGTTGGTACGGTCCAGGTGTGCACTTCCCTCCTGCTGTACACAGGACATTCATCAGTGGGGGGCGCTCTCTTCTGCTCTGTTGTTGGTACGGTCCAGGTGTGCACTTCCCTCCTGCTGTACACAGGACATTCATCAGTGGGGGCGCTCTCTTCTGCTCTGTTATTGGATTGGTCCAGGTTTGCACCTCCCTCCAACTCTACACACACATCCATCAGTGGGGGGCGCTTTCTTCTGCTCTGTTGTTGGGTGGTGTTGGTACGGTCCAGGTGTGCACCTCCCTCCTGCTGTACACAGGATATCCATCAGTGGGGGATGGGGGGGGGGCCTTCTCTTCTCTTTTTGGTACGGTCCAGGTGTGCACTTCCCTCCTGCTGTACACAGGACATTCATCAGTGGGGGCGCTCTCTTCTGCTTTGTTATTGGATTGGTCCAGGTTTGCACCTCCCTCCAACTCTACACACACATCCATCAGTGGGGGGCGCTTTCTTCTGCTCTGTTGTTGGGTGGTGTTGGTACGGTCCAGGTGTGCACCTCCCTCCTGCTGTACACAGGACATCCATCAGTGGGGGGGGGGGGGGGGGCGTTCTCTTCTCTTTTTGGTACGGTCCAGGTGTGCACTTCCCTCCCGCTGTACACAGGACATCCATCAGCCTCCAGGGCCTGCAGTCATTATCCACACTTCTCGCAGGAAACTGATTGCTCTGCGTTTCCTGATAAAATCCCATTTCCTTTGCGTTGTACAAATCACAGTTTTTCGGATGGCGTCAGGTGAATTAATCAGGTTCCGTGCGGCGCTGGTTGACCCGCGCTCCACCCCTCACCCCGACATTTATTGTCCCCACGGCTGGGGTGGCAGAGAGCAAAGCAATTTACTACCGCGCTGTGCGACTTCTGTTACAATGTGCCAGTGTCCTGAACTCATTCTGCCTGACAGGGGGCCATATAGTAGTATTATACAGGATACATTGTATACCGCTATACCCCCAGTACAGAGTATATGCTGTATTATACAGGATACATTATATACCGCTATACCCCCAGTACAGAGTATATACCGTATTATACAGGATACATTATATACCGCTATACCCCCAGTACAGAGTATATGCTGTATTATACAGGATACATTATATACCGCTATACCCCCCAGTACAGAGTATATACTGTATTATACAGGATACATTATATACTGCTATACCCCCAGTACAGAGTATATACCGTATTATACAGGATACATTATATACCGCTATACCCCCAGTACAGAGTATATGCTGTATTATACAGGATACATTGTATACCGCTATACCCCCAGTACAGAGTATATACCGTATTATACAGGATACATTATATACCGCTATACCCCCAGTACAGAGTATATACCGTATTATACAGGATACATTATATACCGCTATACCCCCAGTACAGAGTATATGCTGTATTATACAGGATACATTATATACCGCTATACCCCCCAGTACAGAGTATATACTGTATTATACAGGATACATTATATACTGCTATACCCCCAGTACAGAGTATATACCATATTATTCAGGATGCATTATATACCGCTATACCCCCAGTACAGAGTATATACTGTATTATACAGGATGCGTTATATACCGCTATACCCCCAGTACAGAGTATATACTTTATTATACAGGATACATTATATACCGCTATACCCCCAGTACAGAGTATGTACCATATTATACAGGATGCATTATATACCGCTATACCCCCAGTACAGAGTATATACCGTATTATACAGGATACATTATATACCGCTATACCCCCAGTACAGAGTATGTACCGTATTATACAGGATACATTATATACCGCTATACCCACAGTACAGAGTATATACTGTATTATACAGGATACATTATATACCGCTATACCCCCAGTACAGAGTATGTACCATATTATACAGGATGCATTATATACCGCTATTCCCCCAATACAGAGTATATACCGTACTATACAGGATGCATAACATACCGCTATACCCCCAGTACAGAGTATATACCATATTATTCAGGATACATCATATACCGCTATACCCCCAGTACAGAGTATATACCGTATTATACAGGATACATTATATACCGCTATACCCCCAGTGTGGAGTATATACCGTTTTATACAGGATGCGTTATATACCGCTATACCTCCAGTACAGAGTATATACCGTATTATACAGGATGCATTATATACAGCTATACCCCACAGTACAGAGTATGTACCGTATTATACAGGATACATTATATACCGCTATACCCCCAGTACAGAGTATATACCGTATTATACAGGATACATTATATACCGCTATACCCCCAGTACAGAGTATATACCGTATTATACAGGATACATTATATACCGCTATACCCCCAGTACAGAGTATGTACCATATTATACAGGATGCATTATATACCGCTATACCCCCAGTACAGAGTATATACCATATTATACAGGATACATTATATACCGCTATACCCTATACCCCCAGTACAGAGTGTATACCGTATTATACAGGATACATTATATACCGCTATACCCCCAGTACAGAGTGTATACCGTATTATACAGGATACATTATATACCGCTATACCCCACAGTGCGGAGTCTCACCCTCTTCTTTTCTCTTGCAGCCTGTGAATGTAATGGACACGCCAGTATCTGCGAGATGCAGACCGGGAAATGTCACTGCACCACCAAGGGGATCAAGGGTGACCACTGCCAGCTGTGAGTACTCCCATCATTGTGTCTGCTGACTACTCCTAGTCACCATGCAACGAAGCACTGGATCTAGAGTGGAATGACTGGAGTAAGACCTGACCTCCAGGGTATCATTTCCACTATACACGATAGGAGTAGTAGTACTGTGCTCAAATAATCAAGTTAGGAGTAGTAGTAGTACTGTGTTGTGCCCATAGATACAGGATAGGAGTAGTAGTACTGTGCTGTGCTCATATATACAAGAGTAGTAGTACTGTGCTGTACCCATATATACAGGATAGAAGTAGTAGGACTGTGCTGTGCTCATATATACAGAATATGAGTAGTAGTACTGTTCTGTGCCCATACATACAGGATTGGAGTAGTAGTACTGTGCTGTGCCCATATATACAGGATAGGAGTAGTAGTAATGTGCTGTACCCATATATACAGAATAGGAGTAGTAGTACTGTGCTGTGCTCACATATACACAATAGGAGTAGTAGTACTGTGCTGTGTCCATATATACAGGATAGGACTAGTAGTACTGTGCTGTGCCCATATATACAGGATAGGAGTAGTAGTACTGGGTTGTGCCCATATATACAGTATAGGAGGAATAGTACTGTGCTGTGCCCTTATACTCAGGGTAGGAGTAGTAGTAATGTGCTGTACCCATATATACAGAATAGGAGTAGTAGTACTGTGCTGTGCTCAAATATACTCAATAGGAGTAGTAGTACTGTGCTGTGTCCATATATACAGGATAGGACTAGTAGTACTGTGCTGTGCCCATATATACAGGATAGGAGTAGTAGTACTGTGCTGTGCCCATATATGCAGGATAGGAGTAGTAGTACTGTGTTGTGTCCATATATACAGGATAGCAGTAGTAGTGCTGTGCTGTACCCATATATACAGGATAGGAGTAGTAGTACTGTGCTTTGCTCATATATACAGGATAGGAGTAGTAGTACTGTGCTGTGCCCATATATACAGGATAGGAGTAGTAGTACTGTGCTTTGCTCATATATACAGGATAGGAGTAGTAGTACTGTGCTGTGCCCATATATACAGGATAGGAGTAGTAGTACTGTGCTGTGCCCATATGTACAGGATAGGAATAGTAGTACTGTACTGTGCTTATATATACAGGATAGGAGTAGTAGTACTGTACTGACCCCATATATACAGGATATGAGTAGTAGTACTGTGCTGTGTCCATATATACAGGATAGGACTAGTAGTACTGTGCTGTGCCCATATATACAGGATAGGAGTAGTAGTACTGGGTTGTGCCCATATATACAGTATAGGAGGAATAGTACTGTGCTGTGCTCATATATACAGGATAGGAGTAGTAGTACTGTGTTGTGTCCATATATACAGGATAGCAGTAGTAGTGCTGTGCTGTACCCATATATACAGGATAGGAGTAGTAGTACTGTGCTTTGCTCATATATACAGGATAGGAGTAGTAGTACTGTGCTGTGCCCATATGTACAGGATAGGAATAGTAGTACTGTACTGTGCTTATATATACAGGATAGGAGTAGTAGTACTGTACTGACCCCATATATACAGGATATGAGTAGTAGTACTGTGCTGTGTCCATATATACTTGATAGGAGTAGTAGTACTGTGCTGTGCTCATATATACTAGATAGGAGTAGTAGTACTGTGCTGTGCTCATATATACAGGATAGGAGTAGTAGTACTGTGCTGTGTCCATATATACTGGATAGGAGTAGTAGTACTGTGCTGTGCTCATATATACTGGATAGGAGTAGTAGTACTGTGCTGTACTCATATATACTGGATAGGAGTAGTAGTACTGTGCTGTGCTCATATGTACAGGATAGGAGTAGTAGTACTGTGTTGTGTCCATATATACAGGATAGCAGTAGTAGTGCTGTGCTGTACCCATATATACAGGATAGGAGTAGTAGTACTGTGCTTTGCTCATATATACAGGATAGGAGTAGTAGTACTGTGCTGTCCCATATGTACAGGATAGGAATAGTAGTACTGTACTGTGCTTATATATACAGGATAGGAGTAGTAGTACTGTACTGACCCCATATATACAGGATATGAGTAGTAGTACTGTGCTGTGCTCATATATACAGGATAGGAGTAGTAGTACTGTGCTGTGTCCATATATACTGGATAGGGGTAGTAGTACTGTGCTGTGCCCATATATGCAGGATAGGAGTAGTAGTACTGTGCTGTGCCCATATATACAGGATAGGAGTAGTAGTACTGTGCTGTGTCCATATATACTGGATAGAAGTAGTAGTACTGTGCTGTGTTCATATATACAGGATAGGAGTAGTAGTACTGTGCTGTGCCCATATGTACAGGATAGGAATAGTAGTACTGTACTGAGCTTATATATACAGGGTAGGAGTAGTAGTACTGTACTGACCCCATATATACAGGATATGAGTAGTAGTACTGTGCTGTGCTCATATATACAGGATAGGAGGAGTAGTACTGTGCTGTGTCCATATATACTGCATAGGAGTAGTAGTACTGTGCTGTGCTCATATATACTGCATAGGAGTAGTAGTACTGTGCTGTGTCCATATATACTGCATAGGAGTAGTAGTACTGTGCTGTGCCCATATATATAGGATAGGAGTAGTAGTACTGTGGTGTGCCTATATATACAGGATAGGAGGAGTAGTACTGTGCTGTGGCCATATATACAGGATAGAAGTAGTAGTACTGTGCTGTGTCCATATATACTGCATAGGAGTAGTAGTACTGTGCTGTGTCCATATATACTGCATAGGAGTAGTAGTACTGTGCTGTGCCCATATATATAGGATAGGAGTAGTAGTACTGTGGTGTGCCTATATATACAGGATAGGAGGAGTAGTACTGTGCTGTGGCCATATATACAGGATAGAAGTAGTAGTACTGTGCTGTGTCCATATATACTGCATAGGAGTAGTAGTACTGTGCTGTGTCCATATATACTGCATAGGAGTAGTAGTACTGTGCTGTGCCCATATATATAGGATAGGAGTAGTAGTACTGTGGTGTGCCTATATATACAGGATAGGAGGAGTAGTACTGTGCTGTGGCCATATATACAGGATAGAAGTAGTAGTACTGTGCTGTGTCCATATATACTGCATAGGAGTAGTAGTACTGTGCTGTGCCCACAGAGGTCGTACTTACATTTTTCCAGAAGGGTAAAAATACTCCTCTCACCATTTTTGAGGAGTATTTTTACCCGAGGAGGAGTATGAAGATTTCGGTAATACACAGCGCACACACACTACACTCACACAGCACACACAACACTACATTCACACAGCACACACAACACTACAGTACACTACACTCACACAGCACGCACAACAATACACTCACACAGCACACACAACACTACACTACACTCACACAGCACACACAACACTACAATACACTCACACAGCACACACAACACTACACTACACTCACACAGCACACACAACACTACACTACACTCACACAGCACACACTCCACTACACTACACTCACACAGCACACACACACACTACACTCACACAGCACACAGCACACACACTACACTACACTACACTCACACAGGACGCACACTACACTCACACAGCACACACAACACTACACTACACTCACACAGCACACACAACACTACACTACACTCACACAGCACACACACTACACTCACACAGCACACACAACACTACACTACACTCACACACTAAACTACACTCACTCACCCGGCCTTGCTCTTAAGTCCCGACATAAACGCAGCCAGCTGCGGGCAGGTAGGGAGATGGAGCAGGACAGCGAGCAGCTGCCCCGCTGTCCACAGGTCTCCCGGGGCCTGCGCTCTCGCTCCAGAGCGCTGCTGACACTGATCACTGTGTCCCGCTGAGCGGCCCGGCGCTGTGTCCATATATACAGGATAGGAGTAGTAGTACTGCGCTGTGTCCATATATACAGGATAGGAGTAGTAGTACTGCGCTGTGTCCATATATACAGGATAGGAGTAGTAGTACTTTGCTGTGCTCATATATACAGGATAGGAGTAGTAGTACTGTGCTGTGCTCATATATACAGGATAGGAGTAGTAGTACTGTGCTGTGCCCATATATACAGGATAGGAGTAGTAGTACTGTGCTGTGCCCAAATATACAGGATAGGAGTAGTAGTACTGCGCTGTGTCCATATATACAGGATAGGAGTAGTAGTACTGCGCTGTGTCCATATATACAGGATAGGAGTAGTAGTACTTTGCTGTGCTCATATATACAGGATAGGAGTAGTATTACTGTGCTGTGCCCAAATATACAGGATAGGAGTAGTAGTACTGTGCTGTGCCTATATATGAAGTATAGGAGTAGTAGTAGTACTGTGCTGCGTCCATATATAAAGGATAGAAGTAGTAATACTGTGCTGTGCTCATATATATAGTATAGGAGTAGTACTGTGCTGTGCCCTCATACACAGGGTAGGAGTAGTAGTAATGTGCTGTTCCCTTACACACAGGGTAAGAGTAGTAGTACTGTGCTGTACCCATATATTCAGAATAGGAGTAGTAGTACTGTGCTGTGTCCATATATACTGGATAGGAGTAGTAGTACTGTGCTGTGCCCGTATATACAGGATAGGAGTAGTAGTACTGTGCTGTGCCCATATATACAGGATAGGAGTAGTAGTACTGGGTTGTGCCCATATATACAGGATAGGAGTAGTAGTACTGTGCTGTGCCCATATATACAGGATAGGAGTAGTAATACTGTGCTGTGTCCATATATACAGGATAGGAGTAGTAGTACTGTGCTGTGCCCATATATACAGTATATGAGTAGTAGTACCGTGTTGTGTACATATATACAGGGTAGGAGTAGTAGTACTGTGCTGTGCCCATATATACAGGATAGGAGTAGTAGTAATGTGCTGTTCCCTTACACACAGGGTAAGAGTAGTAGTACTGTGCTGTACCCATATATTCAGAATAGGAGTAGTAGTACTGTGCTGTGTCCATATATACTGGATAGGAGTAGTAGTACTGTGCTGTGCCCGTATATACAGGATAGGAGTAGTAGTACTGTGCTGTGCCCATATATACAGGATAGGAGTAGTAGTACTGGGTTTTGCCCATATATACAGGATAGGAGTAGTAGTACTGTGCTGTGCCCATATATACAGGATAGGAGTAGTAATACTGTGCTGTGTCCATATATACAGGATAGGAGTAGTAGTACTGTGCTGTGCCCATATATACAGTATATGAGTAGTAGTACCGTGTTGTGTACATATATACAGGGTAGGAGTAGTAGTACTGTGCTGTGCCCATATATACAGGATAGGAGTAGTAGTACTGTACTGTGCCCATATATACAGGATAGAAGTAGTAGTACTGTGCTGTGCTCATATATACAGGATAGGAGTAGTAATACAGTGCTGTGCCCATATATACAGGATAGAAGTAGTAGTACTGTGCTGTGCTCATATATACAGGATAGGAGTAGTAGTACGGTGCTGTGTACATATATACAGGATAGGAGTAGTAGTACTGTGCTGTGTCCATATATTCAGGATAGGAGTAGTAGTAGTGTACTGTTACCATGTATACAGGATATGAGTAGTAGTACTTTGCTGTGCTCTTATATACAGGATACGAGTAGTAGGACTGTGCTGTGCTCATATATACAGGATAGGAGTAGTAGTACTGTTGTGTGCTCATATATACAGGATAGGAGTAGTAGTAGTAGTACTGTGCTGTGCCCAAAAAACATACAGAGGTTACTGTCACTCGCTCCTCCATGTTACACCTCCAGCACTTTCACTTCTTACTTCCCAGAACTGAGCAATTCCCTGCTAAGCAGCGGATCCTCAGGTCTGTGCATCTATTAACACATTAATTATAGCGAACGTGATGAATATTGCAGCTTTTCTGCAGAGCGTCGGCTCTTTTTAGAGGCGTCAGGTCTGAACACGTCGCTAAATACGGTAATAAGTGTGTAAGAACAACAACGTGCCCTCAGGGGATAAGACGTGAGGATGAGGTGCTTAGCCTTTTCCTGAGAGAGCTGATGATTGTCACCTTGTGTCAGAGGCTTTACACCTGACGTGGGGCTCATTGGGGGGTCCGCTTATTGTTGTCTCATTACACTGCCATATACTGCACCATTACACTTCTAAGGTTCCCTATGTAGCAGAACTGGACCTGTGGGATTGACTCCTACTCCCTGTATGGCGAGGTGTATAGTTATGTTCTCCATCTTCATCTACATAGATTCACATTCCAGCAGTAACCCAGCTTTACCAGGATCAGATGTAAGATTACGTATAGAGTATGAGTGAAGCCAGCTCCATCTATTTAGGATTTCATGCAAAGTAAAGGGAACATGGTGAAAAGCTGCACAGAGTCTACAACACCCCTGCTGTGCACCATGGAGAAGACACTACAACACCCCTGCTGTGCACCATGGAGAAGACACTACAACACCCCTGCTGTGCACCATGGAGAAGACACTACAACACCCCTGCTGAGCACCATGGAGAAGACACTACAACACCCCTGCTGTGCACCATGGAGAAGACACTACAACACCCCTGCTGTGCACCATGGAGAAGACACTACAACACCCCTGCTGTGCACCATGGAGAAAACACTACAACACCCCTGCTGTGCATCATGGAGAAGACACTACAACACCCCTGCTGAGCATCATGGAGAAGACACTACAACACCCCTGCTGTGCACCATGGAGAAGACACAACAACACCCCTGCTGTGCACCATGGAGAAGACACTACAACACCCCTGCTGTGCACCATGGAGAAGACACTACAACACCCCTGCTGTGCAGCATGGAGAAGACACTACAACACCCCTGCTGTGCAGCATGGAGAAGACACTACAACACCCCTGCTGTGCACCATGGAGAAGACACTACAACACCCCTGCTGTGCACCATGGAGAAGACACTACAACACCCCTGCTGTGCACCATGGAGAAGACACAACAACACCCCTGCTGTGCACCATGGAGAAGACACTACAACACCCCTGCTGTGCACCATGGAGAAGACACTACAACACCCCTGCTGTGCAGCATGGAGAAGACACTACAACACCCCTGCTGTGCACCATGGAGAAGACACTACAACACCCCTGCTGTGCACCATGGAGAAGACACTACAACACCCCTGCTGTGCACCATGGAGAAGACACTACAACACCCCTGCTGTGCACCATGGAGAAGACACTACAACACCCCTGCTGTGCAGCATGGAGAAGACACTACAACACCCCTGCTGTGCACCATGGAGAAGACACTACAACACCCCTGCTGTGCACCATGGAGAAGACACTACAACACCCCTGCTGTGCACCATGGAGAAGACACCACAACACCCCTGCTGTGCACCATGGAGAAGACACTACAACACCCCTGCTGTGCACCATGGAGAAGACACCACAACACCCCTGCTGTGCACCATGGAGAAGACACTACAACACCCCTGCTGTGCACCATGGAGAAGACACTACAACACCCCTGCTGTGCAGCATGGAGAAGACACTACAACACCCCTGCTGTGCAGCATGGAGAAGACACTACAACACCCCTGCTGTGCAGCATGGAGAAGACACTACAACACCCCTGCTGTGCACCATGGAGAAGACACTACAACACCCCTGCTGTGCACCATGGAGAAGACACTACAACACCCCTGCTGTGCACCATGGAGAAGACACAACAACACCCCTGCTGTGCAGCATGGAGAAGACACTACAACACCCCTGCTGTGCACCATGGAGAAGACACTACAACACCCCTGCTGTGCACCATGGAGAAGACACTACAACACCCCTGCTGTGCACCATGGAGAAGACACTACAACACCCCTGCTGAGCACCATGGAGAAGACACTACAACACCCCTGCTGTGCACCATGGAGAAGACACTACAACACCCCTGCTGTGCACCAACTATAGGGGTCTCTGCCTCTGGTGTATATTAGGGGGGCGGCGCTGCGCATTCCTGATATTGGGGGTTCCCATGCCTCTTGTGTATATTATGGGGGCAGCACTCCGCACTCCTGATAATGGGGGTTCCTATATCTCTGGCGTATATTATGGGGGCAGCACTCTGCACTCCTGATTTTAGGGGTTCCCATAACTTTGGCGTATATTATGGGGCGGCACTCCCCACACCTGATGTTGGGGATCCCCTACCTCTGGTGTAAATTTTAGTTTGGCGGCGGAGGTAACTAGTGCTCGGCGGGGCTCACACTCTCGTACTCATCAGTGTAAAGCTGTCAGCATCTGGCGGTCGCCGCCGGCGTGAATATTACGGTTTTATTTAGGGAGTGTGAGGCAGGTGCTTGCTTAATGCTTTCCGCCACCAAAGCCGCAGATTTTATCTTCTCCGTTTCTCTGTATTGGGCGGTTAATTACCCAGCGGCGCGCCGCCGCCCCTCCCCCAAAGCAGAGCCCCATAGACGGTGCTGATCCGATACACCACTGACACCGGGGAGATAAAAATATAATGGCTCCACATCACGACACGTTACTGCGTCTATCACCGCCGCCTCCTATATTGTCACTTACTGATTAATAAAACGGAAATAACTACAGTTCAAAGAAGGTTCACACCGAGAGCTGCAGCGAGTCTGCCTGCACATCCTGACACACTGCACCGGATCTGCTCCACCTGCAACGTCTGATGTTCCAGTCTGCACATTTTTTTCTGGTGTTATGTCCTGACTACTCCAGTCACATCCAAGGCTGCAAAAATAATTCTACTGATATATTGTGAAACATCCAAACCTGTATTAGCAGACATGAAGTAATAGCGGGTTCAGCCTTGGATGTGACTGGAGTATAAGTCATGGGTGTTCTTATACACTGACAGCAAGCAGAGATCATGGAGCTCATGTATACAGAGATGAAACTTTATCTGTGTGATACCTGCCCTGTGAAGGGTTAATCTCCCAGTGATCAGGCAGAGCGCCTGCAGATTCAGTGCAGACAGTTATGGCGGTCCTGTATCTAATCTCTGCCTCCTGGATTTGTCTCCTCCGCTCCCTGCGCTGCTGCCATATTTCTTGGGGTAGAGGCCTCGGCCGTGTATCGGGGAGATTGATGCTGCTGGGCATTTACGAGGCTCCTGTTATCTGGGCGCTGCAGGGATAGAGCGCGGCGCCTCCTGCTGACACCTCGGGGAAGGACCCTGAATCATTGAGCACCGCAGAGAGCAGACCCAGGAGATACTCTGCTTCAGCTCTGCTACATCAGCATGGCTAATAGATGGGCACCGCCACCCCTGGCACTATGGCGCTGATCACTGACTCCACCTCCACCTATCAATGAATTCAAGAACTGAGGGTCTTGTTAATTATCCAAGATAATGAGGGGTCCCTCCAATCATCTCTGCTCTGGGGGCACATGCAGGACGCAGTAACACAGGTGGATGAGGTACATGGCTGATAACAGAGAACAGTAGTGTGTACTGCGGAGCTTCTCCAGGTACATGGCTGATAACAGAGAACAGTAGTTTGTACTGCGGAGCTTCTCCGGGTACATGGCTGATAACAGAGAACAGTAGTGTGTACTGCGGAGCTTCTCCAGGTACATGGCTGATAACAGAGAACAGTAGTGTGTACTGAGGAGCTTCTCCAGGTACTTGGCTGATAACAGAGAGCAGTAGTGTGTACTGAGGAGCTTCTCCAGGTACATGGCTGATAACAGAGAGCAGTAGTGTGTACTGAGGAGCTTCTCCAGGTACATGGCTGATAACAGAGAGCAGTAGTGTGTACTGAGGAGCTTCTCCAGGTACATGGCTGATAACAGAGAGCAGTAGTGTGTACTGAGGAGCTTCTCCAGGTACATGGCTGATAACAGAGAGCAGTTGTGTGGAGGTTTACAAGTACCTATAGTTTCTTTCGGGCGTCTCCTGATCTCTTGTGTTTTCTCCTGCAGATGTGACTCTGAGAATCGCTACCTGGGGAACCCGCTGCGCGGAACCTGTTACTGTAAGTACCCACCTACAGCTCCACATCCACAGTTACTGATGATACTTCCTTTTAACTCTGTGGAGTAACTGCTCTGAATGTTACTGGCACCAGAGAAACAGTGTGATGGCAGAATAGTGAATGCAGCTCTGGATGTGACTAGAGCATTGCTCGTTCTTGTGCGATGCAATAATTAGCTGTCTGTCCTCCTCTGATGAGACTGTGGGATGTGTCAGGACAATGGCGTCTGCTGTGACATAAGACAGATGTGCGGCCGGCAGATTATCCCTCAGCGATGAGTGACAGTACATCCCCCGCCGCAACCGAGTCCGCCATGCGAGTACAGCGACAGTTGTGGAATAAGACGTCTGTGTGATAGGAACAAGACTAGAAATCATCTGCAAGAGCAAATACAGGACAAGAGTCACCCCCCGAGCAAGGCTGATAACACAGAGTAATAGACTGGATCCCCCCTGTACAGTCTCCTCTCCCCGGGATGTAATGGCTGATAACAGAGAGTAATAGATTGTATCCCCCCTGTACAGTCTCCTCTCCCCGGGGTGTAATGGCTGATAACAGAGAGTAATAGATTGTATCCCCCCTGTACAGTCTCCTCTCCCCGGGGTGTAATGGCTGATAACAGAGAGTAATAGATTGTATCCCCCTGTACAGTCTCCTCTCCCCGGGGTGTAATGGCTGATAACAGAGAGTAATAGATTGTATCCCCCTGTACAGTCTCCTCTCCCCGGGGTGTAATGGCTGATAACACAGAGTAATAGATTGTATCCCCCTGTACAGTCTCCTCTCCCCGGGGTGTAATGGCTGATAACAGAGAGTAATAGATTGTATCCCCCCTGTACAGTCTCCTCTCCCCAGGGTGTAATGGCTGATAACAGAGAGTAATAGATTGTACCCCCCCTTCCCCTGTACAGTCTCCTCTCCCCCAGGATGAAATGGCTGATAACAGAGAATAATAGATTGTATCCCCCTGTACAGTCTCCTCTCCCCAGGATGTAATGGCTGATAACAGAGAGTAATAGATTGTATCCCCCCTGTACAGTCTCCTCTCCCCGGGATGTAATGGCTGATAACAGAGAGTAATAGATTGTATCCCCCTGTACAGTCTCCTCTCCCCGGGGTGTAATGGCTGATAACAGAGAGTAATAGATTGTATCCCCCTGTACAGTCTCCTCTCCCCGGGGTGTAATGGCTGATAACACAGAGTAATAGATTGTATCCCCCTGTACAGTCTCCTCTCCCCGGGGTGTAATGGCTGATAACAGAGAGTAATAGATTGTATCCCCCCTGTACAGTCTCCTCTCCCCAGGGTGTAATGGCTGATAACAGAGAGTAATAGATTGTACCCCCCCTTCCCCTGTACAGTCTCCTCTCCCCAGGATGAAATGGCTGATAACAGAGAATAATAGATTGTATCCCCCTGTACAGTCTCCTCTCCCCAGGATGTAATGGCTGATAACAGAGAGTAATAGATTGTATCCCCCCTGTACAGTCTCCTCTCCCCGGGATGTAATGGCTGATAACAGAGAGTAATAGATTGTATCCCCCTGTACAGTCTCCTCTCCCCGGGATGTAATGGCTGATAACAGAGAGTAATAGGTTGTATCCCCCCCCTGTACAGTCTCCTCTCCCCGGGATGTAATGGCTGATAACAGAGAGTAATAGGTTGTATCCCCCCCCCCCCCTGTACAGTCTCCTCTCACGGGGGTGAAATGGGTGATAACAGAGAGTAATCGGTTGTATCCCCTGTCCTGTAAGGAGTGTGTTGCAGGGTACACAGCAGCACAGAGTACTTCAGAGTGCAGCACATGTATGTGTTATGTATGTCTGGTCTTCTCTCTGCAGACAGCCTCCTCATCGACTATCAGTTCACCTTCAGCCTCATCCAGGAGGACGATCGCCACCACACGGCCATCAACTTCATCGCCAACCCCGAGCAGGTGAGTGCCACCTCCCCCTCCTGTCTGCCCCCCCGTGTCCCTGTCCTCCCCCTCCCGTCTGCCCCCCCCCCGTGTCCCTGTCCTCCCCCTCCTGTCTGCCCCCCCGTGTCCCTGTCCTCCCCCTCCCGTCTGCCCCCCCCCCGTGTCCCTGTCCTCCCCCTCCTGTCTGCCCCCCCGTGTCCCTGTCCTCCCCCTCCCGTCTGCCCCCCCCCGTGTCCCTGTCCTCCCCCTCCCGTCTGCCCCCCCCCCGTGTCCCTGTCCTCCCCCTCCCGTCTGCCCCCCCCCCGTGTCCCTGTCCTCCCCCTCCCGTCTCCCCCCCCCCCCGTGTCCATGTCCTCCCCCTCCCGTCTTCCCCCCCCCGTGACCCTGTCCTCTCCCTCCCGTCTCCCCCCCCCCCCGTGTCCCTGTCCTCCCCCTCCCGTCTGCCCCCCCCCCGTGTCCCTGTCCTCCCCCTCCCGTCTGCCCCCCCGTGTCCCTGTCCTCCCCCTCCCGTCTGCCCCCCCCCGTGTCCCTGTCCTCCCCTCCCGTCTGCCCCCCCCCGTGTCCCTGTCCTCCCCCTCCCGTCTGCCCCCCCGTGTCCCTGTCCTCCCCCTCCCGTCTGCCCCCCCCCGTGTCCCTGTCCTCCCCTCCCGTCTGCCCCCCCCCCGTGTCCCTGTCCTCCCCCTCCCGTCTGCCCCCCCCGTGTCCCTGTCCTCCCCCTCCCGTCTGCCCCCCCGTGTCCCTGTCCGCCCCCTCCCGTCTGCCCCCCCCCGTGTCCCTGTCCTCCCCCTCCCGTCTGCCCCCCCCCGTGTCCATGTCCTCCCCCTCCCGTCTGCCCCCCCCCCCCGTGTCCCTGTCCTCCCCCTCCCGCCTGCCCCCCGTGTCCCTGTCCTCCCCCTCCCGTCTGCTCCCCCGTGTCCCTGTCCTCCCCCTCCCGTCTGCCCCCCCGTGTCCCTGTCCTCCCCCTCCCGTCTGCCCCCCCCCTGTGTATATGTGTATATACATATATACACTCACACACACACACAGAGGTGATGACACCTGTGAGCTCTGTGCAGGCACTGAACATGCAGGGGATGCTGGGAGATCTCAGTGACGTTGTTGTGTCAGTGTCTGATGAAGCTGCTGAGGTTTTCATTGTTTTCATTCAGCTCTTTTCCTTTTTTTCAGTCCAATAAGAATCTGGACATTTCCATCAACGCCTCCAACAACTTTAACCTCAACATCACGTGGTCCATCGGATCTACAGGTGAGGACCGGCACAGAGACCTGGGTGGGAGTGGTGGGGGCGGAGTCACAGGGTGGGGCCATAGTCATCAGACTATGACATCATGTTCATGCAGTCTAATTACATCATATGGTTCCCTGCTCCAATCCTCCTCCTCCCTTCTTCCTCTTCAGATAAATCTGCTCATAAGTTTTCTCTCTCCTCCCTCTTCTCCTTCCTGTATTTCTTCGCTCACTCCGTCTTGGCTCCTCTCTTACCACCGCTGCCTCTTTCCTTCTCTCCGTTATCAGCCTCTCTTTTCTTTCCTTCTTCTTGTCAATGTTTCCCCATCCTCCTTCTATCCATCTATCTGGCCTCTTTTCTTATCTCCTGTCCTCCTCCTTCTTCCACTTCCTCCTCCCTCCCTCTTCTTCATCCTCCTTCTACTTCCATTATTCCCTCTGTCTTTAGGTCACATTACACGGAGGCTAGGAGTTGTAGTCTTTTATTGTACAATAATCATTTTCCTCTTCATTCTGGGCTCTTTCCTATATGGATATCTTCCATCTCTCTTCCATCATCCCTATCATTACCTTCTTTCTCTTCTCTTCCTGCTCTCACTCTTCTCCCTATTTTCTTACTGTTCTTGTTATTTTCTTCTTATCCTCATCTTGTCCTTTTAATTCTTCCATCTGTTTCTTTCTCCTCTTTGTGTTTTTTCCTTTAGTCTTCTTTCATTTCTTTCCTCCCTGCTCTCACCTCTTCTCATCCACCTCCAAGTTTCTCACATTCACTTCATCTCTTTATTTATTTAAAGAGAACCTACCACCACGAATCTACCTATAAAGGTAGATCGGGAGGTAGGTGGATGTAAGGGACGTGAGGATAGCCCTTTTTAGAATTTTTTAAATTTTTTAAAATTTTTAGCAAAATTTTCTTTCTTGCTTGATCCTTCCACCTCTGTCCACTGCTCTTCTTTCGTCTCCTCTGCTGCCTTGTTCTTTCTCCTTCACTCACTCTTCTTCTCCTCCTTCCCTCTGTCTTCTGTCCATTTTCACTTCTTTCTATCCTTCACTTTTATCTTAATTTTCTCTCTTCATGTGTTACTGTCCCATTTCTCTTCCTTGCCTCCTTCCCTTTTCCTTTCTCCTCTTCCTGTCCCCCTTTCCTCTCCTCTCTATTCATTTCAGCCTAATCGCTCTCTTCTTCCCCTTGTCCTCTCTTCTCCCTCCCCTGTTTTGCTCTCCACCTTCCCTCTTTTCTATATTCTTCTCTATTCCTTCAACTTTTCCTCTCCTCTCTTTCCTCTTCCCCCTTCTTCCACTCCCCCTTACCTCTCCTCTTACTCTCCCCTTCCTACTTCTCCTCTTCCTTTCTCACTCTTCTTCCTCTTCCCTCTCCTCTCTATTCATCTTCACCTTCCCTCTCTCCTCTTTCATCTCCTCTCTATTCCTTTCCCTCTCTATTTCTCTGCCCCTTTCCTCTCCCCTTGTCTTTCTTTTCCCTCTCCTCTTCCTCCTATCCTCTCCCTCTCCTCTCTATTCCGCTCTCCATTCCCTCTTTTCTCTATTTCCTCTGCCCCTCCCTATTTGTCTGCGCCTTCCCTCTCCTCTTCCTCTCCCCCTTCCCTCTCTCTCCTGTTTCTCTTCCTCTCGCCTTCTCATTTCTCTCAATTCCTCTCCTTCTCCTCTTTATTCCTCATTCTCTTCCCCCTTTTCTCTATTCCTCTCCTCCTTCCCACTCCTCTTTCTTTCCATTCCTCTCTCTTCTTCCTTCATTCATTCTTTTCTCTCCCTTTCCTTCCTCCCATTCTTCTTGCCCTTCCCTTTCCTCTCCCTCCTATGTTTTCCTCTTCCTCTCTCTTCTATTCCATCCCTCACTTCCCTCTCCAATTCTTCTCCCTTCTTCCTTTACTCCCTTCCCTCTTCTCTCTATTCCTCTCTTCTGTCTCCTTTTCCTTCCGTTGCCTTTTTGTGATCCTCCTATGCCCTCGTTGCGCTCCTTGTGTTGCCGTTGTTACGACGTTACGTTGCTCGCTGCGCGGTAAATGGAGCTTCATTAATATGTTATGTTTCCTCCTCACTGTTAATAGGCAATTGGCGAATGGTGGCGGAGGGTGGTGACGCTGCCCAATTTTATAATATTGAAATGTAGAAAATAAAACAAAGTGTTGGTGTTATGAAACGCTGTGATTTTAATTAAGATAAAAGCTTCCTGCGACCGGAGAGACAAGGATCCGTGTCCCGGCTTAATTATTCCCCTTAACATTGATATGAGACAATAGGCGTCGCGGCTGCGGCCTCAGATAAAGGGGCGGTCTTATCTGCGCCCGCTCCGGGGTGCCGCTTCCCTCCTCTCTGGGGACCCACGCTCTTTATCTGGAAAGTTTTTCCTTTCAGCATCAATGACTTCTGAAAGAGACGTCGGAGGAGGACGCGGAGCCGGTGGGAAATGCCGTGAATGAGAAGACGGAGGATGCGTCGCACCGCCCCCAGCGCTTCCATTGTGTCCCGTCCTGCAGGCGGCGGCTGCCACAATTATATTTACATATATTAATGAACTTGGAGAAAAGTTGAATTTTCTGAGATAAAGGGACTTGTCATGTGGGAACTGATGGAATCTGAGATGGAACAGGCGCAGCCAGCGACCGCAGTAACAAAGCGCAGAAGTTGTAAAGAGATTAGCACAGGAAGTGACAAGCAGGAGGGAGCAGGGGGCCGAGGTGGGAGGTCATCACCTCAAAATGGCAAGGTCATGTGAAGGTCGTCTCATCAGGGAGGGAATAATAATCAGGAATAATAGATTCATTCGATGTGAGTGGCGTGCAGATTATACAGGACATCATCCAACAAATGACTGCTTTCCATTCCGCTCTACTGTTAAGATCTGTACTTGCTGTCAGTGACTAGTCCAGCCTTGCGTAAATAGTAAGGCCCCATAACCAGTGGATTTTGAGGTGGTCTGCTCATATGCCCCCCCAAAAAATAATAATTGCTTTCATTAAGAGGTGCAGAGGGAAGCGTCCCTCCCCTTTGTCGTAGCACAATACGACACAGCGGGAGGCCTCACGCGGATGAACCCTATGATATGTGGCAATACGGACCCGGATCTGGAGATGCAATCTCTGCTTTCGCGCTGTGTGAGGGGGACTAGAGTTTCTATTCACTGAAAGCAATCAAATGTCTTGCACATATAGAGGACCGTGTCTATTAGAGGTTTTCCCTCGCTCTCAGCTGTGAGATTCCCCTGTGTCTGGCGAGTCTATAAGAGGATAAATTCTGCAGTAAACGTGGCGTTTCGCACTTTCCTCTGCGTGGAGATCGCTGAAATTTACACTTTGTGTCAATAAAAATTCATGGATTGATGAAGGCGGAATGAAGGAGCGCAGGCGGGAGGACGAGCCCCAACATAAAAATCCACCCTGACATTTACCAGGGACATTTACGAGGCGCCGCTGGTGTTTGATCAGCGCCAGATTGGGAATTAAGGTGGAAGGATGGAGTCAGAGGCCTCCTTAAGGGGGATGTCTGGGGGTACGCAATGTAACAAGTCTTCACCATCCAGGATCTCTGCTTGCTGTCACCAATCCTTCTATTTCTCATGCTCACAAAAACGGCAAAGTTATAGCAAGAAGGCATCAAAACCGCTGGGATTTACCTTAATATACTGCGACAAAATACAGCGTGACAACACGAGGTGTGAATACAGCCTTAAGGGCGCGTTACAATCCTCAGCACTGACACATTGTATAAAAGAAGTTTCATCCCCTTCATTTATAGTGAGAATGTTCTCATTCACTGACAGCAAGCAGAGAATCTAAAATAAGCCGAGTCTATAGTTCTGACACGTTCTGTGGTGATGATAATGTAGCCGCACGTTCCTGCTGATCTTCAGGGACAGATGGGAAGGAGATTGCAGTAATTGGGTGGGAGCGTAGATTGTGCGGCCCCCTGTGATTGCGGTCATGGGTCCCCCGTCTACAGGACGCTGCTGATTACAGAGGAATCTAAGCTCCTCGTCCTTCACCTACGCAGACTATGGTGGCTAGATTGTAAACTCTGGGAGTCTCTGCATCATATATAGAGACTGGTTATAGAATTCTGGGGTCTCTAGTATCTATACAGACTGATTATAAAATCTGGGAGTCTCTGCATCATATATAGAGACTGGTTGTAGACTTCTGGGGTCTTTACTGTCTATACAGACTGATTATAAAATCTGGGAGTCTCTGCATCATATATAGAGACTGGTTGTAGACTTCTGGGGTCTCTACTGTCTATACAGACTGATTATAAAATCTGGGGGTCTCTGTATCATATATAGAGGCGGATTGTTGGGCTCTGTGTATTAGATGGTTATAGGTCCTGCAGGGGTGGGGCTGTATAGATGATGACATGTGATGAAGATGTGGGCGGTGCTTATAACGTTTCCTGTATCTTCTTGCAGCCGGCACCATCTCTGGGGAGGAGGTCCCCCTGGTGGCCAAGTCTCACATCAAGGAATATCGAGACAGTTTCTCCTGCGAGAAGTTTAACTTTCGGAGTAACCCCAACATCACCTTCTATGTCTACGTCAGCAACTTCTCATGGCCAATCAAGATTCAGGTCAGTCCTATGAATGTGTATAAGATGATAATACAGTGGCTGGGAAAGATGGATGACAGCCATACTTAACAGCACCCAACTTTCTCCTGCAGCACATATATATCACTATTATAGCATCTATCAATTCTATAGTAACCCAACTTTCTCCTGCTGGACAAATATATCACTGTTATAGCATCCATCACATCAGTGGTCACTCAGCCCTTCTAGATTTCTGATGAGCAGATCTGTCTATATCCGTGTCGCAGCTTTAGCAGTGATCGGTGACTTATCCTTCCTTGTGTTTCCCAGTATTTGTAGAGGTTCATTTTCCAGTCCGTAATCATCAGATTTGATGAATTCCCTGGAAGGTAGCCATCTTCCTGCTCCCTGGCACCACATCCACGGCCCGTCCCCCATAAATCCTGGGACTGAACCCATAAAACCTGATGTGTTCCCGTTCCCGACATCACATCCGCAACCGCACATCAATATTCACAATACTGTGCCAGTAAATCACCAGAGACTCTCACTGATAACGGGGAAGAGCTTGGGGGTTTCATTTTTAGCCTCTGATAAGAAATGACTGAGATTTATGGAGTGAGGTGGAAATAGAGGATCCCAGAAATCCTGGAAAAGCCGAGTAAGGGACAAAATGGCTGCCACAGTACGACTACGGGCATATTTATGTAGAAGAGGGAAGCTGTCATCAGGTGTGTCCTCACACTGCTGTGCTCTCTGCAGCCAGTGTTATGTATTTTCCCAGGAGATCAGTGTAATCAGACATTGGTGTATGTTTTTAGTAGCAGCAGGACTGTGATAGAATTGTAGTTTCTCCAAATGCTCTGGGGGGCACGTTCTCACACTGCAGTGCTCTGTGCTCGCTGCAGATAGTGTATTGGGTGTAATCTGTGCCCCTGATAGAGGTCCTGATCTCTGGGGGATTTATAGTATTTGCCCCTCTCCCTCCTGGTGCTGATCCGTCTCTTCCTTGATAACTTTCTCCGGTGTTTGCTGTGACATTCATCAGGACAGGAGCTGTAATAAATCCATTGCGGTCTTGTTCTCGTTGATGTCAGCAGAGGCCGCACCGTCCCCTCCGGGAGCTGCACGGGACGGTCATCTTGAGACATTGGGCGATCAGTGTTCATCATCATCATCATCATCAATGTATGACTATGGAGGGGGAGGGGCACATGACCCCTGACCTATCAATCGCAACCAATCCCAACTTCATATACAGCTGGAGTTTTGTAACAGATGCATTGCAGACCACTTAGAGCCTAGCTGCTTCACAATGTATCTTCAATGTAACTGGTAACAGGCTGAAGTCCAGAAGGATAGGCCGGAAACATTGTAACAAAGCTTCAGCTGTTACAGTGTGTTATCTTGCTGATTGTTGTGTGTTCTGTACCCCAGCCGTTATCTTCAGCCCCCCATTCGCTTAATGAGTCTCCTAATACCCCCTGCGCCCCCTATGAATCTCCATGACCAGTTCATAAAATACAATCATAGAAATCAGTTACCGCGATGTTGCTCACTGATGTCTACCAAGATCCAATGAGAGTTATCCTTAAAGGGGGGGTCCGCAGGTGGGCATTGTTCAGCATAGACAAAAGGTGTTATACTCCAGTCACCTCCAGAGCTGCAGCTCATATTATCCTGCCCTGTATTGCTGACATTTTCTGCTCTTTACAATATACATCTGCAGTGTAAAGCTGAACCTGCAGGGGGCGCTGTAGTCTGTGCTGGACTCCTTCCTATGGTGCAGCCATCTCCTGCATCCCCTCACATGTGTATGGGGGTCCCCGTTATTTACAGAGTCCGGGTCCCTTAAAGCCGCTGACCTTTTGCTGTGGCGTCCAGTGACACGATATTAATATATCCCGTTTCCCGTGTCAGTCGCTGTGAGGGGGAATAAGAGGCTTTTATTTAGTGATTCGCCTTGCGAGACGGACACAGAGATGATACGATGCTGCAGCAACTTCTTTCTTCTGGCTATTGGAGACCGACGGGGACATGAGCTGGAGCCGCGTCACCTGACCAGGGACCAAAATCCAATAAAAAGGGTGCAGGCCCCTTCCATGTCCAACATCAGTGCCGTGCACAATCGTCACAGCAGGAAGGACTATGAGACTGGACCGACACTGCAAGTGTAACAGATCCGCTGCTGTGTGATCTGCACACATGCCCTACACAGAGAAGTGGTACTGTGCACTGTCCATATATATACAGGAGAAGTAGTACTGTGCACTGTCCATATATATACAGGAGAAGTAGTACTGTGCACTGTCCATATATACAGGAGAAGTGGTACTGTGCACTGTCCTTATATATACAGGAGAAGTAGTACTGTGCACTGTCCATATATATACAGAAGAAGTAGTACTGTGCACTGTCCATATATATATATACAGGAGAAGTAGTACTGTGCACTGTCCATATATATATATACAGGAGAAGTAGTACTGTGCACTGTCCATATATATACAGAAGAAGTGGTACTGTGCACTGTCCATATATATATACAGGAGAAGTAGTACTGTGCACTGTCCATATATATACAGAAGAAGTGGTACTGTGCACTGTCCATATATATATACAGGAGAAGTAGTACTGTGCACTGTCCATATATATATATACAGGAGAAGTAGTACTGTGCACTGTCCATATATATATATACAGGAGAAGTAGTACTGTGCACTGTCCATATATATACAGGATAAGTAGTACTGTGCACTGTCCATATATATACAGGAGAAGTAGTACTGTGCACTGTCCATATATATACAGGAGAAGTGGTACTGTGCACTGTCCATATATATATACAGGAGAAGTAGTACTGTGCACTGTCCATATATATACAGGCGAAGTGGTACTGTGCACTGTCCATATATATACAGGAGAAGTAGTACTGTGCACTGTCCATATATATATACAGGAGAAGTAGTACTGTGCACTGTCCATATATATATATACAGGAGAAGTAGTACTGTGCACTGTCCATATATATACAGGAGAAGTAGTACTGTGCACTGTCCATATATATATACAGGAGAAGTAGTACTGTGCACTGTCCATATATATATACAGGAGAAGTGGTACTGTGCACTGCCCATATATATATACAGGATAAGTAGTACTGTGCACTGTCCATATATATACAGGAGAAGTAGTACTGTGCACTGTCCATATATATACAGGAGAAGTAGTACTGTGCACTGTCCATATATATACAGGAGAAGTAGTACTGTGCACTGTCCATATATATACAGGAGAAGTAGTACTGTGCACTGTCCATATATATACAGGAGAAGTAGTACTGTGCACTGTCCATATATATATACAGGAGAAGTAGTACTGTGCACTGTCCATATATATACAGGAGAAGTAGTACTGTGCACTGTCCATATATATACAGGAGAAGTAGTACTGTGCACTGTCCATATATATACAGGAGAAGTGGTACTGTGCACTGTCCATATATATATACAGGAGAAGTGGTACTGTGCACTGTCCATATATATACAGGAGAAGTAGTACTGTGCACTGTCCATATATATACAGGAGAAGTAGTACTGTGCACTGTCCATATATATACAGGAGAAGTAGTACTGTGCACTGTCCATATATATACAGGAGAAGTAGTACTGTGCACTGTCCATATATATACAGGAGAAGTAGTACTGTGCACTGTCCATATATATACAGGAGAAGTAGTACTGTGCACTGTCCATATATATATACAGGAGAAGTAGTACTGTGCACTGTCCATATATATACAGGAGAAGTAGTACTGTGCACTGTCCATATATATACAGGAGAAGTAGTACTGTGCACTGTCCATATATATACAGGAGAAGTGGTACTGTGCACTGTCCATATATATATACAGGAGAAGTGGTACTGTGCACTGTCCATATATATACAGGAGAAGTAGTACTGTGCACTGTCCATATATATACAGGAGAAGTAGTACTGTGCACTGTCCATATATATACAGGAGAAGTAGTACTGTGCACTGTCCATATATATACACAGGAGAAGTAGTACTGTGCACTGCCCATATATATATACAGGAGAAGTGGTACTGTGCACTGTCCATATATATATATACAGGAGAAGTAGTACTGTGCACTGTCCATATATATACAGGAGAAGTAGTACTGTGCACTGTCCATATATATACAGGAGAAGTAGTACTGTGCACTGTCCATATATATACAGGAGAAGTAGTACTGTGCACTGTCCATATATATACACAGGAGAAGTAGTACTGTGCACTGTCCATATATATATACAGGAGAAGTGGTACTGTGCACTGTCCATATATATATATACAGGAGAAGTAGTACTGTGCACTGTCCATATATATACAGGAGAAGTAGTACTGTGCACTGCCCATATATATACAGGAGAAGTAGTACTGTGCACTGTCCATATATATATATATACACAGGAGAAGTAGTACTGTGCACTGTCTATATATATACAGGAGAAGTAGTACTGTGCACTGTCCATATATATACAGGAGAAGTAGTACTGTGCACTGTCCATATATATACAGGAGAAGTAGTACTGTGCACTGTCCATATATATACAGGAGAAGTAGTACTGTGCACTGTCCATATATATACAGGAGAAGTAGTACTGTGCACTGTCCATATATATACAGGAGAAGTAGTACTGTGCACTGTCCATATATATACAGGAGAAGTAGTACTGTGCATTGTCCATATATATATATATACAGGAGAAGTAGTACTGTGCACTGTCCATATATATACAGGAGAAGTGGTACTGTGCACTGTCCATATATATACAGGAGAAGTGGTACTGTGCACTGTCCATATATATACAGGAGAAGTGGTACTGTGCACTGTCCATATATATACAGGAGAAGTAGTACTGTGCACTGTCCATATATATATATACAGGAGAAGTAGTACTGTGCACTGTCCATATATATACAGGAGAAGTAGTACTGTGCACTGTCCATATATATACAGGAGAAGTAGTACTGTGCACTGTCCATATATATACAGGAGAAGTAGTACTGTGCACTGTCCATATATATACAGGAGAAGTAGTACTGTGCACTGTCCATATATATACAGGAGAAGTAGTACTGTGCACTGTCCATATATATACACAGGAGAAGTAGTACTGTGCACTGTCCATATATATATACAGGAGAAGTGGTACTGTGCACTGCCCATATATATATACAGGATAAGTAGTACTGTGCACTGTCCATATATATACAGGAGAAATAGTACTGTGCACTGTCCATATATATACAGGAGAAGTAGTACTGTGCACTGTCCATATATATACAGGAGAAGTGGTACTGTGCATTGTCCATATATATATATACAGGAGAAGTAGTACTGTGCACTGTCCATATATATACAGGAGAAGTAGTACTGTGCACTGTCCATATATATACAGGAGAAGTGGTACTGTGCATTGTCCATATATATATATACAGGAGAAGTAGCACTGTGCACTGTCCATATATATATATACAGGAGAAGTAGTACTGTGCACTGTCCATATATATACAGGAGAAGTAGTACTGTGCACTGTCCATATATATACAGGAGAAGTAGTACTGTGCACTGTCCATATATATACAGGAGAAGTAGTACTGTGCACTGTCCATATATATACAGGAGAAGTGGTACTGTGCACTGTCCATATATATATACAGGAGAAGTGGTACTGTGCACTGTCCATATATATATATATATACAGGAGAAGTAGTACTGTGCACTGTCCATATATATATACAGGAGAAGTGGTACTGTGCACTGTCCATATATATATATATACAGGAGAAGTAGTACTGTGCACTGTCCATATATATACAGGAGAAGTAGTACTGTGCACTGTCCATATATATACAGGAGAAGTAGTACTGTGCACTGTCCATATATATATATATACAGGAGAAGTAGTACTGTGCACTGTCCATATATATACAGGAGAAGTGGTACTGTGCACTGTCCATATATATACAGGAGAAGTGGTACTGTGCACTGTCCATATATATACAGGAGAAGTGGTACTGTGCACTGTCCATATATAAACAGGAGAAGTGGTACTGTGCACTGTCCATATATATATACAGGAGAAGTAGTACTGTGCACTGTCCATATATATACAGGAGAAGTAGTACTGTGCACTGTCCATATATATACAGGAGAAGTAGTACTGTGCACTGTCCATATATATACAGGAGAAGTAGTACTGTGCACTGTCCATATATATACAGGAGAAGTAGTACTGTGCACTGTCCATATATATACAGGAGAAGTAGTACTGTGCACTGTCCATATATATACACAGGAGAAGTAGTACTGTGCACTGTCCATATATATATACAGGAGAAGTGGTACTGTGCACTGTCCATATATATATATACAGGAGAAGTAGTACTGTGCACTGTCCATATATATACAGGAGAAGTAGTACTGTGCACTGTCCATATATATACAGGAGAAGTAGTACTGTGCACTGTCCATATATATACAGGAGAAGTAGTACTGTGCACTGTCCATATATATACACAGGAGAAGTAGTACTGTGCACTGTCCATATATATACACAGGAGAAGTGGTACTGTGCACTGTCCATATATATATATACAGGAGAAGTAGTACTGTGCACTGTCCATATATATACAGGAGAAGTAGTACTGTGCACTGTCCATATATATACAGGAGAAGTAGTACTGTGCACTGTCCATATATATATATACAGGAGAAGTAGTACTGTGCACTGTCCATATATATACAGGAGAAGTGGTACTGTGCACTGTCCATATATATACAGGAGAAGTGGTACTGTGCACTGTCCATATATATACAGGAGAAGTGGTACTGTGCAATGTCCATATATATATACAGGAGAAGTGGTACTGTGCACTGTCCATATATATACAGGAGAAGTAGTACTGTGCACTGTCCATATATATATACAGGAGAAGTAGTACTGTGCACTGTCCATATATATACAGGAGAAGTAGTACTGTGCACTGCTCATAGATATACAGGAGAAGTAGTACTGTGCACTGTCCATATATATATACAGGAGAAGTGGTACTGTGCACTGTCCATATATATACAGGAGAAGTGGTACTGTGCACTGTCCATATATATACAGGAGAAGTGGTACTGTGCACTGTCCATATATATATACAGGAGAAGTAGTACTGTGCACTGTCCATATATATACAGGAGAAGTGGTACTGTGCACTGTCCATATATATATACAGGAGAAGTAGTACTGTGCACTGTCCATATATATACAGGAGAAGTGGTACTGTGCACTGTCCATATATATACAGGAGAAGTGGTACTGTGCACTGTCCATATATATATATACAGGAGAAGTAGTACTGTGCACTGTCCATATATATACAGGAGAAGTAGTACTGTGCACTGTCCATATATATACAGGAGAAGTAGTACTGTGCACTGTCCATATATATACAGGCGAAGTAGTACTGTGCACTGTCCATATATATACAGGAGAAGTAGTACTGTGCACTGTCCATATATATACAGAAGAAGTAGTACTGTGCACTGTCCATATATATACAGGAGAAGTAGTACTGTGCACTGTCCATATATATACAGGAGAAGTGGTACTGTGCACTGTCCATATATATACAGGAGAAGTAGTACTGTGCACTGTCCATATATATACAGGAGAAGTAGTACTGTGCACTTCCCATATATATATACAGGAGAAGTGGTACTGTGCACTGTCCATATATATACAGAAGAAGTAGTACTGTGCACTGTCCATATATATACAGGAGAAGTAGTACTGTGCACTGTCCATATATATACAGGAGAAGTAGTTCTGTGCACTGTCCATATATATACAGGAGAAGTGGTACTGTGCACTGTCCATATATATACAGAAGAAGTGGTACTGTGCACTGTCCATATATATATACAGGAGAAGTGGTACTGTGCACTGTCCATATATATACAGGAGAAGTAGTACTGTGCACTGTCCATATATATATACAGGAGAAGTAGTACTGTGCACTGTCCATATATATATACAGGAGAAGTAGTACTGTGCACTGCTCATAGATATACAGGAGAAGTAGTACTGTGCACTGTCCATATATATATACAGGAGAAGTGGTACTGTGCACTGTCCATATATATACAGGAGAAGTAGTACTGTGCATTGTCCATATATATACAGGAGAAGTAGTACTGTGCACTGTCCATATATATACAGGAGAAGTGGTACTGTGCACTGTCCATATATATACAGGAGAAGTGGTACTGTGCACTGTCCATATATATACAGGAGAAGTGGTACTGTGCACTGTCCATATATATACAGGAGAAGTAGTACTGTGCACTGTCCATATATATACAGGAGAAGTAGTACTGTGCACTGTCCATATATATACAGGAGAAGTAGTACTGTGCACTGTCCATATATATACAGGAGAAGTAGTACTGTGCACTGTCCATATATATATATATATATATATATATATATATATATATATATATATATATACAGGAGAAGTAGTACTGTGCACTGTCCCTATGTATATACAGGAGAAGTAGTACTGTGCACTGTCCCTATGTATATACAGGAGAAGTAGTACTGTGCACTGTCCATATATATACAGGCGAAGTAGTACTGTGCACTGTCCCTATGTATATACAGGAGAAGTAGTACTGTGCACTGTCCCTATGTATATACAGGAGAAGTAGTACTGTGCACTGTCCATATATATACAGGAGAAGTAGTACTGTGCACTGTACATATATATACTGGAGAAGTAGTACTGTGCACTGTCCATATATATACAGGAGAAGTGGTACTGTGCACTGTCCATATATATATACAGGAGAAGTAGTACTGTGCACTGTCCCTATGTATATACAGGAGAAGTAGTACTGTGCACTGTCCCTATGTATATACAGGAGAAGTAGTACTGTGCACTGTCCATATATATACAGGAGAAGTAGTACTGTGCACTGTCCCTATGTATATACAGGAGCAGTGGTGCTGTGCACTGTCCATATATATACAGGAGAAGTAGTACTGTGCACTGTCCATACATATACAGGAGCAGTAGTACTGTGCACTGTCCATATATATACAGGAGAAGTAGTACTGTGCACTGTCCATATATATACAGGAGAAGTAGTACTGTGCACTGTCCATACATATACAGGAGCAGTGGTACTGTGCACTGCCCATATATATATATACAGGAGAAGTAGTACTGTGCACTATCCATATATATACAGGAGAAGTAGTACTGTGCACTGTCCATATATATACAGGAGAAGTGGTACTGTGCACTGTCCATATATATACAGGAGAAGTGGTACTGTGCACTGTCCATATATATACAGGAGAAGTAGTACTGTGCACTGTCCATATATATACAGGAGAAGTAGTACTGTGCACTGTCCATATATACAGGAGAAGTAGTACTGTGCACTGTCCATATATATATATACAGGAGCAGTAGTACTGTGCACTGTCCATATATATACAGGAGAAGTAGTACTGTGCACTGTCCATATATATACAGGAGAAGTAGTACTGTGCACTGTCCATACATATACAGGAGCAGTGGTACTGTGCACTGTCCATATATATACAGGAGCAGTAGTACTGTGCACTGTCCATATATATACAGGCGAAGTAGTACTGTGCACTGTCCCTATGTATATACAGGAGAAGTAGTACTGTGCACTGTCCCTATGTATATACAGGAGAAGTAGTACTGTGCACTGTCCATATAAATACAGGAGAAGTAGTACTGTGCACTGTACATATATATACTGGAGAAGTAGTACTGTGCACTGTCCATATATATACAGGAGAAGTGGTACTGTGCACTGTCCATATATATATACAGGAGAAGTAGTACTGTGCACTGTCCCTATGTATATACAGGAGAAGTAGTACTGTGCACTGTCCCTATGTATATACAGGAGAAGTAGTACTGTGCACTGTCCATATATATACAGGAGAAGTAGTACTGTGCACTGTCCCTATGTATATACAGGAGCAGTGGTGCTGTGCACTGTCCATATATATACAGGAGAAGTAGTACTGTGCACTGTCCATACATATACAGGAGCAGTAGTACTGTGCACTGTCCATATATATACAGGAGAAGTAGTACTGTGCACTGTCCATATATATACAGGAGAAGTAGTACTGTGCACTGTCCATACATATACAGGAGCAGTGGTACTGTGCACTGTCCATATATATACAGGAGAAGTGGTACTGTGCACTGTCCATATATATACAGGAGAAGTAGTACTGTGCACTGTCCATATATATACAGGAGAAGTGGTACTGTGCACTGTCCGTATATATATATACAGGAGAAGTGGTACTGTGCACTGTCCATATATATACAGGAGAAGTAGTACTGTGCACTGTCCATATATATACAGGAGAAGTAGTACTGTGCACTGTCCATATATATATACAGGAGAAGTAGTACTGTGCACTGTCCATATATATACAGGAGAAGTAGTACTGTGCACTGTCCATATATATACAGGAGAAGTGGTACTGTGCACTGTCCATATATATATACAGGAGAAGTGGTACTGTGCACTGTCCATATATATACAGGAGAAGTAGTACTGTGCACTGTCCATATATATACAGGAGAAGTAGTACTGTGCACTGTCCATATATATACAGGAGAAGTAGTACTGTGCACTGTCCATATATATACACAGGAGAAGTAGTACTGTGCACTGCCCATATATATATACAGGAGAAGTGGTACTGTGCACTGTCCATATATATATATACAGGAGAAGTAGTACTGTGCACTGTCCATATATATACAGGAGAAGTAGTACTGTGCACTGTCCATATATATACAGGAGAAGTAGTACTGTGCACTGTCCATATATATACAGGAGAAGTAGTACTGTGCACTGTCCATATATATACACAGGAGAAGTAGTACTGTGCACTGTCCATATATATATACAGGAGAAGTGGTACTGTGCACTGTCCATATATATATATACAGGAGAAGTAGTACTGTGCACTGTCCATATATATACAGGAGAAGTAGTACTGTGCACTGCCCATATATATACAGGAGAAGTAGTACTGTGCACTGTCCATATATATATATATATACACAGGAGAAGTAGTACTGTGCACTGTCTATATATATACAGGAGAAGTAGTACTGTGCACTGTCCATATATATACAGGAGAAGTAGTACTGTGCACTGTCCATATATATACAGGAGAAGTAGTACTGTGCACTGTCCATATATATACAGGAGAAGTAGTACTGTGCACTGTCCATATATATACAGGAGAAGTAGTACTGTGCACTGTCCATATATATACAGGAGAAGTAGTACTGTGCACTGTCCATATATATATATACAGGAGAAGTAGTACTGTGCACTGTCCATATATATACAGGAGAAGTGGTACTGTGCACTGTCCATATATATACAGGAGAAGTGGTACTGTGCACTGTCCATATATATACAGGAGAAGTGGTACTGTGCACTGTCCATATATATACAGGAGAAGTAGTACTGTGCACTGTCCATATATATATACAGGAGAAGTAGTACTGTGCACTGTCCATATATATACAGGAGAAGTAGTACTGTGCACTGTCCATATATATACAGGAGAAGTAGTACTGTGCACTGTCCATATATATACAGGAGAAGTAGTACTGTGCACTGTCCATATATATACAGGAGAAGTAGTACTGTGCACTGTCCATATATATACAGGAGAAGTAGTACTGTGCACTGTCCATATATATACACAGGAGAAGTAGTACTGTGCACTGTCCATATATATATACAGGAGAAGTGGTACTGTGCACTGTCCATATATATACAGGAGAAGTGGTACTGTGCACTGTCCATATATATATACAGGAGAAGTGGTACTGTGCACTGTCCATATATATACAGGAGAAGTAGTACTGTGCACTGCCCATATATATATACAGGATAAGTAGTACTGTGCACTGTCCATATATATACAGGAGAAGTAGTACTGTGCACTGTCCATATATATACAGGAGAAGTAGTACTGTGCACTGTCCATATATATACAGGAGAAGTGGTACTGTGCATTGTCCATATATATATATATACAGGAGAAGTAGTACTGTGCACTGTCCATATATATACAGGAGAAGTAGTACTGTGCACTGTCCATATATATACAGGAGAAGTGGTACTGTGCATTGTCCATATATATATATACAGGAGAAGTAGCACTGTGCACTGTCCATATATATATATACAGGAGAAGTAGTACTGTGCACTGTCCATATATATACAGGAGAAGTAGTACTGTGCACTGTCCATATATATACAGGAGAAGTAGTACTGTGCACTGTCCATATATATACAGGAGAAGTAGTACTGTGCACTGTCCATATATATACAGGAGAAGTGGTACTGTGCACTGTCCATATATATATACAGGAGAAGTGGTACTGTGCACTGTCCATATATATATATATACAGGAGAAGTAGTACTGTGCACTGTCCATATATATATACAGGAGAAGTGGTACTGTGCACTGTCCATATATATATATATACAGGAGAAGTAGTACTGTGCACTGTCCATATATATACAGGAGAAGTAGTACTGTGCACTGTCCATATATATACAGGAGAAGTAGTACTGTGCACTGTCCATATATATATATACAGGAGAAGTAGTACTGTGCACTGTCCATATATATACAGGAGAAGTGGTACTGTGCACTGTCCATATATATACAGGAGAAGTGGTACTGTGCACTGTCCATATATATACAGGAGAAGTGGTACTGTGCACTGTCCATATATATACAGGAGAAGTAGTACTGTGCACTGTCCATATATATATACAGGAGAAGTAGTACTGTGCACTGTCCATATATATACAGGAGAAGTAGTACTGTGCACTGTCCATATATATACAGGAGAAGTAGTACTGTGCACTGTCCATATATATACAGGAGAAGTAGTACTGTGCACTGTCCATATATATACAGGAGAAGTAGTACTGTGCACTGTCCATATATATACAGGAGAAGTAGTACTGTGCACTGTCCATATATATACACAGGAGAAGTAGTACTGTGCACTGTCCATATATATATACAGGAGAAGTGGTACTGTGCACTGTCCATATATATATATACAGGAGAAGTAGTACTGTGCACTGTCCATATATATACAGGAGAAGTAGTACTGTGCACTGTCCATATATATACAGGAGAAGTAGTACTGTGCACTGTCCATATATATACAGGAGAAGTAGTACTGTGCACTGTCCATATATATACACAGGAGAAGTAGTACTGTGCACTGTCCATATATATACACAGGAGAAGTGGTACTGTGCACTGTCCATATATATATATATACAGGAGAAGTAGTACTGTGCACTGTCCATATATATACAGGAGAAGTAGTACTGTGCACTGTCCATATATATACAGGAGAAGTAGTACTGTGCACTGTCCATATATATATATATACAGGAGAAGTAGTACTGTGCACTGTCCATATATATACAGGAGAAGTGGTACTGTGCACTGTCCATATATATACAGGAGAAGTGGTACTGTGCACTGTCCATATATATACAGGAGAAGTGGTACTGTGCAATGTCCATATATATATACAGGAGAAGTGGTACTGTGCACTGTCCATATATATACAGGAGAAGTAGTACTGTGCACTGTCCATATATATATACAGGAGAAGTAGTACTGTGCACTGTCCATATATATACAGGAGAAGTAGTACTGTGCACTGCTCATAGATATACAGGAGAAGTAGTACTGTGCACTGTCCATATATATATACAGGAGAAGTGGTACTGTGCACTGTCCATATATATACAGGAGAAGTGGTACTGTGCACTGTCCATATATATACAGGAGAAGTGGTACTGTGCACTGTCCATATATATATACAGGAGAAGTAGTACTGTGCACTGTCCATATATATACAGGAGAAGTGGTACTGTGCACTGTCCATATATATATACAGGAGAAGTAGTACTGTGCACTGTCCATATATATACAGGAGAAGTGGTACTGTGCACTGTCCATATATATACAGGAGAAGTAGTACTGTGCACTGTCCATATATATATATACAGGAGAAGTAGTACTGTGCACTGTCCATATATATACAGGAGAAGTAGTACTGTGCACTGTCCATATATATACAGGAGAAGTAGTACTGTGCACTGTCCATATATATACAGGCGAAGTAGTACTGTGCACTGTCCATATATATACAGGAGAAGTAGTACTGTGCACTGTCCATATATATACAGAAGAAGTAGTACTGTGCACTGTCCATATATATACAGGAGAAGTAGTACTGTGCACTGTCCATATATATACAGGAGAAGTGGTACTGTGCACTGTCCATATATATACAGGAGAAGTAGTACTGTGCACTGTCCATATATATACAGGAGAAGTAGTACTGTGCACTTCCCATATATATATACAGGAGAAGTGGTACTGTGCACTGTCCATATATATACAGAAGAAGTAGTACTGTGCACTGTCCATATATATACAGGAGAAGTAGTACTGTGCACTGTCCATATATATACAGGAGAAGTAGTTCTGTGCACTGTCCATATATATACAGGAGAAGTGGTACTGTGCACTGTCCATATATATACAGAAGAAGTGGTACTGTGCACTGTCCATATATATATACAGGAGAAGTGGTACTGTGCACTGTCCATATATATACAGGAGAAGTAGTACTGTGCACTGTCCATATATATATACAGGAGAAGTAGTACTGTGCACTGTCCATATATATATACAGGAGAAGTAGTACTGTGCACTGTCCATATATATACAGGAGAAGTAGTACTGTGCACTGTCCATATATATACAGGAGAAGTAGTACTGTGCACTGTCCATATATATACAGGAGAAGTAGTACTGTGCACTGTCCCTATGTATATACAGGAGAAGTAGTACTGTGCACTGTCCCTATGTATATACAGGAGAAGTAGTACTGTGCACTGTCCATATATATACAGGCGAAGTAGTACTGTGCACTGTCCCTATGTATATACAGGAGAAGTAGTACTGTGCACTGTCCCTATGTATATACAGGAGAAGTAGTACTGTGCACTGTCCATATATATACAGGAGAAGTAGTACTGTGCACTGTACATATATATACTGGAGAAGTAGTACTGTGCACTGTCCATATATATACAGGAGAAGTGGTACTGTGCACTGTCCATATATATATACAGGAGAAGTAGTACTGTGCACTGTCCCTATGTATATACAGGAGAAGTAGTACTGTGCACTGTCCCTATGTATATACAGGAGAAGTAGTACTGTGCACTGTCCATATATATACAGGAGAAGTAGTACTGTGCACTGTCCCTATGTATATACAGGAGCAGTGGTGCTGTGCACTGTCCATATATATACAGGAGAAGTAGTACTGTGCACTGTCCATACATATACAGGAGCAGTAGTACTGTGCACTGTCCATATATATACAGGAGAAGTAGTACTGTGCACTGTCCATATATATACAGGAGAAGTAGTACTGTGCACTGTCCATACATATACAGGAGCAGTGGTACTGTGCACTGTCCATATATATACAGGAGAAGTGGTACTGTGCACTGTCCATATATATACAGGAGAAGTAGTACTGTGCACTGTCCATATATATACAGGAGAAGTAGTACTGTGCACTGTCCATATATATACAGGAGAAGTAGTACTGTGCACTGTCCATATATACAGGAGAAGTAGTACTGTGCACTGTCCATATATATATATACAGGAGCAGTAGTACTGTGCACTGTCCATATATATACAGGAGAAGTAGTACTGTGCACTGTCCATATATATACAGGAGAAGTAGTACTGTGCACTGTCCATACATATACAGGAGCAGTGGTACTGTGCACTGTCCATATATATACAGGAGCAGTAGTACTGTGCACTGTCCATATATATACAGGCGAAGTAGTACTGTGCACTGTCCCTATGTATATACAGGAGAAGTAGTACTGTGCACTGTCCCTATGTATATACAGGAGAAGTAGTACTGTGCACTGTCCATATATATACAGGAGAAGTAGTACTGTGCACTGTACATATATATACAGGAGAAGTGGTACTGTGCACTGTCCATATATATATACAGGAGAAGTAGTACTGTGCACTGTCCCTATGTATATACAGGAGAAGTAGTACTGTGCACTGTCCCTATGTATATACAGGAGAAGTAGTACTGTGCACTGTCCATATATATACAGGAGAAGTAGTACTGTGCACTGTCCCTATGTATATACAGGAGCAGTGGTGCTGTGCACTGTCCATATATATACAGGAGAAGTAGTACTGTGCACTGTCCATACATATACAGGAGCAGTAGTACTGTGCACTGTCCATATATATACAGGAGAAGTAGTACTGTGCACTGTCCATATATATACAGGAGAAGTAGTACTGTGCACTGTCCATACATATACAGGAGCAGTGGTACTGTGCACTGTCCATATATATACAGGAGAAGTGGTACTGTGCACTGTCCATATATATACAGGAGAAGTAGTACTGTGCACTGTCCATATATATACAGGAGAAGTGGTACTGTGCACTGTCCGTATATATATATACAGGAGAAGTGGTACTGTGCACTGTCCATATATATACAGGAGAAGTAGTACTGTGCACTGTCCATATATATACAGGAGAAGTAGTACTGTGCACTATCCATATATATACAGGAGAAGTAGTACTGTGCACTGTCCATATATATACAGGAGAAGTAGTACTGTGCACTGTCCATATATACAGGAGAAGTAGTACTGTGCACTGTCCATATATATATATACAGGAGCAGTAGTACTGTGCACTGTCCATATATATACAGGAGAAGTAGTACTGTGCACTGTCCATATATATACAGGAGAAGTAGTACTGTGCACTGTCCATATATATACAGGAGAAGTGGTACTGTGCACTGTCCGTATATATATATACAGGAGAAGTGGTACTGTGCACTGTCCATATATATACAGGAGAAGTAGTACTGTGCACTGTCCATATATATACAGGAGAAGTAGTACTGTGCACTGTCCATACATATACAGGAGCAGTGGTACTGTGCCCTGCATGTGAGGGTGGGAGGTGCAGGTGTATTGCCCTCATCAGGTTGTACATTGAGCAGATGGAGTCTTGGTTCGGGTACATGACAACCGGTGTTGCCATCATCTTGGCGCAGTAAATGTACAGGATGAATCTGAGTGTAGTGAAGGACCCATCTCGTTACAATGTGACAGCGCAGCTTCCAGCTCGGGGTCGGCGCAGATCAAGGGCTCTTGAGTCTTGGAGAAAGAAGCTTCCCTGGAGCCCTGGAGCTGAGTGATGACAAGAGGCTGCATTGTCTCCTGTGACGGGTCACAGTTATGGGGGCGGCTCTGGGTGATGATGATTTCTGCATGCTGCTCCCGAGGAACTACAAGCACCAGCATGCCCGGCCATAGAAGTCACAGCATTAGCCCTGAGATTCCAGATCATTTCCTGCTACAATAAAGCTACATAGGTCTCCCCCTTACACTGCCACTGGGGGGCGTCCTCCTTATTACCCTCAGACTCCAAATAATGTAAAACTGCTTTGGTTATTGGGGAGTGGGGTCACCATCTTATAGAGGGGGAGGGGTGGGGTGTAGCACAGATATATCTGCATCCCCACAAGTGCTTTATAACACAGCAACATGTCTACAATCTATTACTCTCTGTTATCAGCCATTTCATTCTGGGAAGAGGAGACTGTACAGGGGGATCCAGTCTATTACTCTCTGTTATCAGCCATTACACTGCGGGGAGAGGAGACTGTACAGGGGGGGATACAATCTATTACTCTCTGTTATCAGCCATTACACCCCGGGGAGAGGAGACTGTACAGGGGGATACAATCTATTACTCTCTGTTATCAGCCATTTCATTCTGGGAAGAGGAGACTGTACAGGGGGGGGGGGGATACAATCTATTACTCTCTGTTATCAGCCATTTCATTCTGGGAAGAGGAGACTGTACAGGGGGATCCAGTCTATTACTCTCTGTTATCAGCCATTACACTGCGGGGAGAGGAGACTGTACAGGGGGGGATACAATCTATTACTCTCTGTTATCAGCCATTACACCCCGGGGAGAGGAGACTGTACAGGGGGATACAATCTATTACTCTCTGTTATCAGCCATTACATCCCGGGGAGAGGAGACTGTACAGGGGGGGATACAATCTATTACTCTCTGTTATCAGCCATTTCATCCTGGGGAGAGGAGACTGTACAGGGGGGATACAATCTATTACTCTCTGTTATCAGCCATTTTATCCCGGGGAGAGGAAACTGTACAGGGGGGGGGGGGGATACAATCTATTACTCTCTGTTATCAGCCATTACACCCCGGGGAGAGGAGACTGTACAGGGGGGATACAATCTATTACTCTCTGTTATCAGCCATTACATCCCGGGGAGAGGAGACTGTACAGGGGGGATACAATCTATTACTCTCTGTTATCAGCCATTACATCCCGGGGAGAGGAGACTGTACAGGGGGGATCCAGTCTATTACTCTCTGTTATCAGCCATTACACCGCGGGGAGAGGAGACTGTACAGGGGGATACAATCTATTACTCTCTGTTATCAGCCATTTCATCCCGGGGAGAGGAGACTGTACAGGGGGGGATACAATCTATTACTCTCTGTTATCAGCCATTTCATCCCGGGGAGAGGTGACTGTACAGGGGGGATACAATCTATTACTCTCTGTTATCAGCCATTTCATCCCGGGGAGAGGTGACTGTACAGGGGGGATACAATCTATTACTCTCTGTTATCAGCCACTACATCCCGGGGAGAGGAGACTGTACAGGGGGGGGGGATACAATCTATTACTCTCTGTTATCAGCCATTACATCCCGGGGAGAGGAGATTGTACAGGGGGATACAATCTATTACTCTCTGTTATCAGCCATTTCATCCTGGGGACAGGAGACTGTACAGGGGGATACAATCTATTACTCTCTGTTATCAGCCATTTCATCCTGGGGAGTGGCTTGTCATGTTGTACAATGTGTCGGATGACAGGAGATGTAGAGACCCCCATGGTCTCCTGTGTCTCTATAAATGCCCCCTGGATGCAGTATATACAGGTGTCACTGTTGCCTCGGTCCTCCGTGTCAGGGGCCCCTGCGGCCGGGCCCCTCGCTTTCACTCTTCCTCTATGTCTTTTTTCGCTGTTGTCTCTTCACTTAATTAAAGTAATTTCCAATTTGTCTCAGATGAAGTGAAATTACGTCCCGATTCTATAACATCGGAGTAATTACACAGGAATTAACGAGTCTGTGAGAACATGAGCAGCGTCTGATGTGGGGTGACAGGCGGCGGGGTCCCAGGTGCCACACTACCTATAGGGGAGGCTGGGACACAGTGTGTAAGGGGGGGCCCACACCAGCCTGATATTGCAGGGGTTACATATAAGGAAAATTGTTGCCTTATCCTCTAGTCACATCCAGAGCTGTAATCTCACTTGTCTCTTCTATCCTTTGTTTGGATCTGAATCAGCATTATTAAGCCTTAGGCGGTCACACGTGCCACTACAGTAGTGTTGCATTCATAACGTAACACTAGCGCACAAGGGGCAGGCCACGGCCCCACGGCATATGCGTTTCCAGGGAAGCGCATGCATTGGGTATCCCCCCCCCCCCGTGTGCTAGCGTTGCGGTATGAACGAAACACTAGTGGCACGTGTGACCACTGCCTTATACTCTAGTCACATTAAGAGCTGTAGTCATAAATCTAGGTCTTATCACCCCCAAGCTGCAGTATCTCACTAGCTTGTCTCCCCCTTCCTTAGTCACAGCCAAAGCAGCACTGAATATTTTGCAGGTACATCTTGTATAAGGGTGATGCCACACATGGCGTTTTGAATCCGTTTTTAAGCAGCCCGTCCATAAACACATGTGTTTTTGAAAAACGCATCAGTTTTTTGAAATCACATCCGTTTTTGACCAGTTTTACGATAATTGGTAAAACCTGTCAAAAACGGATGATTTTTCAAAAAACGCATTTGTTTTTTAAAATGCATGCATTTTTTAACGCATGCGTTTTTGGGCAGACTGCTTAAACACTGACCAAAAGCGGGTTCTAAACGCCACGTGTGGCATCACCCTAACACTGATAACTCTTGACATTCCCTTGCTGTCTTCACTAGTCCGCCATAAGCATCAATGCTTTCCATATCTCCAGACATGTCATGCACTGATGCATCAGGCCGCGGTCATACGCTGTGTTTCGGTTTCATTTTCATTGCATTTTGAAATGTATTACAACAGTTGAAGAGGTGATTTGCTTAATTACATTACTATTAACATTGCGTTTTGTAAACACAAATGTTAACACATGTGAAGACGACTGATCAAAGATGCAGCCAATGATCCCATGGCCCCTGATCCCTCTGGATGAGCTGCAGAGATCTACAGCCGAGGTGGGAGAGTCCGTCCATAGGACAACAATCAGTCACTGCAATAATCTGCCCTTTATGGAAGAGCAACAAGAAGAAGCCATTTCTCATATATATCCAGAAAAAGCCACCAGGGAGACGCCAAACATGTGGAAGAAGGTTCTCTGCTCAGAGGAAACCACTGTCACACATGGTGGGGGCCCCATCCCCACTGTCACACATGGTGGGGGCACCATCCCCACTGTCACATATGATGGGACAACTCCTAGTCCCGCCCCTTCATGAATACGCCGGACCACTGCTAAAAATGGGGTAGCACTAGGACTGGCTTACTTTAATATGGGTGGGTCCTCTTTAAAATTAATTGGAAAATTTTTGAAGCCAAATACAGGACCATTCTGAAAGAAAACCTGTTGGAGTCTGCAAAAGACCTGAGACTGGGACGGAGATTAACCGGTTAAGGACCGGGCCCTTTCCTGTTTTTTCATGTCCATTTTTCACTCCCCACCTTCAAAAATCTATAACTTTTTTATTTTTACACGTAAAGAGCTGTGTGGCGGCTTGTTTTCTGCGTAACAAATTGCACTTCATAGTGATGGTATTAAATATTCCATGCCATGTACTCCGCAGCGGGAAAAAAATTCCAAATGCAATGAAAATGGTGAAAAAACGCATTTGCGCCATTTTCTTGTGGGCTTGGATATTACGTCTTTCACTGAGCGCCCCAAATGACATGTCTACTTTATTCTTTGGGTCGGTACGATTAAGGGGATACCAAATTTATAAAGGTTTTATAATGTTTTCATACATTTACAAAAATTAAAACCTCCTGTACAAAAATAATTTTTTTGATTTTGCCAACTTCTGGCGCTAATAACTTTTTTATGCTTTGGTGTACGGAGCTGTGGGTGGTGTCATTTTTTGCGAAATTTGATAATATTTTCAATGATATAATTTTTAGGACTGTACGACCTTTTGATCACTTTTTATAGATTTTTTTAGATTTTTCAAAATGCCAAAAAAGTGCCATTTTCGACTTTGGGCGCTATTTTCCGTTACGGGGTTAAACGCATTGAAAAACCGTTATCATATTTTGATAGATCGGGCATTTTCGGACGCGTCGATACCTGATGTGTTTATGATTTTTACTGTTTATTTATATTTATGTCAGTTCTAGGGAAAGGGGGGTGATTTGAAATTTTAGGTTTTTTTATTATAATTTTTTTTTTTTTACTTTTTTTAATTTTTATTTATACTATTTTTCAGACTCCCTAGGGTACTTTAACCCTAGGTTGTCTGATCGATCCTATCATATACTGCCATACTACAGTATGGCAGTATATGGGGATTTTCTTCCTCATTCATTACAATGTGCTATCACAGACCCGAGGCTACCATGGAGACGGATCGCCGCCCCCCGATGACGTCACGGGGAGCGTCGATCCCAGGTAAGATGGTGGCGCCCATGCGCCGCTATCTGTTTGAGGCTGCCGGCAGCTTTGCCGGCAGCCCACGCTGTAAAAACACCCGCGATCGGTGCTAGCACCGATCGCGGATGTTACCGGTAAGCCTTTGCTGCAATATGCAGCAAAGACTTACCGGCTATGGAGAGGGCTCAGCCCGTGAGCCCTCTCCATGCAGCGCGACGCGACCGCCGCCGTGAATACACGGCGGGCGGTCGCGAACCGGTTAAACTTCTAACAAGACAATGATCCCAAACATAAAGCAAAATCTACAATGGAAGGTTCACAAATAACCGTATCCAGGTATTAGAATGGCCGAGTCACATCCAGACCCGAATCCAATGGAGAATCTGTGGAAAGAGCCGGAAAACTGCTGCTCACAGACGCTTCATCCAACCTCCCTGAGCTCCGGCTCTTCTCCAAGGAGGAACGGGAAGAATCTCAGTCTCTCCATGTGCAAAACTGATAGAGACCTGATACCCCGAGCCACTGCAGCTGTAACTGGGGGAGCTACAAAGTATTCACTTAAGGGGCCGAATAATATTACACGCCCAACTTTTCAGTTTGATTTTTATTACAAAAGTTTAAAATATCCGAAAAATTTTGTCCCGCTTCACATTTGTGTCCCAATTGTTGATTTTAAAAAATTACAATTTTATATCATTATGTTTGAAGCCTGAAATGTGGCAAAAAAGATAGAAATGTACAAGGGGGCTGAATACTTTCGCACGGCGCTGTAACACAGACGCTAATGAATCTCTGGATGTAAATAATAGTGTAATAGATAAACTAAATGCAGCTTTCCCTGTAACCAGAGTATAAGTAATGGTTTAGATAACTGAGTGCAGCTCTGGATGTGACAGGAGTATAGTCGTCTCATCTGGTCAGGTGCCCGCATGGAAGGTCACAAGTTTTCGTCTTCATATATAAAGTTTTGGCAAATTTCGTGCTACTGTGTAATCTGTGGGGTTAATCCTCTTCTCACAGCAGTTTTCGTTTCTGTGTTTCAGATCGCCTTCTCCCAGCACAACACCATCATGGACCTGGTGCAGTTTTTTGTCACCTTCTTCAGGTAAGATCAGCGGCGCACACCTGTCTGATCCTGGTAAAGCTGAGTACCCGAGAGAGGAGCTTTTCAGAATTCTGGAGTACACGATTAAAGGGAACCTGACATTAAAATGATCCCACCTAAAACAAATACTGTATAAGACGAGGCACATAATTTTACCACAAAAAAAAAAATTGGGAAATCTTATTAAATCGAGTATAAACCTGAGGTGGGAAATGCAGGAACTACTCTTAAATAACATTCCCAGGATGCCCCCCACTCATTCATGAAATGTTCCAGTACGGCCCCCTTAATAATAAATGCATATACTAGCCCTGTGGCGCTCCCGGCTGCTCCTCTTCTCCTCCCGGTTGAGGCACGTCTATTCACTCTGCCCGCGCATACAGTACGACATCAGCAGGTGGCGACACCGCTGCAGTATAATGTGTGCACGGGAAGAGCGCTTATACCTGCCTCTACCTGCACTGCTGAGAGCGCCTGAGGGCTAGTATACACGTGTATTATTATTACAGGCAGTCACGGGTTACGTACAGGATAGGTTCTGTATGTTTGTTCTTAAGTTGAATTTGTATGTAAGTCAGAACTGTATACTTTATAATTGTAACCCCAGCCCAAATTTTTTTAGTCTCTGTGAGAAATGTATTTTAAAAATGTTGGGTTGTCATAAGAACCAGGAGTAACAATAAAGCTTCATTACAGACGCCTGTGATAACTGTCACAGAGACCAAAAAAAATTTGTCTGGAGTTACTATATATATATATATATATACACACACATACATACATTGAGAGACATTCAGCACTTCATGTCATGTGAACGGGGTCATGTCATCTAAGGTTCTTTATCCCCTAGGACAGGGGTGGGCAATTCATTTTTCCATGGGGCTACATGAGAAAGTGGAATTGTTTTAGTGGGCCGGACTAATATACCTATACACAATATACATAATGCCCCTATTTATAGTGCCCTCTGTCCTTATGTTCCTTCTATTATTCTGTCATATATAGTTCCTTATTTTACAATGTCCCCAAATATAGTGCCTCCTCTCCGTATGCCCCCTTTTATATTGACCCCATTTATAGGGCCTTTTATGTGTCCCATTTGGTCCCCTCATTTAGCATTTAAAACAAAACAAAAATAAAGTACTCCCCTTTCTGGTCCCTTTCCTCGGCCCTGCAGTAAGGCGCCTAGCGCCAGCGACATGGTGACATTGTTACGTTGGCACAGCCCGACAGTTTCAGCTGCAGTTGAGCACGAGCCAAGAGTCCGACTACTGAGCAGCACCTGGCTCATGCGCTGCCGCTGGTTCCACTATCCCTGTGTAAGGGCCCTCCAGGCACTCAAAAGTAATCAGCAAGTCAGATGTGGCCACAGGGTGCACAATGCCCAGCCCTGCCAATTACAAAATCTCCCCCATGTGTGTACCTGATGACATGAAATCACAACAGCTCCATGGATTTCTACTCCTCCCAATCCTCCACTGCTGTGTGATTTCATGGGATCAGATACATACATGGGGGAGATGTTACTGGGTAAAGGATCTTAGATGACGTGACCCTGGGCCCATGACATGTAGTGCTCAATGGTGAGAAGGAGGCGTGGTGACGAGCAGCTGGACTCGGCTGCTCCTTCTGACTAGATACCCCAGGTAAAAGAACAAAGTTGATTTTATGGGGATGTGAGAGAAACAATTTTTAGATAAAAGAAGGATGGGCTTTAGTTAATAGGGATTTATGGAATCCTGTCACTAGCTGCATTTGTGAAACATGTGGTGACAGGTTCCCTTTAGGTTGTCTCAATTTTCACCAAAGTGTGAATCATAGCGAGAGCAGGGGGCGCCACTGCTAGGGTGCAGACATGATGCCCAGCATGGGGCTAAGGATCAGGGGCCGCCTGGCCTGATGGGGCTGATCCACTTCCATCTCGTGTCCTCAGACGCCCGGGCTACATCTTGTGAGTGCAGATAAGCAGGCATGATGGGCTGAGAATTTGCGCCTGTCACCCCCTAGGACATCCGCCATGAAGGGCAAGTGCAAAGCGGGATGCAGATTCTTAGGATTTTAGTTTCAAGGGTGAGAAACTTTGTCTCCCCCCCCAAGCGCTATCCAGTCCCAGCCGATCATGTAATGCAATGCTGCTGCACTGTGACATTGTAACGCACCCTCTGGTGTGCACAACCAGTCACATCATACAGGTAGCATGCAGAGCCAAACCAGACTGTCACTTCCATGGTGTTACTAATCCTATCGTATGTGATACAGTCTGCTGAGCTGTGTATCTAATCCTATCCTGTGTGATACTGTCTGCTGAGCTGTGTATCTAATCCTATCGTATGTGATACAGTCTGCTGAGCTCTGTATCTAATCCTATCCTGTGTGATACTGTCTGCTGAGCTGTGTATCTAATCCTATCCTGTACGATACTGTCTGCTGAGCTGTGTATCTAATCCTATCGTATGTGATACAGTCTGCTGAGCTGTGTATCTAATCCTATCCTGTGTGATACTGTCTGCTGAGCTGTGTATCTAATCCTATCCTGTGTGATACTGTCTGCTGTGCTGTGTATCTAATCCTATCCTGTGTGATACTGTCTGCTGAGCTCCTGTATCTCATCCTATCCTATGTGATACTGTCTGCTGTGCTGTGTATCTAATCCTATCCTGTGTGATACTGTCTGCTGAGCTCCTGTATCTCATCCTATCCTATGTGATACTGTCTGCTGAGCTGTGTATCTCATCCTATCCTGTGTGATACTGTCTGCTGAGCTGTGTATCTAATCCTAGCATGTGTGATACTGACTACTGAACTGTGTATCTAATCCTATCCTGTGTGATGCTGTCTGCTGAGCTGTGTATCTAATCCTATCATGTGTGATACTGTCTGCTGAGCTCCTGTATCTCATCCTATCCTATGTGATACTGTCTGCTGTGCTGTGTATCTAATCCTATCCTGTGTGATACTGTCTGCTGAGCTCCTGTATCTCATCCTATCCTATGTGATACTGTCTGCTGAGCTGTGTATCTCATCCTATCCTGTGTGATACTGTCTGCTGAGCTGTGTATCTAATCCTAGCATGTGTGATACTGACTACTGAACTGTTTATCTAATCCTATCCTGTGTGATGCTGTCTGCTGAGCTGTGTATCTAATCCTATCCTGTGTGATACTGTCTGCTGAGCTGTGTATCTAATCCTATCCTGTGTGATACTGTCTGCTGAGCTGTGTATCTAATCCTATCCTGTGTGATACTGTCTGCTGAGCTGTGTATCTAATCCTATCCTGTGTGATGCTGTCTGCTGAGCTGTGTATCTAATCCTATCCTGTGTGATACTGTCTGCTGATCTGTGTATCTAATCCGATCATGTGGGATACTGTCTGCTGAGCTGTGTATCTAATCCTATCCTGTGTGATACTGTCTGCTGAGCTGTGTATCTAATCCTATCCTGTGTGATACTGTCTGCTGAGCTGTGTATCTAATCCTATAATGTGTGACACTGTCTACTGAGCTGTGTATCTAATCCTATCACGTGTGATACTGTCTGCTGAGCTGTGTATCTAATCCTATCCTGTGTGATACTGTCTGCTGAGCTGTGTATCTAATCCTATCATGTGTGACACTGTCTGCTGAGCTCCTGTATCTCATCCTATCCTATGTGATACTGTCTGCTGTGCTGTGTATCTAATCCTATCCTGTGTGATACTGTCGGCTGAGCTCCTGTATCTCATCCTATCCTATGTGATACTGTCTGCTGTGCTGTGTATCTAATCCTATCCTGTGTGATACTGTCTGCTGAGCTCCTGTATCTCATCCTATCCTATGTGATACTGTCTGCTGAGCTGTGTATCTCATCCTATCCTGTGTGATACTGTCTGCTGAGCTGTGTATCTAATCCTATCATGTGTGATACTGACTACTGAACTGTGTATCTAATCCTATCCTGTGTGATGCTGTCTGCTGAGCTGTGTATCTAATCCTATCCTGTGTGATACTGTCTGCTGATCTGTGTATCTAATCCTATCATGTGGGATACTGTCTGCTGAGCTGTGTATCTAATCCTATCCTGTGTGATACTGTCTGCTGAGCTGTGTATCTAATCCTCTCCTGTGTGATACTGTCTGCTGAGCTGTGTATCTAATCCTATCCTGTGTGATACTGTCTGCTGAGCTGTGTATCTAATCCTATCCTGTGTAATACTGTCTGCTGAGCTGTGTATCTAATCCTATCCTGTATGATACTGTCTGCTGAGCTGTGTATCTAATCCTATCATGTGGGATACTGTCTGCTGAGCTGTGTATCTAATCCTATCCTGTGTGATACTGTCTGCTGAGCTGTGTATCTAATCCTATCCTGTGTGATGCTGTCTGCTGAGCTGTATATATAATCCTATCCTGTGTGATACTGTCTGCTGAGCTTTGTATCTAATCCTATCCTGTGTGACACTGTCTACTGAGCTGTGTATCTAATCCTATCACGTGTGATACTGCCTGCTGAGCTGTGTATCTAATCCTATCATGTGTGATACTGTCTGCTGAGCTGTGTATCTAATCCTATCATGTGTGATACTGTCTGCTGAGCTGTGTATCTAATCCTATCATGTGTGATACTGTCTGCTGAGCTGTGAATCTAATCCTATCCTGTGTGATACTGTCTACTGAGCTGTGTATCTAATCCTATCATGTGTGATACTGTCTGCTGAGCTGTGTATCTAATCCTATCCTGTGTGATACTGTCTGCTGAGCTGTGTATCTAATCCTATCCTGTATGATACTGTCTGCTGAGCTGTGTATCTAATCCTATCATGTGTGATACTGTCAGCTGAGCTGTGTATCTAATCCTATCATGTGTGATACTGTCAGCTGAGCTGGTGCAGCCTCTGTTGCCTTGTGGCTGGGGTCACACATGGCTCTGCACGGGAGCTGCATACACAAGGGTGACACTGAGTGTGTTGGATGCAATAAGGCTCCCCCTTCCCCAGTGTATATCAGTCTGGAGATTATATCCCATCAGCTATTATTGCTCCGGGATGGAAGATTCTGCTGTTTATTAAAGCCGCTGACCCCTTATTATCCGGAAATCCGCTGTCACTCTCTCCCGCGCCCTCTGTCCTCCACAGTAATTTACTCCGATCCTAGGAGACTCTGTGGATGATGAGAGTCATCACCAGGATGTGGGGGGACGTCTGGATGAGGCTCAAACAGTATAAAAACCTGGAGGAACTTATCTGCTGTAGGTAATGGAGATGAGGGGGCACAGAGCGAGGGGAGACGAGAGGGTGCACTGGGGAGATTGGCACAGGGCCCCTGGTTATGAGATTTTTATGTACCTAATGACCCCTGTATGTAGCCTGTGGCTCCTGTATGTAGTGTGTGGACCCTGGCTGTGGCCCCCCTGTATGTAGTGTGAAGCGCGAGGCCCCCGGTGTGTAGCATGTTCCTTTCTGTAGTGTGTGTGGCCCCCGGTGTGTAGCGTTTTCCTTTCTGTAGTTTGTGGCCCCCGGTGTGTAGCATGTTCCTTTCTGTAGTGTGTGGCCCCCGGTGTGTAGCATGTTCCTTTCTGTAGCGTGTGGCCCCCGGTGTGTAGCATGTTCCTTTCTGTAGTGTGTGGCCCCCGGTGTGTAGCATGTTCCTTTCTGTAGTTTGTGGCCCCCGGTGTGTAGCGTGTTCCTTTCTGTAGTGTGTGGCCCCCGGTGTGTAGCGTGTTCCTTTCTGTAGTGTGTGTGGCCCCCGGTGTGTAGCGTGTTCCTTTCTGTAGTGTGTGGCCCCCGGTGTGTAGCATGTTCCTTTCTGTAGCGTGTGGCCCCCGGTGTGTAGCATGTTCCTTTCTGTAGTGTGTGTGGCCCCCGGTGTGTAGCGTGTTCCTTTCTGTAGTGTGTGGCCCCCGGTGTGTAGCGTGTTCCTTTCTGTAGTGTGTGGCCCCCGGTGTGTAGCGTGTTCCTTTCTGTAGTGTGTGGCCCCCGGTGTGTAGCATGTTCCTTTCTGTAGTGTGTGGCCCCCGGTGTGTAGCATGTTCCTTTCTGTAGTGTGTGGCCCCCGGTGTGTAGCATGTTCCTTTCTGTAGTGTGTGTGGCCCCCGGTGTGTAGCATGTTCCTTTCTGTAGCGTGTGGCCCCCGGTGTGTAGCATGTTCCTTTCTGTAGTGTGTGGCCCCCGGTGTGTAGCGTGTTCCTTTCTGTAGTGTGTGGCCCCCGGTGTGTAGCGTGTTCCTTTCTGTAGTGTGTGGCCCCCGGTGTGTAGCATGTTCCTTTCTGTAGCGTGTGGCCCCCGGTGTGTAGCATGTTCCTTTCTGTAGCGTGTGGCCCCCGGTGTGTAGCATGTTCCTTTCTGTAGTGTGTGGCCCCCGGTGTGTAGCGTGTTCCTTTCTGTAGTGTGTGGCCCCCGGTGTGTAGCGTGTTCCTTTCTGTAGTGTGTGGCCCCCGGTGTGTAGCATGTTCCTTTCTGTAGTGTGTGGCCCCCGGTGTGTAGCGTGTTCCTTTCTGTAGTGTGTGGCCCCCGGTGTGTAGCGTGTTCCTTTCTGTAGTGTGTGGCCCCTGGTGTGTAGCATGTTCCTTTCTGTAGTGTGTGTGGCCCCCGGTGTGTAGCGTGTTCCTTTCTGTAGTGTGTGTGGCCCCCGGTGTGTAGCATGTTCCTTTCTGTAGTGTGTGGCCCCCGGTGTGTAGCGTGTTCCTTTCTGTAGTGTGTGTGGCCCCCGGTGTGTAGCGTGTTCCTTTCTGTAGTGTGTGGCCCCTGGTGTGTAGCGTGTTCCTTTCTGTAGTGTGTGGCCCCCGGTGTGTAGCATGTTCCTTTCTGTAGTGTGTGTGGCCCCCGGTGTGTAGCATGTTCCTTTCTGTAGCGTGTGGCCCCCGGTGTGTAGCGTGTTCCTTTCTGTAGTGTGTGGCCCCCGGTGTGTAGCATGTTCTTTTCTGTAGCGTGTGGCCCCCGGTGTGTAGCGTGTTCCTTTCTGTAGTGTGTGGCCCCCGGTGTGTAGCATGTTCCTTTCTGTAGTGTGTGTGGCCCCCGGTGTGTAGCATGTTCCTTTCTGTAGTGTGTGGCCCCCGGTGTGTAGCGTGTTCCTTTCTGTAGTGTGTGGCCCCCGGTGTGTAGCGTGTTCCTTTCTGTAGTGTGTGTGGCCCCCGGTGTGTAGCATGTTCCTTTCTGTAGTGTGTGGCCCCCGGTGTGTAGCATGTTCCTTTCTGTAGCGTGTGGCCCCCGGTGTGTAGCATGTTCCTTTCTGTAGTGTGTGGCCCCCGGTGTGTAGCATGTGTCGCTGACCTCTCCCTCTTCTCTCCTCTGCAGCTGCTTCCTCTCGCTTCTCCTGGTCGCTGCGGTGGTCTGGAAGATTAAGCAGACTTGTTGGGCATCTCGGCGGAGGGAGGTAGGTTGATACCCCGGACCCCATTGTCAGTCACCTGTAGTATCTCATGTCCTGGTCCCCTGGTCATGTGGACATCCCTGGGGCAGATACATGAGCGGACGGCCAGCATGGCAGTGGTACAGTCATCATTACAGGAGAAGTCATGTGGTGCAGGCGCCCGGTGCCGTGTCGTCCTCTGGGGCGTCGCAGATGCCGGATCCTTATGAAGTGGAAAGCAGAACGTTTGATGTGTGATCCGGGGAATGCGCCAGATGCACTGACAGGTGGACGGGCGCCCTGGCAACATCCAGACACCTGGAGAGGGCATCCACATCCAGGAAAGCTGGGTACAGCTCACACAGGGGGATCATCCATGCAGGGCCCAGTGTTCAATTTAATATTCTGTACTTACCCAGTTTTCCCTGACCCCTGAAATAAGTTATCAGCCCTGTGCAAGCTAGCTGCCATGTTGCTTGTTACTCAGGGGCCAGGGAAAGCTGGGTAATAACCCCTTTGTGACGGATGCCATGTTGCTGGGTAATAAGCCGTCAAGGCCATGATTGCTGTCACCCATCTTTCCCGGATCGTCCTGACAGCTGGGTCTTGTATTCGCTCAGAATTTTTCAATCTCTTCGGAAATGATTGCTAATCCCAAATCTAAATGTTACAGCTCGACATTTCCCACAATCCCCGGCGCGGGTCTGTGGCCTCTCATGCAATGGGACGGGAGATGCTATCGGAGCGATTCCTGTAAATCTCATCCTTCATTCTTAATCTGTGAAGTTTCCGTCTGCCCTTATCCCGCAGCCACCTAATTGTGTCCCAGCATACCGGCGGGGAGGAGGCGCCGCCATCGCTCCCGTAATCCGATTATCCACCGCGATGCCGGGTTATAAATAACAAGCACTGACTTCATTAACCCCCGCGACCACCAGAAGCTGCGATAACGCGAGGGACTGACGTGGTCTACCTGCAGCCACCTGTACGGAGAGAGTCCTGCCCTCAGCTGAGGCTTTGTTACATTGTATCCAGTCCAGACATCAGCAGCATGTGCACAGAGCTCTCTATGCATCTTGGACTAATACAATGTAACAAGCAGAAGCGAAGAGAATGTTGTATGATACATTGTAGCAAAGCAGCAGAGAGACCTGACGTGTCAAGGTCACAGAGCACTGTCTGCTTTGGATACAATGGTAACAAACCCTCAGCTGAGAGCAGCACCGTACTGGTTGAAGGATTCTTATTCACTGAAAGCAAGCAGAGATCTGGAAAATGTGGAGGAGGTGGACCACAATGTATTTTAAAAAGTTAAGGGTTGCAGAGGCTGAAGCGCTGATCCAAGCCCTGGGCAGCCACACCGCTTCTACTCCAGTCCTCCTCATCTCTCTGCTGGGACCAGGATCACATCTCTCTGATGTCTTGCACTCTAGTTACATCCAAAGCTGCATCGTGCCGCCTGTCAGCCCTGTAGATGCTTAGCTGACCTCTTCATCTCCTGTAATGCCGTACAGCAGAGTGTGCAAGTGATGGGGGCGCCGTGGGGCTGTGATGGATGTGTTTCCACCAGTCTCCGGCAGGCTGAGGTGTCACCTGCGTGGGGCGCTGCTAATTATCCAAGTGGTGCGATGCGTACTGTCACTGGTAATTATTCAGGAGAGTGCTCTAGTCACACCACATGCTGCTGCGTATAGGGAAACAGGTGGAGGAGGAGGTAATACTGCCTTACACTAGGGGGAAGGGGGTCCTCACTTTGATTTAATAGAAGACAAAACTAACTTTTCTGCAAAATGTGAACATAGGGGAAGATGTATTAGAAACATCTGAGGTAAAACTGTTCAAGTTGCCCCTGGAAACCAATCATAGATTAGCTGTAATGTTATAAACAGCTGTGAAAGCGCTGGGCTCTGATTGGTTGCCCTGGACAATCCTGATAAATCTCCCCCATAGAGTCTAGAGAATAGAATGCGAGAATTACAGTAAAGACTGACACCAAGAGGGGAAAAATGAAGGAGAGGAGACACATTCAGAGCTTATGGAAAGCTGGATGACAACTCTCGTGGGAGAGTAATGGTCAGCCTTAGAGGTTGTCACCATTTCACCTGGGACCTTTTGAGTCTTTGGGAGCTTTTGGATACTTTTTTAATGTTAAAATTTAAAATGAGTTGACGTTCCAAAGATCTCCAATTTTGTGCCTCAGTGTCTCCCCGGTACCTGACTACAGTAATCTGTGTGTAGTCTGACGTCGCCCCTTGACCTCCAGGCTCTGCACCGCTGGGGGATCAGACCTTCACATTGCTCTGCAGAGTAGCTGTGTACACTGTGTGATCACTGTAGCATTATTATTATTCCTCTGATGACTGGAGGGTCCCCCCCGCACGGCCGCCATCGTGTCGTGGTATCTTGGGACTTTCCGCCAGCAGGAGCTGGGCGCCTGTCACACCTTACTTTCGCTGACTGCTTCCCTACTGGTTTTCTTACCAATGAGGCTTTCACCCGCTTAAACACACAAATTACAGAGCAGAGGATGTCTCCAGCGCCGCACACAGAGCCCCACATAACTTCATCACCACACGAGCGTTAAGTAAAATTAGCAAATGGAGTGAGACGCCGAGTATTAATGACTACTGAGTCCACAGGGGTAGGGGGCTGTCACACTACAACCCCATCATCCTCTGCCTATAACCCAGAGATAAGAGGCTGGAAAACTATGACCCCCATCATGATATGACCGGTGAGCACTGATTGGACGCTGGGCTGACCCCCAGCTGTGACGTTCCATGTGGTGGGAATAAGCCCCCTTGTCCCTTTGCGTGGCTGTGACGTGGTCCCTGCACCTCTCACATTATGTCATGAATAATTAGCGCTGACCCCTCCCCTCACACTTTTATCTCCGCCACAAGCCGTTTTGCGAAGGAAGGGAAAGGCTTTGAAATGTAAAACCGGATGAGAGTGAATGCGCAGATATTCAGGGGGAGGCGCTGCGCTGTGACTATCGGGATGTGATGAATATTTCAGCAGGCTATTATTTTAATCAGACGTCTTTAATTAATCGGCACAGTAAAACGTTGGCGACGAGTGTTGGGGTCTTTTTTTAAAATGTATTTAGTTTGACAGCCAAGAAAGCGGAATGATGGCGCGGCGATTACCCCAGACTCTGCCACAATCAATTTACACATGTAATTAACCAGGATGAGACAGGCGCTGACACAATTGACTTGCGTCGTCCTGCGACTTTATGTTTATTTAAGAACCTTCAGAGTAAACTTAATAACACGACAAGACGGGGCTCGCAGGATGGAGAGCAGGCGCTGGCATGTAATCACATCATGGCGGCAGCTGTCCCTCGCTGGGTGATGCAGGAGATCTGTGCGGTGACATCAATGTGATAAGAGTGAGGGGTCACCTACATGGCGGAGGGGAAGGGGGTATTGTGTACAACGTGTCTGGAACAACACACAAGTCACACAACTAGAGGCATGGAGCCTGCGTGTCACTGTGTAATGGAGAGACCCAGTGTCATGGCCATACTCAGTATGTACTAGGTCCAACTCCCACACCGTGGCCAAGCTCAGCATGTACCGTGTCCACCTCCCGCACCGTATATAGGCTTAGCATGTACCGTGTCCACCTCCCGCACCGTATATAGGCTTAGCAGATACCATGCACACCTCCCGCACCATAGGCTTAGCGTATACCATGTCCACCTCCCGCACCGTATATATACGTTTAGCATATACCGTGTCCACCTCCTGTACCGTATATAGGCTTGGCATATACTGTGTCCGCCTCCTGTACTGTATATAGGCTTGGCATATACCGTGTCCGCCTCCTGTACCGTATATAGCCTTGGCATATACCGTGTCCACCTCCTGTACTGTATATAGGCTTGGCATATACCGTGTCCGCCTCCTGTACCGTATATAGCCTTGGCATATACCGTGTCCACCTCCTGTACTGTATATAGGCTTGGCATATACCGTGTCCGCCTCCTGTACCGTATATAGCCTTGGCATATACCGTGTCCGCCTCCTGTACCGTATATAGCCTTGGCATATACCGTGTCCACCTCCTGCACTGTATATAGGCTTAGCATGTATCGTGTCCACCTCCTGCACGTATATATACACTTAGCATATACCGTGTCCACCTCCCGTACTACAACCCTGGGCTAGGTTGAGAATCTTCTGTGTCCACCCCTCGCACTATATCTAGGCTTGGCATGTACTGTGTCCGCCTCCTGTACCGTATATAGGCTTGGCATATACTGTGTCCGCCTCCTGTACCGTATATAGGCTTGGCATATACCGTGTCCGCCTCCTGTACCGTATATAGGCTTGGCATATACCGTGTCCACCTCCTGTACCGTATATAGGCTTGGCATATACCATGTCCGCCTCCTGTACCGTATATAGGCTTGGCATATACCGTGTCCGCCTCCTGTACCGTATATAGCCTTGGCATATACCGTGTCCACCTCCTGCACTGTATATAGGCTTGGCATATACCGTGTCCACCTCCTGCACTGTATATAGGCTTAGCATGTATCGTGTCCACCTCCTGCACGTATATATACACTTAGCATATACCGTGTCCACCTCCCGTACTACAACCCTGGGCTAGGTTGAGAATCTTCTGTGTCCACCCCTCGCACTATATCTAGGCTTGGCATGTACTGTGTCCGCCTCCTGTACCGTATATAGGCTTGGCATATACTGTGTCCGCCTCCTGTACCGTATATAGGCTTGGCATATACCGTGTCCGCCTCCTGTACCGTATATAGGCTTGGCATATACCGTGTCCACCTCCTGTACCGTATATAGGCTTGGCATATACCATGTCCGCCTCCTGTACCGTATATAGGCTTGGCATATACCGTGTCCGCCTCCTGTACCGTATATAGCCTTGGCATATACCGTGTCCACCTCCTGCACTGTATATAGGCTTGGCATATACCGTGTCCACCTCCTGCACTGTATATAGGCTTAGCATGTATCGTGTCCACCTCCTGCACGTATATATACACTTAGCATATACCGTGTCCACCTCCCGTACTACAACCCTGGGCTAGGTTGAGAATCTTCTGTGTCCACCCCTCGCACTATATCTAGGCTTGGCATGTACTGTGTACATCTACCACACCATGGCTAGGTTTAGATTGTTCTGTGTCCACTTAGTGCACCGTGGCCAGGGGTGTCAGGTGCTGCTGTAGCCTCCCCAGCTGCTCTGGCTGCTTCTTGTTTCTAAGCGTTTACGTGTTTCTGGCAGTCCATGATGATGGGCGCTGCAGGTATTGTAAGGCTGGTAAAACAAATGCGGTAATATGCAGCAGGCGCCGGAGTGGACATCAATTTAATGTACAAGTCACCACACAGTCCTCAGCGGGGTCACAAATATTCCCTATAATATAAACCGGGTGGATAAAGACTCTGAGCTGCCACTCCCCCACCCTGTACTCCACATCCTGCCCGTCTCCCTCTGATATGGAATGATGGTAGAGAGGGCCCAGCGCCCCCATCACTGTGATGTGGTGCCTGTAGGCTCTACAAGGGGCCACAAGAGACAGGGGGCGCTCTCTTCACTCCTAGCAGGAACATTGCAGAATAATTACCTCTGCGACCACTGGGCTCTGTCACAACTATTATACAGAAGCGCAAGGTGCCAACTGTGACAGGATGCCAGCCGTGGGCACAGCCTGACCTCTACATTCTGTAAGCCACAGATCCTGAATTACATCAGGTTAAATATACCAGTTACATCCATAGCTGCAATCATCATACTGTATTAAATGTGGTACTCCAGTCACTTCCAGAGCTGCAGTCATCATTATATTGTATCACAAATGATACTCTAGTCACTTTCAGAGTAGCAGTCATCAAGGATTTATATTACATTTGGTACTCCAGTTACTTCCCAGAGTTTCAGTCAATTTCATATTGAATCACATCTGAACAGAGGCCACATTAGCCTCACCACGCGTCATAGACGCATGATGGGGCCCTTTACCCCCCAAAATAAGTGGCCTGCATAAAGTTACACTTGGCAATTATTCACTGTAGGGCACACGCTGAGCACGCAGTGTTTGTGTGTGCAGTTTGAATGTGTTGTGTGTGCGGTGAGTGTGTGCAGTATGAGCGATGAGTGTGTGTAGTGTGAGTGTGTTGTGTGTGTGGTGAGTGTGTGCAGTGTTCTGTGTGGTGTGTGCGGTGAGTGTGTGCAGAGTTCTGTGAGAGTGCGAGCGGTGAGTGTGTGCAGTGTTCTGTGTGCTGTGTGAGTGTGTAGCACAGAAGATTCTGACGGAGATGATTATTTTCTATAAATAGCGTCTATTAACATCATATATACTTCTCCTTGGCTAAAAATACTCCTCAAAACTGGTGAGAGGAGTATTTGTACCCTTCTGGAAAAATGTTAGTGCGACCGCTGCATCTGATACTCCAGTCACTTCCAGAGCTGTAGTCATCATCATATTGTATCACATCTGATACTCCAGTCACTATTATATTGTATTAAATCTGGTACTCCAGTCACTTCCAGAGCTGCAGTCATCATTATATTGTATCACATATGATACTCCAGTCACTTTCCGAGTTGCAGTCATCATTAAATTGTATTACATTTGGTACTCCAGTTACTTCCAGAGTTTCAGTCATAATCATATTGTATCACATGTGATCATTCAGTCACTTTCAGAGCTGCAGTCATTATATTGTATAACATCTTATATTCAAGTGACTTGTAGAGCTGCAGTTTCATAACGTGCCGTGACTGCAGTATTGAATGTGACAGGAGTATACATCTGATTGTACTTCTTTGTTCTCCATAGTATCACAGAAAATGAGACTACAATTGCCTTATGAGAATGGTTTATAATGAGGATTTGTTACTGTGTACCAGTGTAGGTGAATTATCTGGAGTCCTGGACGTGTGTCTTGTCTTGTATACGCTGTATATAACACTCCGGTGAGATTTCCATCGTCGCCTTTATGTTGTATTCCATCCAGACCCTGATACGTCAGGACAGATTCCCAGCTCCAGACATGAACGCTGGCTGACATCTAGTAAGATCGCACATTAATGGTGTGAGGCGGAGGAGAAGACCTCGTTACAGTGTCACATTATAATGTGGGGATAAATATGGACATCAGTGCCTGACACACTGTAATGCTGCAGTTTAGGCTCAGATCAGCATGTATTCGTGCGGGGGGGGGGGTTAGATTACCACCAGATTACAGGAGGCAGATCACTGCTGGATCCACCAGATAACAGGATGCAGATCCAGCAGATTACCGGATGCAGATTACTGTGGCATCCACCAGATTACAGGAGGCAGATCACTTCTGGATCCACCAGATTAGAGGAGGCAGATCACTTCTAGATCCACCAGATTACAGATAATTGCTGAATCCCCCATATTAATGAATACAGGTCTCTGATGGCTCCACCAGATTACTGGAAGCGGATCCACTGGTTTACAGGATGCAGGTCACAGCTGGATTCACTGGATTACTTGATTTATGTCATTGCACGATTCACTGGCTTAAAGGGGTTTGCACATGAAAGAAAATTCTCAAATTTGAATCCACTAGTGATGTCTACACAATAAAGATCATTTTATTGGTGTTTTAGCTCCTGTCCATGATGGTCAGTGTAAGATTCCAGAGTGTGAGTGGGGACTCTCTGAGCAGACACTTCATGATCCCTCTGTGCTGTGAGATACTGTGAGCTGACAATGTGCTTAGATTATCAGGGTACAAGGTTTATCTACACTTTTATTTCTCTTATGAACATTCACCAGTATCTGACACATAGAGAAAGCGAGATGAGACAGATCAGAAATGATGAGATGCATATAACACAATGACATTCACAGCTCTGCTAACTCATCACACAGTTCTGCTATATACCTCCATCCCCCTCCCCTCAAATAAAGATCTTATCTGTCTGTAGCTTTATTCTCCTCAGGATGTGATGTTCTGCTTGCCAGAAGTCAGTGGGGCTTAGGGTCGCGCTGATCACTTTTGTCGGACATGGCACCTTTTTTGGGGTATTACACGCCTCTTGCACAGGTATTTAAGAAGTGTCTGCACTGAGATTTTGGCACACACAATCCTTTTTTGGCGCAGCTGCACTGGCCTCCATGTGACACAATTTAGGGGCCGTGCCGTCGGACGATCCAACTGATTTGGACTAAGAACGTCATTTAACAATTAAATTGTGTGGCGAGCCAAGCTCTAAGATGCACCACTGAAATGATGGTGAACTCTGTCGGACCTGAGCGGGGAAGCGACACATGCAGGATATCGGGCGCACCATCTTAGTGAATCGCAGCAGAGTACATTATACACAGACAAAGCACTTTGTGTGAACTCCAGCGGCCGGGTATGTAAATGTGCCCCACTGTGTCTGTGTGAGCTCGTCCTGGAATGCAAGGGTGGGGGCTGGAGGCTGAGAGAAGCGCAGCATCAGACAGGAGAACAAGATGTCTCCCGACAATAAACCTCAAGATCCAAGGTCGTGTCTAGGGGCAACTGAAATTGTGATTCAGCAGGACTGATAGAGACAGGTTGGACTTATTAACATAAATGCAGCATTTCTCAGATATAAGAGTGAATTAGAGAATGTGTTACTTTGTTATCCTGAGAAACTTGTCTTCATGGGAATAGCAATCTCATGCAGATGGATCAGCACTGAATCAACTGGAGTGATCTGCTTTACTGGAGGAGGCGACAGACAGCAGTGGAAGTATACAGACAGAGTTGACAGATAGATATTATACAGGAGAAGGTGACACAAAGCACGGATGGTATAAAGGGGGAGGTGACCAATTGCAGTGATATTATACAGAAGGAGTTGACAGATAGCAGTGATATTACCCAGGAGGAGTTGACAGATAGCAGTGATATTATACAGGAGGAGGTGACAGATATCAGTGATATAATACAGAAGACGGGGACAGATAGCAGTGATATTATACAGGAGGAGGTGACAGATAGCAGTGATATTATACAGGGGGAGGTGACAGATAGCAGTGATATTATACAGGAGGAGGTGACAGATAGTAGTGATATTATACAGGAGGAGGTGACAGATAGTGATATTATACAGGAGGAGGTGACAGATAGTAGTGATATTATACAGGAGGAGGTGACAGATAGTAGTGATATTATACAGGAGGAGGTGACAGATAGTGATATTATACAGGAGGAGGTGACAGATAGTGATATTATACAGGAGGAGGTGACAGATAGCAGTGATATTATACAGGAGGAGGTGACAGATAGCAGGGATATTATACAGGAGGAGGTGACAGATAGCAGGGATATTATACAGGAGGAGGTGACAGATAGCAGTGATATTATACAGGAGGAGGTGACACAAAGCATTGATAGTGTAAAAGGGGAGGTGACAGATAGCAGTGATATTATACAGGAGGAGGTGACAGATAGCAGGGATATTATACAGGAGGAGGTGACAGATAGCAGTGATATTATACAGGAGGAGGTGACACAAAGCATTGATAGTGTAAAAGGGGAGGTGACAGATAGCAGTGATATTATACAGGAGGAGGTGACAGATATCAGTGATATTATACAGGAGGAGGTGACAGATATCAGTGATATTATACAGGAGGAGGTGTATAATATCAGTATTCTGTGTGTATATACTGCTCTGTGCGGTATACAGTGTGGGCATGTGACTGCTGTACATGTGGCAGGCAGGTTGTGAGTCTTCGTGGTGATGAGGCCCCTCTGGTGAGAATTGTGCTGTAGCGTTGTAGATCTCTATAATTTGGCAGTCATTAGGTCTAATTAGGTCTAATCCATTAGGTCTAATCCCGCAGAATACACAAATGGCTGGCAGTGTATCCACTTATGAGGGTAAGCACCACACCAAAACTTTGATATTATGTGTCTATAAAGAAATATTAGGATCTTTGGAGACAATGTAGCACATGGCAGAGGTGAAATGGTTGGGGCTGCAGCTATGGGGTAAAGCTACTGTGGAGCAACAATGGAGGGTAAAGCAATGGGGGTAAAGCTACTGGGACGTAGCTGTAGGGGGTAAATGTACTGGGGAGCAGCTATGGGCTAAAGCTATTGGGGGGCATCTGGTGATTTGTTTACTTTCTGTCCCTTTAACTAACAGGGCAACCCCCCCCCCAACCTAGTAACTGCCCCCAACCCACACTGTTTACATTCTGTACTGACGTCAGAGTGGTCTCAGATCTTGGCCGGCGTTTCGCCTTGTGAAGGTTGTTGCGCTAATTAGCTCCTTCTATCCAGATGGTCTGGATGTAGTGTATATATTCTGTGACAGGTAAAGCAGAGGGGCAGATCATGTGAATGTTTCTATGTAACATATTGGGGACCTTGCTGCTTCCACTCTGTCGGTGACCCTCCCCCCCCCCCCCCCCACAAAAACTGCAAACTCCTATCCCGAAATCCTAAAGTTATTCTCCCCCTAAATCTGCTGTGACTCTAGGAGACTGCTACATCTGGAGCCATGTATGTGAGATCCTAAAAGGCACATAACCCTGTGTAACCTGCTTTGTGTCAGTCTCTGGACGCCCTCAGAGCTTCAGCGACTAGAACTTCTTCATTTACTCCTCTTCATAATCTCACCTGACTCTGCGCTCCCCGTGTGTTATATCCAGAGCTGCCAAACTCCCACACATCCCTCCAGACCAGAGCCTCTGCCAAGACATGTAACAGCCAAACTAGTGCCTCTGCTAAGTGATGTAACCACCAAGCTAGTGCCTCTGCTAGTACGTGTAACCACCAAGCTGGTGCCTCTGCTAGTACATGTAACCACCAAGCTAGTGCCTCTGCTAAGTGATGTAACCACCAAGCTAGTGCCTCTGCCAGTACATGTAACCACCAAGCTAGTGCCTCTGCCAGTACATGTAACCACCAAGCTAGTGTATCTGCTAAGTGATGTAACCACCAAGCTAGTGCCTCTGCTAAATGATGTAACCACCAAGCTAGTGCCTCTGCCAGTACATGTAACCACCAAGCTAGTGCCTCTGCCAGTACATGTAACCACCAAGCTAGTGCCTCTGCCAGTACATGTAACCACCAAGCTAGTGCCTCTGCCAGTACATGTAACCACCAAGCTAGTGTATCTGCTAAGTGATGTACCCACCAAGCTAGTGCCTCTGCTAGTACATGTAACCACCAAGCTAGTGCCTCTGCCAGTACATGTAACCACCAAGCTAGTGTATCTGCTAAGTGATGTAACCACCAAGCTAGTGCCTCTGCTAGTACATGTAACCACCAAGCTAGTGCCTCTGCCAGTACATGTAACCACCAAGCTGGTGCCTCTGCCAGTACATGTAACCATCAAGCTAGTGCCTCTGCCAAGACATGTAACCACCAAGCTAGTGCCTCTGCTAGTACATGTAATCACCAAGCTAGTGCCTCTGCTAGTGCATGTAACCACCAAGCTAGTGCCTCTGATAGTACATGTAACCACCAAGCTAGTGCCTCTGCTAGTACATGTAACCACCAAGCTAGTGCCTCTGCCAAGACATGTAACCACCAAGCTAGTGCCTCTGCCAGTACATGTAACCACCAAGCTAGTGCCTCTGCCAGTACATGTAACCACCAAGCTAGTGTATCTGCTAAGTGATGTAACCACCAAGCTAGTGCCTCTGCTAAGTGATGTAACCACCAAGCTAGTGCCTCTGCTAAGTGATGTAACCACCAAGCTAGTGCCTCTGCCAGTACATGTAACCACCAAGCTAGTGCCTCTGCCAGTACATGTAACCACCAAGCTAGTGCCTCTGCCAGTACATGTAACCACCAAGCTAGTGCCTCTGCCAGTACATGTAACCACCAAGCTAGTGTATCTGCTAAGTGATGTACCCACCAAGCTAGTGCCTCTGCTAGTACATGTAACCACCAAGCTAGTGCCTCTGCCAGTACATGTAACCACCAAGCTAGTGTATCTGCTAAGTGATGTAACCACCAAGCTAGTGCCTCTGCTAGTACATGTAACCACCAAGCTAGTGCCTCTGCCAGTACATGTAACCACCAAGCTGGTGCCTCTGCCAGTACATGTAACCATCAAGCTAGTGCCTCTGCCAAGACATGTAACCACCAAGCTAGTGCCTCTGCTAGTACATGTAATCACCAAGCTAGTGCCTCTGCTAGTGCATGTAACCACCAAGCTAGTGCCTCTGATAGTACATGTAACCACCAAGCTAGTGCCTCTGCTAGTACATGTAACCACCAAGCTAGTGCCTCTGCCAAGACATGTAACCACCAAGCTAGTGCCTCTGCCAGTACATGTAACCACCAAGCTAGTGTATCTGCTAAGTGATGTAACCACCAAGCTAGTGCCTCTGCTAAGTGATGTAACCACCAAGCTAGTGCCTCTGCTAAGTGATGTAACCACCAAGCTAGTGCCTCTGCCAGTACATGTAACCACCAAGCTAGTGCCTCTGCCAGTACATGTAACCACCAAGCTAGTGCCTCTGCCAGTACATGTAACCACCAAGCTAGTGCCTCTGCCAGTACATGTAACCACCAAGCTAGTGCCTCTGCCAGTACATGTAACCACCAAGCTAGTGCCTCTGCTATGTGATGTAACCACCAAGCTGGTGCCTCTGCCAGTACATGTAACCACCAAGCTAGTGCCTCTGCTATGTGATGTAACCACCAAGCTAGTGCCTCTGCTAGTACATATAACTGCAACACCCTCGCCGATGCAAGGCGGAGGAGTGGTTGCGAATACGTCCCACCATGTAGCTTGCAGCCTGTGTAGGGTCTAGTCAGCCCCACAGCATGTCACTACATCACACTACATAGTCCTTATAGGACACAGGGGAACATTTCAGTGGTAGATCCTGCCTGGTAAGGCAGGAGTTAATTGTTTTATGTGATGTCATATGTGTCAGCCAATCACAGGTGTTATACTTTGTCTCTGTGAGCTGAGATGTAAGCTGAGATGTAATTGGAGGAGTAGCCACCACCTGACCAGGGGGAGTAACAAGACCGTGTCAGGAAACTTCCAGAAGAAGTGAGTTCTCTCTCAGAAGAGAGCAGAGAGTAGTTAGCTGAGCAGTAGCTCAGAAGCAGACTGGAATTAATCCAGTAAGAGACTCTGAGGAGTCAGTGCAGCTAGCACACCAGACCAAGAGCAGGCGAGCCTAGCCCCTGCCTGAAGAGTGGAGCTAATAGCTAGTATAGTGAGGAAAGGGGTATCATCCTACCTTCAAGGGTGATACCTGAAGCAACCCAGGACAAGCTGAAGCAGCCTTTTAGGACACAGCTATCTCCCAGCCTGCCCTCTGCATCCAGGCTGATGATCCCTCCTGTGGCTCCCTCCAACTGCATCTCAGCACTCCACCATTTTGTTAAGGCACGTTGCTGCGGTTCCTGTCGGTTCCAATAAAGAACTGTAAGTTGTTTTTTGTTCAATGTCTGCCTCCGTCTGGTCCCTGCTACTACGGCTGTCACCATCACGGGCACCCTGTCCACCACACAGAGACTCATGCTCTAGACACCAAAGGGTTGCCCCAGGGAGATCCGCTATAGCCGCCTCTCCCTCATCATTTCTTGCCAACACCACCCTACTGGAGACCTGCCAGGCTGTAGGACAGCCCTCCGGTTCCCCATACCAAGCACCGTGACGCTAGCGTGCCTAGGCCGCAACCGCCAGCCACTCAGGTACTGCGGGTCCCGGCTGACTCCAGGCCCCGAGAAAAGGCTAGGCCCCGGTGGGGGATGTTGCATAACCAACAAACCAGTGCCTCTGCTATGTGATGTAACCACCAAGCAAATGCCTCTGCTAAGTGATGTAACATGCTAAGCTGGTGCATCTGCCAGCATTTGTAACCACCAAGCTAGTGCCTCTGCTAAGTAATGTAAACATCAAGCCAGTGCCTTTGCTAGGTGATGCAACTGGTAAGCTGGTGGATCTGCCAGTATGTGAAACCAACAAACTAGTGCTTGTGCTTAGTGATGTAACAGCCAAGCTAGTGCCTCTGCCAGTATGTGTAACGAACAAACTAGTGCCTCTGCTATGTGATGTAACAGCCAAGCGGATGCCTCTGACAGTGCCTGTAACCAATAAACTAGTGTATTTGCTACAGATGTAGCCACCAGGCTGGTTCCTCTGCCAGTATGTGTAACCAAAAAACTAGTGCCTCTGCTAAGTGATGTAACCACCTAGCTAAGGCCTCTGTATCGGGCAAGTAAATGTAAACACAAAGGGTACTGAGATTAACACGCTGCTGAAGGGCCCACCAGGCATCCTGGCATCTAAGACATATAATGTAGTGGGTGACAACCGCCAGGTCTGTCCTTCGTCTTCCTACAGACCCTGGATGGCCTTAGATCTGATGTGTAATTATACAATTGTTACTGTCATTCTGTTCAAGAACCAGGAAACTCTGGATGAACAATATTACTGTAGTTGCTACATCTGCCGGGACCCTATAACCATGTCCTTGTTAGCCGCCACTGTCGGATTAGCGGCGTCATCCCTGTCTGTCTCTCATTACCGGGAGACTGTGAGATTTTTCCTGCTTCTGTTTTTTGTAACTTAGACAAAAATAACAATCATTTCCCGCTGCTTCGTCGCAGCGATGTATGGAGCGCTGCCCCTCATGTCCTATCAGCTGTCATGTACTCAAACGCTCAATTCCCCGAGATCTGGGAAATATTCTGAGCATCACAGCAATGGGAAGCGACGCAGAGCAAATTGCAGCCAAGTATCGTACAAGATAAGGGGGGAAGGGTGCGTGGGGGACGTGAAGAAATGGTGTGAGGAGTGGGGACATGGAGGATAATATGAAGTGTGGGGGAGATGTGGAGGATGGTGTGAGCAGCGGGGACATGGAGGATAATATGAAGTGTGGGGGAGATGTGGAGGATGGTGTGAGCAGCGGGGACATGGAGGATAATGTGAAGTGTGGGGGAGATGTGGAGGATGGTGTGAGGAGTGGGGACATGGAGGATAATGTGAAGTGTGGGGGAGATGTGGAGGATGGTGTGAGGAGTGGGGACATGGAGGATAATATGAAGTGTGGGGGAGATGTGGAGGATGGTGTGAGCAGCGGGGACATGGAGGATAATGTGAAGTGTGGGGGAGATGTGGAGGATGGTGTGAGCAGCGGGGACATGGAGGATAATATGAAGTGTGGGGGAGATGTGGAGGATGGTGTGAGGAGTGGGGACATGGAGGATAATGTGAAGTGTGGGGGAGATGTGGAGGATGGTGTGAGGAGTGGGGACATGGAGGATAATATGAAGTGTGGGGGAGATGTGGAGGATGGTGTGAGCAGCGGGGACATGGAGGATAATATGAAGTGTGGGGGAGATGTGGAGGATGGTGTGAGCAGCGGGGACATGGAGAATAATGTGAAGTGTGGGGGAGATGTGGAGGATGGTGTGAGCAGCGGGGACATGGAGAATAATGTGAAGTGTGGGGGAGACGGGGAGGATGGTGTGAGCAGCGGGGACATGGAGGATAATGTGAAGTGTGGGGGAGATGTGGAGGATGGTGTGAGCAGCGGGGACATGGAGGATAATGTGAAGTGTGGGGGAGACGGGGAGGATGGGGCGAGGCATGGTGGAAACAGAAGATGGGGTGAGGCTTCGGGTGTTTGTGGAGGATGGGGTATGGAAGATGCAGTGAGGGACATGGAGGATGAGGTGAGGCTCCATCTTTTTTGGTGGAGGATGGGGTGTGGATTATGGGTTGAGGTGTGGGGGGACTTGGAGGATGAGGTGAGGCTTCAGGTGTTTGTGGAGGATGGGGTGAGGTGTGGGGGGACATGGAGGATGAGGTGAGGCTCCATCTTTTTTGGTGGAGGATGGGGTGTGGATTATGGGTTGAGGTGTGGGGGGACATGGAGGATGAGGTGAGGCTTCAGGTGTTTGTGGAGGATGGGGTGAGGTGTGGGGGGACATGGAGGATGAGGTGAGGCTTCGCGGGTATGTGGAGGATTGGTTGAGGCTTGGTGAGGACAAGGAGGATGAGGTGAGGCTTCGGGTGTATGTGGAGGATTAGGTGAGGCGTTGGAGGACGTGGAGGATTAGGTGAGGCGTTGGAGGATGGGGTGAGGTGTGGGGGGACATGGAGGAGGCGGGGAGGCTTCGGGTGTATGTGGAGGATTAGGTGAGGCGTTGGAGGACGTGGAGGATGAGGTAAGGATTGGAGGGACATTGCATATGGTGGACTGGAGTTTTAGCCTCTAAAAAGCAAAACATTGGTACAATTTAATACATGTTTTGCCAATACAATAAGTCTCTGGGTGCTGAGCGCTTTCCCCGGCACCAATACAACTTCTCTGCGCAGCAGAATATTGCTCCTCAGGGCCGACTTAAACAAGCGGCTGTGACATGGATTGAGAGAAGACGCTTCATCGCCCTCATATCTCTGCATCACTTATAAGAGAACCAAAGATAACAGGCGGAAAGATGGCGAATAAGACGAAAAGAGAGCGCGCCATCTGAGGACCGCTCCAGACACATGTATAATACATGATATCACACAGAGCAATGCGCTGCACAAGGCTGTGGTGGTCCATGGTGTAATAAACTGGATAAATCATTATATATTCGGCATAAAGGGAGTGATGTTCTGCAGGTCAATGGTGTAATCATCTGCATAGGGAGTGATGTTCTGCAGAGAGGTCAGTGATGGTGGTGAGAATACTGGAGTGGGGTGGGGGTACTAGCAGCAATGAATGTGAAAGTCCATTGTGGTAGGTGCAGCAATAGCGGTGGGGGGCACCAATGAAGGTGAGGATCCTGGAAAAGGAAGGGGATGGTGATGGGAGTGAGGGTTCTGGGACAGCGATGGTCCTTGAGGGGTGGTGTTGGTGTGTTGCATAGCGGTGGTGAGAGTTCTGGGGGATCGGAGTGGTATTGAGTAATGTCTGTGAGGGTTCCTGGATAGGGGGCAGCAATGGTGGAGAGGGTCCTGGAGGGGGGGGGGTCTAATGGTGAGTTGATGGATGGAGTCGCACTCTGGCGACAATTGATTGTGGAGTCGTTTATCAGAGATTACTCTGTGTGATCAATATAGGCTTATTAAAGGGACGCCGCTGGATTATCAAAGGACGATTATGAATTCAGCTCCGGCTCATCCATGAAAATCAATGTTGGGTTTTTATCTGTGAAATAATCATCAGTAATTGTCATGTGACAGGCGCCATTATCCACCAGCGCGTCCATCAATTCATCGGAAAAATATGTATTTCATGTTATGGAAATATTGGCAGGGCTACATGACTAACCTCAAGAGAAAGGGAGTGTCCCACTACACAGCACTAATACCCCCAGTGCACAGTACTACTTCTCCTGCATATATATGGACAGTGCACAGTACTACTTCTCCTGTATATATATGGACAGTGCACAGTACTACTTCTCCTGTATATATATGGACAGTGCACAGTACTACTTCTCCTGTATATATATGGACAGTGCACAGTACTACTTCTCCTGTATATATATATGGACAGTGCACAGTACTACTTCTCCTGTATATATATGTACAGTGCACAGTACTACTTCTCCTGTATATATATGGACAGTGCACAGTACCACTTCTCCTGTATATATATGGACAGTGCACAGTACTACTTCTCCTGTATATACATAGGGACAGTGCACAGTACTACTTCTCCTGTATATATATGGACAGTGCACAGTACTACTTCTCCTGTATATATATATGGACAGTGCACAGTACTACTTCTCCTGTATATATATGGACAGTGCACAGTACTACTTCTCCTGTATATATATATGGACAGTGCACAGTACTACTTCTCCTGTATATATATGTACAGTGCACAGTACTACTTCTCCTGTATATATATGGACAGTGCACAGTACCACTTCTCCTGTATATATATGGACAGTGCACAGTACTACTTCTCCTGTATATACATAGGGACAGTGCACAGTACTACTTCTCCTGTATATATATATATGGACAGTGCACAGTACCACTTCTCCTGTATATATAGACAGTGCACAGTACTACTTCTCCTGTATATATATGGACAGTGCACAGTACTACTTCTCCTGTATATATAGACAGTGCACAGTACTACTTCTCCTGTATATATATGGACAGTGCACAGTACTACTTCTCCTGTATATATATGGACAGTGCACAGTACTACTTCTCCTGTATATATATGGACAGTGCACAGTACTACTTCTCCTGTATATATATGGACAGTGCACAGTACTACTTCTCCTGTATATATATGGACAGTGCACAGTACCACTTCTCCTGTATATATATGGACAGTGCACAGTACCACTTCTCCTGAATGTATATGGACAGTGCACAGTACTACTTCTCCTGTATATATATGGACAGTGCACAGTACCACTTCTCCTGTATATATATGTACAGTGCACAGTACCACTTCTCCTGTATATATATATGGACAGTGCACAGTACCACTTCTCCTGTATATATATATAGACAGTGCACAGTACCACTTCTCCTGTATATATATGGGCAGTGCACAGTATTACTTCTCCTGTATATATATGGACAGTGCACAGTACTACTTCTCCTGTATATACACTCACCGGCCACTTTATTAGGTACACCATGCTAGTAACGGGTTGGACCCCCTTTTGCCTCCAGAACTGCCTCAATTCTTCGTGGCATAGATACAACAAGGTGCTGGAAGCTCCTCAGAGATTTTGGTCCATATTGACATGATGGCATCACACAGTTGCCGCAGATTTGTCGGCTGCACATCCATGATGCGAATCTCCCGTTCCACCACATCCCAAAGATGCTCTATTGGACTGAGATCTGGTGACTGTGGAGGCCATTTGTGTCCAGTGACCTCATTGTCATGATCAAGAAACCAGTCTGAGATGATTCCAGCTTTATGACATGGCGCATTATCCTGCTGAAAGTAGCCATCAGATGTTACAGGGTACATTGTGCTCATAAAGGGATGGACATGGTCAGCAACAATACTCAGGTAGGCTGTGGCGTTGTACCAAGGGGCCCAAAGAGTGCCAAGAACATATTCCCCACACCATGACACCACCACCACCAGCCTGACCCGCTGATACAAGGCAGGATGGATCCATGCTTTCATGTTGTTGACGCCAAATTCTGACCCTACCATCCGAATGTCGCAGCAGAAATCGAGACTCATCAGACCAGGCAACGTTTTTCCAATCTTCTACTGTCCAATTTCGATGAGCTTGTGCAAATTGTAGCCTCAGTTTCCTGTTCTTAGCTGAAAGGAGTGGCACCCGGTGTGGTCTTCTGCTGCTGTAGCCCATCTGCCTCAAAGTTGGACATACTGTGCGTTCAGAGATGCTCTTCTGCCTACCTTGGTTGTAACGGGTGGCGATTTGAGTCACTATTGCCTTTCTATCAGCTCCAACCAGTCTGCCCATTCTCCTCTGACCTCTGGCACCAACAAGGCATTTCCGCCCACAGAACTGCCGCTCACTGGATGTTTTTTCTTTTTCGGACCATTCTCTGTAAACCCTAGAGATGGTTGTGCGTGAAAATCCCAGTAGATCAGCAGTTTCTGAAATACTCAGACCAGCCCTTCTGGCACCAACAACCATGCCACGTTCAAAGGCCACAAATCACCTTTCTTCCCCATACTGATGCTCGGTTTGAACTGCAGGAGATTGACTGGACCATGTCTACATGCCTAAATGCACTGAGTTGCCGCCATGTGATTGGCTGATTAGAAATTAAGTGTTAACGAGCAGTTGGACAGGTGTACCTAATAAAGTGGCCTGTGAGTGTATATGGACAGTGCACAGTACTACTTCTCCTGTATATATATGGACAGTGCACAGTACTACTTCTCCTGTATATATATGGACAGTGCACAGTACCACTTCTCCTGTATATATTTATGGACAGTGCACAGTACTACTTCTCCTGTATATATATGGACAGTGCACAGTACTACTTCTCCTGTATATATATGGACAGTGCACAGTACTACTTCTCCTGTATATATATGGACAGTGCACAGTACTACTTCTCCTGTATATATATGGACAGTGCACAGTACTACTTCTCCTGTATATATATGGACAGTGCACAGTACCACTTCTCCTGTATATATATGGACAGTGCACAGTACTACTTCTCCTGTATATATATGGACAGTGCACAGTACTACTTCTCCTGTATTTATATGGACAGTGCACAGTACTACTTCTCCTGTATATATATATGGGCAATGCACAGTACTACTTCTCCTGTATTTATATAGTCAGTGCACAGTACTACTTCTCCTGTATTTATATGGACAGTGCACAGTACCACTTCTCCTGTATATATGGACCATGCACAGTACTACTTCTCCTGTATATATTTGGACAGTGCACAGTACTACTTCTCCTGTATATATATGGACAGTGCACAGTACCACTTCTCCTGTATATATATGGACAGTGCACAGTACCACTTTTCCTGTATATATATATGGACAGTGCACAGTACCACTTCTCCTGTATATATATATATGGACAGTGCACAGTACCACTTCTCCTGTATATATATGGACAGTGCACAGTACCACTTCTCCTGTATATATATGGGCAGTGCACAGTACTACTTCTCCTGTATTTATATGGACAGTGCACAGTACAACTTCTCCTGTATATATATGGACAGTGCACAGTACTACTTCTCCTGTATATATATGGACAGTGCACAGTACTACTTCTCCTGTATATATATATGGACAGTGCACAGTACTACTTCTCCTGTATAGCTATATGGACAGTGCACAGTACTACTTCTCCTGTATATATATATGGACAGTGCACAGTACTACTTCTCCTGTATATATATATGGACAGTGCACAGTACTACTTCTCCTGTATATATATGGACAGTGCACAGTACCACTTCTCCTGTATATATATATGGACAGTGCACAGTACTACTTCTCCTGTATATATATGGACAGTGCACAGTACTACTTCTCCTGTATATATATATATATGGACAGTGCACAGTACCACTTCTCCTGTATATATATGGACAGTGCACAGTACTACTTCTCCTGTATATATATGGACAGTGCACAGTACTACTTCTCCTGTATATATATGGACAGTGCACAGTACTACTTCTCCTGTATATATATGGACAGTGCACAGTACCACTTCTACTGTATATATATGGACAGTGCACAGTACTACTTCTCCTGTGTATATATGGACAGTGCACAGTACCACTTCTCCTGTGTATATATGGACAGTGCACAGTACCACTTCTCCTGTATATATATGGACAGTGCACAGTACAACTTCTCCTGTATATATATGGACAGTGCACACAGTACCACTTCTCCTGTATATATATGGACAGTGCACAGTACCACTTCTCCTGTATATATATATGGACAGTGCACAGTACCACTTCTCCTGTATATATATGGACAGTGCACAGTACTACTTCTCCTGTATATATATGGACAGTGCACCGTACTACTTCTCCTGTATATATATGGACAGTGCACATTACCACTTCTCCTGTATATATATGGACAGTGCACAGTACCACTTCTCCTGTATATATATGGACAGTGCACAGTACTACTTCTCCTGTATATATATGGACAGTGCACAGTACTACTTCTCCTGTATATATGGACAGTGCACAGTACCACTTCTCCTGTATATATATGGACAGTGCACAGTACCACTTCTCCTGTATATATGGACAGTGCACAGTACTACTTCTCCTGTATATATGGACAGTGCACAGTACTACTTCTCCTGTATATATATGGACAGTGCACAGTACCACTTCTCCTGTATATATGGACAGTGCACAGTACTACTTCTCCTGTATATATATGGACAGTGCACAGTACTACTTCTCCTGTATATATGGACAGTGCACAGTACTACTTCTCCTGTATTACTTGCGATCCTCATTTCATGGTTCTATATAATAAATCTCTGGTATATTCCGCTGCTGTCAGATTATGATGTGATGTAGATTATTGAAGAGATTCATTAGGGTGCACACAGCGAGCGTCATCCTTGTCATATCGCGCTTCTCCACCGTTATCGCAGCGTCATCTCCAGAACAGAGCGCGACTGCCGATTATTACACAAAATACCACAATAATGTGACAAGAGGCAGAATGCTGAGAGATGGCGGATTACTGCTGACACGTCCGGTCCTGCGTCACATGTATAATCCTCCAAATAATCATCATCAACGAATCACCAACATCCAATCACACAGTACAACTGCTCCATATACTACATTCACATACAAGGCAGTATTATAGTAGTTATATTCTTGTACATAGGGGGCAGTATTATAGTAGTTATATTCTTGTACATAGGGGGCAGTATTATAGTAGTTATATTCCTGTACATAGGGGGCAGTATTATAGTAGTTATATTCCTGTACATAGGGGGCAGTATTATAGTAGTTATATTCTTGTACATAGGGGGCAGTATTATAGTAGTTATATTCCTGTACATAGGGGGCAGTATTATAGTAGTTATATTCTTGTACATAGGGGGCAGTATTATAGTAGTTCTATTCTTGTACATAGGGGGCAGTATTATAGTAGTTATATTCCTGTACATAGGGGGCAGTATTATAGTAGTTATATTCTTGTACATAGGGGGCAGTATTATAGTAGTTATATTCTTGTACATAGGGGCAGTATTATAGTAGTTATATTCTTGTACATAGGGGGCAGTATTATAGTAGTTATATTCTTGTACATAGGGGGCAGTATTATAGTAGTTATATTCTTGTACATAGGGGGCAGTATTATAGTACTTATATTTTTGTACATAGGGGGCAGTATTATAGTACTTATATTCTTGTACATAGGGGGCAGTATTATAGTAGTTATCTTCTTGTACATAGGGGGCAGTATTATAGTAGTTATATTCCTGTACATAGCGGGCAGTATTATAGTAGTTATATTCCTGTACATAGGGGGCAGTATTATAGTAGTTATATTCTTGTACATAGGGGGCAGTATTATAGTAGTTATATTCCTGTACATAGGGGGCAGTATTATAGTAGTTATATTCCTGTACATAGGGGGCAGTATTATAGTAGTTATATTCCTGTACATAGGGGGCAGTATTATAGTAGTTATATTCTTGTACATAGGGGCAGTGTTATAGTAGTTATATTCCTGTACATAGGGGGCAGTATTATAGTAGTTATATTCCTGTACATAGGGGGCAGTATTATAGTAGTTATATTCCTGTACATAGGGGGCAGTATTATAGTAGTTATATTCCTGTACATAGGGGGCAGTATTATAGTAGTTATATTCCTGTACATAGGGGGCAGTATTATAGTAGTTATATTCCTGTACATAGGGGGCAGTATTATAGTAGTTATATTCTTGTACATAGGGGGCAGTATTATTGTAGTTATATTCCTGTACATAGAGGGCAGTATTATAGTAGTTATATTCCTGTACATAGGGGGCAGTGTTATAGTAGTTATATTCCTGTACATAGGGGGCAGTATTATAGTAGTTATATTCTTGTACATAGGGGGCAGTATTATAGTAGTTATATTCCTGTACATAGGGGGCAGTATTATAGTAGTTATATTCTTGTACATAGGGGGCAGTATTATAGTAGTTATATTCTTGTACATAGGGGGCAGTATTATAGTAGTTATATTCCTGTACATAGGGGGCAGTGTTATAGTAGTTATATTCCTGTACATAGGGGGCAGTATTATAGTAGTTATATTCTTGTACATAGGGGGCAGTATTATAGTAGTTATGCTCTTGTACATAGGGGGCAGTATTATAGTAGTTTTATTCTTATATATAGGGAGCAGTATTATAATAGTTATATATTTTTTGGGGGGTAATATTATAGTAGCTCTTTTAGTGTATGATTCTATATGAATGTTCCTGGTTCTTTGCTCTAGCATATTGCATATTTGATTCTTTTTCGTGTTCTTTCTATTTATCTTGGTTGTGAGATGAAGCCTCGGGATTGTGAGTCGCCTCCTTGCACAGATTAATGGGCCGGGTATGGCAGTTGCGGGGGATTGGTGTGTGTTATACATGAGTGCGTGTATCTGTGCGATCATCTGTTCTCAATGAGACGTTTACAATAATTAAATTACGTTAATGATTTTCTCTATTCCGCTGTAGAGATTCATCTGCGGATGAATAATAATTTGCTTCCTGTGGATATAATATGGGCTTATAGTTCCATCACGTGTGTTGAGCCCCACCCCCCTGACTCTGGACTCTTCCTGTGTATTTAGAGGGAGGTTTCCCCTTTAAGCGTCAGCGGCTTCTTTTTGCAGTACATAAAACGAGTTCCTCATCCGTCCAGTTAATTCCTCGGATGACTTGGTTGTGCGCAATTTACCAGACGATGATGATCTCGCTGTCCTGCCTTTGGTCTGATAATAAAAGTGGCAGTAAACGAGTGGGGCGGCCGCGGCTTAGCAAAGTGACACTTGAGGCTGCGGCTCAGTAATGGCTCAGACCGTGCCGCTCGTACTTAAGCTTCATCAGCGCGCAAATGACCTGAGCGCCAGCGCCCGGAGATGCAGAACTGCCGGCACAATGATATTACCTGGCAATTAGCACGACGAGCGCAGCCATTGTCATCTTCATTACGGAGCATCCTGCAAATAGCGACACCTGCTCAGCAGTGCACAGCGTAAATCAAGGGAAGACGAGTCCTCAATCCACAACTGACATAAAGTGTTGGCTTATGAATTACTGCGCCAAAGTCTGCTCACACCATGGCAAAAAAACCACAAACATAGAATTCTAAAAAAAAAAATTCTGTAGAAGTCTATAGGTGATGTCACAGCTCCTCCCCTCCTCCATGCAGAGGTCACAGAGCATGCCCACTACACCCTTCCATAGAAGTCTATAGGTGATGTCACAGTTCTTCTCCGCTTTCCTGCACAGGTCAGAGCATGCCCACTTCAGTGACCCTGGAGTTTAGTTTCTGATGATGATACTTTTCTGGTTTGTCACCCCTGACTGGACAACGCCTCCAGCTGAAGCAATGCTGCATGTGTTGGGGCTATACCATGTTTTCCGGATGCAGCACTGTTGCATGTGCTTGCGCTGTACCCTGTCATCCTGCACCTATTATCCAGATGCAGCGCTGGACTCAGATCACTGTATGGGCCCTTGTATGTATTAAGGGGGAACCTGTTACCGGGAACCTCATTTTCAATAAAGACAGGTTGCAGAAGCTCATCACACCTGCATTGCAAATATGTATTTCGGATTTATTTAATTAATTTGCATTACAATATAAATGTGTGTTTTGACTTATCTTGCACCCTGTGTAGTCCCAGGGGTTGGGCTTTGGTTTGGATGCATTTCAAAAAACAACACGTAACTTGTCTGTGCTGCAGACTGCTCAGCTCTCGGCCCCCACCTTTGTGCTCCTGTACAGCTCCTCCCTCTCCAATGATATCAGCTCACCAGGCTGCGAGCTCTGTTCCTCTGAAGGAGCACAAAGGTGGGTGCTGAGAGCTGAGGAGTTTGCAGCACAGACAAGTCAAGTGTTGTAATTCAAAATGCATTTAAACCAAAGCCCAACCCCTGGGACTACACAGAGGATTGTGTCAGGATGCAAGGTAAGTTATAACACACAATTATATTGGAATGCAAATGCTTAGAAAAGGCAGAAAAAGATATTTGGAATCTAGCTGTAATAGGCTTATGTAACCTGTGTTTAGTGAAAAGATTCCCTTTTAATGGCCCCTTCAATAACCCTTTGACTGATGGAAGGGGCTAGATCACCCCCTGCGGTATCCATGGTTACAGTCATTACTATCGCAGCTTGTGGGGGACGTGGCGATAATGTGCGATTCTGATAGATCAGAAAGCAGCAGTAAGATTGCAGTGCCAGCCTGTGCCCCCAACAGCCCAAACATTGGGTCTGTCACTTCCAGGAAGAGAGAGCAGTGTCTTAAAGGTCTCATCCAATGTATTATAATTTTTTGCTATTTAAATCCTGATAGAGAAACAAATAATTTTCAAGCTGTTTTTTTTTTTTTCTTTTAAATTTTGAGCTGGCCATCTTACCCGAGTATCTCTTCACATTATTTTGATTTGCATTTCAGCAGCCGCATAGCCATAGGTAAAATAGTGGCAATATCTCAATGACTTTCAATTATGAAAGTGGGCATGCTCTGTGACCTGTGCAGGGGAGCTGTGACATCACTTATACATTTCTATAGGAGAGTGTATTAGGCATGCTCTATGACCTGTGCAAGGAGGAGGAGATCTGTGACATTACCAATATAAGTCTATGGGAAAAGGTAGTGGGCATGCTCTTTGATCTGTGCATAGAGAAGGGGGGGGGCTCTGACATGAGAGAAGCTAGTGGGCATGCTCTTTGATTTTTTTCTTTTCTTTTTTTTTGTGAATTGTAACAAATTCTCTATTCTCCGCAGCAACTCATGCGGGAGCGCCAGCAGATGGCGAGTCGACCATTTGCCTCGGTGGACGTGACGCTAGAACTGGGAGGAGCCGAGCAGACGGAAACCCTGCGAAGACCAGTTGAGGTGGGACATTAAACTAATAACTCTGCCCATTAAAGGGACAGTTTGGAATAATGATGTTATGGAGCTCTTTGGGGGTTATAATGACTATGAGGCATTAGGTGCCTCACACCTCACTGTATTACCACTGTACACACAGGCCTAGAATCCTAGGATCAGATTCCACACTGTATCTCCTGACCTGATAATTATATTGGGGGTACCTGGAGTAATATCCTGGGCCGGATATTTTACAGGACAGGCAGTAGAAACGCCAATGAAGATAAGGAAATAACTTTTTACAAAGGTTACGTCTCTATTCACATCTAGAGCTGCATTCATAGTTCACCTGCTGATCATGCTTGGTTCTCCAGTTGGGAAAGCTACTTTTAAATACTGATACCAGGACCCCATCATCCACATAGCTGGAAGCTGCTGCACATGGGTGCTGTGTACCAGCAGGGGTCAGTAGCGCTGGAGGATTGTGGATGCAGATTTGGCTGTGACTGTAGCAGACGAGATTCTTAGGTGCAGTGGAGATGTAACAGAGTTCACTCCCCACAGGGCGCACTGGTGTTTCCTCTCCATTTGGTTGAGGATCTACTTCAAGTGTCTTTTTCACTTGTGGCTAATGGCCGCACCGCAGACTATTGAGCCGCCGTAATGGTGGCAAAGGGCTAAATGTTATAACCGTGCAGCAGTGCACATAATGGGCTCTGCTTCAACAGGACAGGAACAGGTGGCGCAGGCTCACGTACACCCCGCTTCTATCTCCAGCTTCTGACAGATTATTAGACATTGTACAAAACAAGTTACAGGAGAGAATCTATTGGGGACATTAGCGCTCTCCTCCAGCATCATCCATCATCCCCCTGGTTCTGTTTATTATATGAAGGACGAGTGTTTATCAGCGGCGCCGCCTGCGTCTGATGTGTAGCCATCGCACATTCCTCACACATCAACTCGTATCAGAAACAACATCCAGATGTCTCATGTTTATTTCCATGACTACAGCTGAGGGTGTGCTACAGTGTATCAGCCAGGGATACATTGTGGAAGATGTTTTAAGACATTTTTTTCCAGACTGATGGTTGATTTTACGCCAAAAACTGGATTTTGCCACATTTATCAAGGCTTTTGAACCTCTTTGCAACTCTTTTCCCTTGAAAATGGGGTGTGGTCTTTAAAAAAGGGGGCATGGGAGGGTAAAAATCCCGTGCACCAAAAGAAAAAATTAAGATTGTAAGCCACATAGTCATCACGGATCTTAGATGATGTCTCTAGCTACACGCTGCATCTTCAGGTGACTCCTGTGCAGCCGCGCATACATGTAATAATGGAAATATGATTGATGATTGATTGTTGCTAACGACTGATCGATCACCGGGATGTAATTACAGGAGGTGACAGATTTACTGCACAACACAAGACTAATCACCAGAGCTGACAATCTATAAGAGCCAGAGTAACATATGTACATCATCACCACCGCACAGAACAACTTCCTGATGGGTGTCAGTCTCCAGCTCTTATACTGACATTGCACAGTACCACTTCTCCTGTATATATATATATATATGGACAGTGCACAGTACCACTTCTCCTGTATATATATATATATGGACAGTGCACAGTACCACTTCTCCTATATTTATAGGGTGCACAGTACTACTTCTCCTGTATATATATGGACAGTGCACAGTACCACTTCTCCTATATATATATGGACAGTGCACAGTACCACTTCTCCTGTATATATATGGACAGTGCACAGTACCACTTCTCCTGTATATATATGGACAGTGCACAGTACTACTACTCCTGTATATATATGGACAGTGCACAGTACTACTTCTCCTGTATATATATATAGGGTGCACAGTACCACTTCTCCTATATATATATGGACAGTGCACAGTACCACTTCTCCTGTATATATATATGGACAGTGCACAGTACTACTACTCCTGTATATATATGGACAGTGCACAGTACTACTTCTCCTGTATATATATGGACAGTGCACAGTACCACTTCTCCTGTATATATATATATAGGGTGCACAGTACTACTTCTCCTGTATATATATGGACAGTGCACAGTACCACTTCTCCTGTATATATATAGGGTGCACAGTACTACTTCTCCTGTATATATATGGACTGTGCACAGTACCACTTCTCCTGTATATATATATGGACAGTGCACAGTACTACTTCTCCTGTATATATATGGACAGTGCACAGTACCACTTCTCCTGTATATATATGGACAGTGCACAGTACCACGTCTCCTGTATATATATGGACAGTGCACAGTACTACTTCTCCTGTATATATATATATATATATATATATATATATATATATATATATATGAGCAATGCACAGTAGTACTACTTCTCCTGTATATATATGGACAGTGCACAGTACTACTTCTCCTGTATATATATGGACAGTGCACAGTACCACTTCTCCTGTATATATATGGACAGTGCACAGTACTACTTCTCCTGTATATATATGGACAGTGCACAGTACTACTTCTCCTGTATATATATATATGGACAGTGCACAGTACTACTTCTCCTGTATATATATATATGGGCAGTGCACAGTACCACTTCTCCTGTATATATATGGACAGTGCACAGTACCACGTCTCCTGTATATATATGGACAGTGCACAGTGCTACTTCTCCTGTATATATATGGACAGTGCACAGTACCACTTCTCCTGTATATATATGGACAGTGCACAGTACTACTTCTCCTGTATATATATGGACAGTGCACAGTACTACTACTCCTGTATATATATGGACAGTGCACAGTACTACTTCTCCTGTATATATATGGACAGTGCACAGTACTACTTCTCCTGTATATACACTCACCGGCCACTTTATTAGGTACACCATGCTAGTAACGGGTTGGACCCTCTTTTGCCTTCAGAACTGCCTCAATTCTTCGTGGCATAGATACAACAAGGTGCTGGAAGCTCCTCAGAGATTTTGGTCCATATTGACATGATGGCATCACACAGTTGCCGCAGATTTGTCGGCTGCACATCCATGATGCGAATCTCCCGTTCCACCACATCCCAAAGATGCTCTATTGGATTGAGATCTGGTGACTGTGGAGGCCATTTGTGTCCAGTGACCTCATTGTCATGTTCAAGAAACCAGTCTGAGATGATTCCAGCTTTATGACATGGCGCATTATCCTGCTGAAAGTAGCCATCAGATGTTACAGGGTACATTGTGCTCATAAAGGGATGGACATGGTCAGCAACAATACTCAGGTAGGCTGTGGCGTTGTACCAAGGGGCCCAAAGAGTGCCAAGAAAATATTCCCCACACCATGACACCACCACCACCAGCCTGACCCGCTGATACAAGGCAGGATGGATCCATGACACCACCACCACCAGCCTGACCCGCTGATACAAGGCAGGATGGATCCATGCTTTCATGTTGTTGACGCCAAATTCTGACCCTACCATCCGAATGTCGCAGCAGAAATCGAGACTCATCAGACCAGGCAACGTTTTTCCAATCTTCTACTGTCCAATTTCGATGAGTTTGTGCAAATTGTAGCCTCAGTTTCCTGTTCTTAGCTGAAAGGAGTGGCACCCGGTGTGGTCTTCTGCTGCTGTAGCCCATCTGCCTCAAAGTTGGACGTACTGTGCGTTCAGAGATGCTCTTCTGCCTACCTTGGTTGTAACGGGTGGCGATTTGAGTCACTATTGCCTTTCTATCAGCTCCAACCAGTCTGCCCATTCTCCTCTGACCTCAACAAGGCATTTCCGCCCACAGAACTGCCGCTCACTGGATGTTTTTTCTTTTTCGGACCATGTGATTGGCTGATTAATAATAATAAAGTGGCCGGTGAGTGTATATGGACAGTGCACAGTACTACTTCTCCTGTATATATATGGACAGTGCACAGTACTACTTATCCTGTATATATATATATGGACAGTGCACAGTACCACTTCTCCTGTATATATATATATATATATATATATATGGACAGTGCACAGTACTACTTCTCCTGTATATATATGGATAGTGCACAGTACTACTTCTCCTGTATATATGGACCATGCACAGTACCACTTCTCCTGTATACATATGGACAGTGCACAGTACTACTTCTCATATATATATATATATGGACAGTGCACAGTACTACTACTTCTATATATATGGACAGTGCACTGTACTACTTCTCCTGTATATATATGGACAGTGCACAGTACTACTTCTCCTGTATATATATGGACAGTGCACAGTACTACTTCTCCTGTATATATATGGACAGTGCACATTACTACTTCTCCTGTATATATATGGACAGTGCACAGTACTACTTCTCCTGTATTTATATGGACAGTGCACAGTACTACTTCTCCTGTATTTATATGGACAGTGCACAGTACTACTTCTCCTGTATATATATGGACAATGCACAGTACTACTTCTCCTGTATATATATGGACAGTGCACAGTACTACTTCTCCTGTATTTATATGGACAGTGCACAGTACCACTTCTCCTGTATATATATGGACAGTGCACAGTACTACTTCTCCTGTATATATATGGACAGTGCACAGTACTACTTCTCCTGTATATATATGGGCAGTGCACAGTACTACTTCTCCTGTATATATATGGACAGTGCACAGTACTACTTCTCCTGTATATATGGACAGTGCACAGTACCACTTCTCCTGGATAGATGCCCATTATCAATTCTCATACCTCTTATTTGTATAACTACAGGTCCCAGCATCCCTCCCCCCTCTCTATGGCTCCACCCCCCTCGTTAGCGCTGATTGATCCGTTATTGGCAGATTCTCCTGCGCTCACGCTTCATGCGGGGATACTATTACCGCGTCTCATGAATATTCTTCTATTTCACTAGATGATGGCAGAGAGCGGTGAGATTATCGATTCAATGTTTTTCTCGGAAATTTATGGTCTGTAGCGGCACAAAGATAGAACTGATCTCTGCAGAGTATCACTCTGTGCTATACATCCTGACAGATAGTCTGCAGAGCATTGCTGTTGGAGGTACCTCTCTGCAGAGCATCATTCTTTAGTTCCCTTCTGGCAGTTCTGTACTCTGCATAGCACTGCTCTGCACTCTGCAGAGTATCACTCCTCTCTTCGTACCCTAGTCTGCAGGTGTCATCTGCCTGGGTGATTATGTGAAGTTTTGTACATGTAATGAAGATGAAGCTTCTCCACGTCTTTGTATCGGTTTCTGCTAATTGTTCCAGGATTCTAGAACCGATGAAATGCTCAGATTCATTATTTCCCATTAATCCCCCCCCCCCCCCCCACTTGTGTGGACCAATTATCCGCACAGCACTCGGCCCAGTATCTGCCGCTCTGAAACTCATCTAGTTGTGCGGAGAAGATCAGTCCTGTGCCCCCCACACACACATAACAATGCCACACATTGAGAGGGAACATCTGTGGGAAATGACTAATACTATCAGAAGCTTCTGTTCCGTCAAATTTCTAGGAATGTTCTAGGCCAGTGATGGCAAACCTTTTAGATCCAGAGTGCCCAAACTACATCCAAAACTCAAATATTTTTTGCAAAGTGCCGATGCAACAATTTAAGCAGTAACTTATTACTGTCTGCTCTGTCACATCTTTAAATTGTATAGGCACCTGAGGACACCAATACAGTAGAAAGAAGGAGAAAAAACTTTGATTATCATTGTAGCTTCCTTCTAGGGTCCTGTGCTGCCTGGGGCTGCAAGAGGCCTTGAGTCCTGTCTGGTAAACTCTGCTATGGGGCGATGGCAGGGGTGCCCATAGAGAGGGCTCTGAGTGCCACCTCTGGCACCCGTGCCATAGGTTCGCCACCACTGTTCTAGCTGATCCTTCTACAGATAGTTCAGTATAAATAGTTCAGTTCAGAAGATCTCTAGAAGTTCCTCCACAGTTGATGATCATTAAAAGGAAATCTACCACCAGGATGAAGGATTGTAGACCAAGCACACATACATACTGGTGTGTGCCTCCTCTGCCAGGATACGTTGTTCTTAAAAACAGCGGCATTGGAAGTTTAAAGAAAAAAAAGGCTTCAAAGATTATGCAAATGAGCCCGAGGGGCTCCGGGCTCCAGGCTCCATAGGTGTTAATAAAGCCTGGATCCCCTCATTTGCATAATTTTAAAAGCCTATTTTTTTGTAAAGATAAGGGCATATGAAGCTAAAAGAAGAGCAGATATTGCCTGTCAGGGTACATATCAGTATGTAATGAGCTTGGCTTACAATCCTGCATCCTAGTGGTAGATGTCCTTTACATTTTCTCAGTTGCAGATTTGCTGCTGTCATTGTAACGGTGCAGCCTCAATGTCGTTTGTCCAGGGCTGGGGGTGGACAAGGTTTTGTGTTTGTTTCGGGACAGATATTACCTTAAGGAATAACAATTATCCAGCGCATGTGTGCGGCAGCAGATTAATTGCCGGCACTCACTAAAAATTTGCAGTAATTGGTGGAATAACCTTCACACATATTACAGGATGGTCTGCCCGGGCTGCACAGTCAGCGGAACCTATATAATAGAGGCACGTCACTCACTCATCCAAAGGAATAGGAAGGGCTGCCTCAAAACGAAGGCTTGTCATAGGGGCTGTGTCATAAATACCAGAGCTGCACGCACTATTCTGCTGGTTGTACAGTAACTGTCTACTGCATAACATTACTTATTGTGTACTGATCCTGAGTTACATCCTGTATTATACTCCAGGGCTGCACTCACTATTCTGCTGGTGCAGTCACTGTGTACATACATGACATTACTTATCCTGTACTGATCCTGAGTTACATCCTGTATTATACTCCAGAGCTGCACTCACTATTCTGCTGGTGCAGTCACTGTGTACATACATGACATTACTTATCCTGTACTGATCCTGAGTTACATCCTGTATTATACTCCAGAGCTGCACTCACTATTCTGCTGCTGGTGCAGTCACTGTGTACATACATGACATTACTTATCCTATACTGATCCTGAGTTACATCCTGTATTATACCCCAGAGCTGCACTCACTATTCTGCTGCTGGTGCAGTCACTGTGTACATACATGACATTACTTATCCTGTACTGATCCTGAGTTACATCCTGTATTATACTCCAGAGCTGCATTCACTATTCTGCTGCTGGTGCAGTCACTGTGTACATACATGACATTACTTATCCTGTACTGATCCTGAGTTACATCCTGTAAATCTTTTATTTTATATATAAAAATGAAAAACATTACAACAATAAACATAAATCAAGCCATAACTTCTGGCAAAACAAAACAATAATAATAACAAAACAATAATACAAACTAAAAGAGACTTACGAAAATCTCCTGGCCCAGCCACACACACACCACACAATCAGCATTATAAAACAAAACCTTCACCCAATCCCACCACCTAATATTTTTTTTTTTTTAACATAAATTTTTATTATTTTTTATTTATTTTTTTTTCCCATAAATAACTAAAGAATGCACAGCAAAAAAAAGACAAACAGGAAATAAAAACATTAAATATTAAATATAACTAACTAAATCCCACGCCCATCACCCTCCCACCCAGACACTGGTCTAACGTCCAAAGTTCGCGCTATATAGTCCAGACCAGTGCCCAGGATCATAAAGTCCAAGTCCCGTCCACCCCCCTCCCAACCTAACACCCTAACACCAACACCCCAAAACCAACCACCTATATACACTTTAACTATAACTACATAAATACACACTGTACACAAAATACAAACACATTAAACATATCAACATATAACAAACCAACCACATAAAGCCCAGGTTCGGCGCCTGCAAGCCCTACATCTCTATAACCTCAGATACAAAACAAAAATCTACAGTGTCAGCTTCAGCCCAACACCAGGAGCGGAGATGACAGACTAAGGGACACTAAAGGAGAACCCCCTCCAAAGGAGAGAGGCCCTCCCCGTGCCCAGGCCCTCCCCGTGCCCAGCACCTTCACCAGGTCACCCAGAATGTTCCTAACCACCTCATCCACCGGGAGGATTTTACGCTGCGTCGATACTAAACACTGTGCGTTCCACGTGTGGTACCTGACCACTACACTAACTAGAAATAACGTGCAGCGGTCCCGGCCACCCAGGCCTCTGAATGCTCCATAGGCCCACTCCGCATAGGAGAGACTGGCCAACCCGGGCCAATGGATGGAAGCGCCCACCCGGTTGTACACCTCTGTGTTAAAGGGGCACTGAAGCAGGAAGTGGTCCATGCTCTCCAGCAGGCCACCGCACTCCTCCCGGGGACAACCCCTTTCCTCAGAGCTCCTACACTTCAGATTGTCCCTCACACACAGCTTTCCATGGAAGCAGCGCCAAGTCACGTCCCAAAACTTCAAGGGGATCCTGATGGAATTCAATAAACTCAAACCCACCCCCAGATCCCGACTTGGGCAATCCCTGAGGGCCAGAGGCTTCTGGAAATGGGTCAGCAGAACCCTTTTGTCAAGGATTTTCCTCGACATGGTCCTGATCTCCCACATTCCCAGACCCCACCGGCGAATCACCTTCAGAACCGGGGTAGCGTAAGCCGGAAGATGCCCATGTGGTGTGCGGAGATCCTTCACTCGCCCTCCTGTCTCCCATTCCTGGAAGAAAGGCCGAAACCATCCCCTGCAGGAGTATACCCACGGAGGAGCCCTCTCTTTCCAGAGGTTTGCTACATTGATCTTAAGAAAGGTATTCACTAGGAACACCACAGGGTTGACCATACACAACCCTCCATGTCTCCTCGTGCTGTAAGTAACCTCCCTCTTGATTAGGTTCAGCCTATTCCCCCATAACAGCTGGAAGAACAGACTGTAAACCCGAGTCCAGAGGGGTTCTGGCAACATGCACACACTGCCCAGATATATCTGCAATGGGAGCAGGTAAGTTTTAATTAAGTTCACCCTTTCCCTGAGGGTCAAAGACCAACCCTTCCACTGGTCCACCCTCTGAGCGGCAATCTTAAGCCTGCCATCCCAGTTTTGCATGGGGTAATCCCCCTGGCCAAATTCGATGCCGAGAACTTTGGCAGAGTCTTGGGGCCCTGGAAGAGTGTCCGGGAGATCAAAGCCTGGATCCCCCTCTCCCAGCCGGAGACTCTCACACTTATCCCGGTTGATCTTGGACCCAGAAGCCTCTGAGTAGCGGTCAACCTCTGACATCACCCATTGCGCCTCCCCTCTCGAGGACACAAAAACGGTGACATCATCGGCATAAGCTACCACCCTTAGAGTGGCTTCCGGTGCCGCCTGGTCCATCCCGACTCCCACCAACGGCCCACGATCAACCCTCCTAAGGAATGGGTCAATCGCGAACACGTATAAAAGTGGGCTCAGAGGACAACCCTGGCGAACACCAGACCCGACCTCAAAAGAGCGGCCAATCCAACCATTCACAAGCGGGAAACTCTCTGCCACTGCATACAAAACCTTTAGCCAATTGACAAACTCCCCCGGCAGGCCATACCTCAGAAGGACAGACCAGAGGTACTCGTGGTCAACCCGATCAAACGCTTTTGCCTGATCCAAGGACAGCAAGTACCCCTTCCAGTTACCAGCCCTGCCCTGCTCCACTGCCTCCCGAACACAAAGCACAGCACTAAATGTACTGCGGCCTGGAACAGAGCAGTGCTGGGTCCCCGAAAGGAGCCGGGGCGCAAACTGCACCAGCCGATTAAACAGCACCTTTGCCAAAACCTTTCTGTCCGTATTGAGAAGCGCTATGGGACGCCAGTTCTCAATACGAGATCGGTCCTTACCCTTTGACAGAATGATCAGGGCAGACCTCCTCATTGACTTCGGCAGAGCGCCCGAGGAAAGACACTCATTGAATACCTCAGTCAAGAGGGGAACCAAGGCGTCCTTAAAGGTCTTATAAAACTCAGATGTTAAGCCATCCGGACCCGGCGATTTCTTGAGGGCGAGCCCTTCAATCGCCCGGCTGACTTCCTCTTCACTGATCATCTCTGTCAAAACATCAAGAGAGGGGTCTACTCCTGGCTCAGGGACAGTTTCAGCCAGGAAAGCCGACATCACATCCCGATCTAGATCCTTCCTGCCCAAGAGGTGCGAGTAGAAGGATCTGACGACCTCCAGAATCCCTGATCTGGACCTTTTCAGGGATCCCGTACTGTCAACCAGTCCTGTGACAACTTTACTACTCACTGACATCTTGCAGTTCCTGTAAGGGTCGGGCGAGCGGTACTTCCCGTAATCCCTCTCAAAAACCAAAGATGCGTGTCTATCGTACTGACACCTCTTCAGCAAGGATTTCACTCTGGAGATGTCCTCACGACTACCTCCAGTCGAGACGAGGTGCTTGAGTTTCCTCCTCAGGCCCTGATACAGGCGGTACCTGTCCAGGCTCCTGAGGCTCGAGAGCTGGCGGAAGAATCTCGCCACCCTTTTCTTGAGCATCTCCCACCACTCTGACTTACTGCTACTAAGGCCCAGCAATGGTACCTGGCTCTGAAGAAAGTCCTCAAAGGATTGTCTGATCTCCGCTTCCTCCAGGAGAGACGAATTGAGCTTCCAGTAGCCTCTTCCCATCCGGGGGGTCTCTGTAACATTCAGAGAAAACAAAATTAGACAGTGGTCGGAGAACTCCACCTCAACAACGGACACTGCTGAAGAAATGGCTTCCTCCTTTAAATAAAACCTGTCTATTCTAGACCTACAGCTACCCCTATAATAGGTGAACCCCGCGTGGCCTGGGGTGTGCCGGATGTGGACATCCACCAGGCGAGCCTCACTAGCTATGCTATTAAGTGCGACGCTATCATAAGTCAGCTTGTCTCTGGAACCTCCCCTATCCTGGGACCTCGTGACAGCATTGAAGTCCCCTCCAAAGACCACCTGCCGACTTGTAAAAAGGTAGGGCTTGATCCTCATAAAGAGACACTTCCTGTCCCACTTGGACTGGGGACCATAGATGTTAATTAGGCGCAGTTCTTGTCCCTTCATGAGGACATCCAGGATCAGGCACCTCCCCATTTCTAACTCAATAACTCGTCGGCATTCTACCGGCGCGGTAAAAAGGACCGCCACTCCGCTATACGGCTCGGCCGCAAGAGACCAATAGGAAGGCCCGTGTCTCCATTCCCTCTTAGCTTTAAACACGGCCGCCAAATCTGGCAGCCTGGTCTCCTGCAAAAATAAAATGTCGGCTTCAACAAGGCCGCAAATCTAGCCGCATCAGACTTAATGCTGGCGACATTAATGGACGCCAGCGTCAACGGAGTGGGTGCCGCCATCATGAGTGATTGAGTTAGACGGCTTTTTTCTTACTATTTCCCTTCCTCCTACTGTCCTCTGAAGATGATGCCTTTTCCCTTTTCCCTTCAGAATTGGGGCAACTTCTCTTTAATGAAATCGAGGTGTCCATGTTATTACTGGCCCCCAAGGACCCACCCGGACCACCCTCTCCTTCGTCCTTGTCTCCTGACTCTGAGTCAGTCTCCCACTCTGAGGACCCAGCATCCCCAGAGGATAGAGACTCGGCGCCCCCTGCAGGCTGCTCTGCCGCCACCTCCAGAACCCCACCCTCAGCCTCTCCTTCCGAGGAGGCGATCTTATCGAGGGTGAGGAACCGGTTGGAAAGCTCAACCAGAGGGGAGGAAGTTTTCCCTTCTTTAGGTACCTTAGATCGGCCGCGTTTTTTCTTTTTCTGCTTGCGCTTATTTTCTAGCCAAATCCTGTTATCCTCATCCATACTCTCATAATGGGAGGACGTGGAGGACATGGCACCTTTCTCGCGCTCCATCCTCCTGACCTCCTCATCCAACTCATCATCCCTCAGGGCCTCAGTAGCAAGACCAGCCTCTGAGGAAGGACCAAGGGTCACCCCAGCAACCTGAGGCTTCCCCAGTTCTCTCCCTTTTTGTCTGGCTTCAAGCCGCCTCAACTGAGAAGGTGACTTATTCTTGCTTTTCTTCACAGGCCCCTCAGCTCCTCCACCTCTGCTGGTACCTTCCCCAGCAGAAGCAACCACATGGCTCTCCTCCACTGGGGTTACAACCGCATTGGCAAAGGAGCGAGGACAACGGCTGAAAGGGTGACCGAGCTCACCACACAGGTTACACCTAATGTCCTTACAGGATGCAGCGAGATGACCTAGCCCACCACACAAAGCGCACTTCTGCACTTGGCAGCTGGCGCTAAAGTGTGTGGGGTCACCGCACCTGTGACAGACCTTCGGCTGCCCCTGGTAGAAAATCAGGATTCTGTCCCGCCCAAGAAAGGCTGAAGAAGGAATGTGGGCGACTGTGCCGCCTGAACACTTCAACTTCATCATGAAGGTCCAGGCCCCAGACCAAATGCCAAATTCATCGCGGTTTTTCTGAGGTACCTGTACAACCTCACCATAACGACTTAGCCAAGTCATGATGTCCATGCAAGAAAGTGACTCGTTACGGGTCAAAACGGTCACCTTCTTGACTGCGTTTTGGCGAGACACTGCTTGCACAGCAAAGTCTCGCCAGGCGGGCTCGTTCTTTGCCAGCTCATAATTCGACCAGAAGAGCTCTAAGCCCTCCGGCCGAACAAAGCTGACATCGAACTCCAGAGTACCATAAGGATGTATCAGGGCAAAGATGTCACTAGCCCTGAAGTTCATCTTCAGGAGGAGCTCCACCACCCTTGACCTGGGTGGGCATGCGTCACTGCCCCTCCAGCGAAGACGAACCACATTCCTACGGGCAGCTCCGGGCCCGGTTGTGGGTAAAGACCATACAGTCTCTCCCCCCCTTTTCTCTTGGAAGGCTGCCAGGCCATGCCTGTCTGTCCAGAAGGACAGATCAACATCTCTCCCCTCTACATTGATTGACTTTTCCCCTCTCCTGAGAGCCTCCAGAAGACGCCTTTGCAAAACGCTATTCCCAGAGTCAGGAGACAAGGAGTTAACCCCACTTGCCCCAGCGGTGACACTCGCATAGCTCCTTATGGGAGCGGCCACCACTGGGGGTGCAGATGGACCAGCACTCACACCAGGATCCCCCTCAGCACCATTCACCACCCCCACATTCACCACACTATGTGCATTACTGCCTCGCTTCCCTGCATCACTCACACCAGCTGGGCCAGGAGGACCTGGGGTTGCCTCGGCGTCACTGGACACTGGGGGTAGAGCCACCTCCATAGCTAATACAGCCTGAGAAGAGGCAGCTCCAACCCCGATCTTACTTGTGCCCTCTGCCTCATTGGCATTAACCCCTTGTTGACCAGCTATTTTAATGTTTGTGCACCGCTGCTCACTAGATGCATGAGGTCTCTTATCTTTATGAAGTCCGGAAAGTCTCTTGTTACCATCTCCTGGGTCTGATGATCCAATGCAAAATAATATTTTTCCTGTGCCCTTTCCTGCAGGCTGCACAGGACGCTTGGGAGGCGCTGCACCACAAGCCCCAGCAGCCCCATCACACTGCCGCTGCTTACCGGAGCAAGCAACAGCCACAGCGCTAGGGGCCACAGGAGCCACTGCCCCTGGCACAGGGCCACCCCCCCCCTCCCACTGGGGGGCAGCGCACAGTACCAGGACCTGCTGGATCGCCCTCACTGTCCGGCCTTTCAGCCGATGCCTTCCCTGCACCATCCTTGCTACTACAAACAAGGCTGGTGCTCTGCACCATGATGGAACGTGGCTTTGCAATCTCCCCGCACCCTGGCACCGAGTCCACTGCAGGATTCGTGCTGGGCTGGGTAACGGGGCCTACACGACAGGCTGGCACTGCTGCCCGCCCGGAGGGAACAGGGAGGGGACGAAACACCAGATTCACCTCCTGAGACGCCTTGGTCTTCCTGGCTCTCTTCTTTCTCCTTAGGTCGTCATCTGGCATATCATCGCCGAAGGAGAAGTTCTGGAGGTGAACTGGAGACTCGAGCTGTCGGATCTGAGCCATTAGCGCCCCCCCCTGGCCGCTGTCATCACTTTCCTCCTCCAGGTTGGCAGAGCCGCAGCCTGATGGTAATGGCGCTTGCTCTGCAGGCAGCCTGTCGTGCGAGGCCTGCTGGTGTTGGTGCAGGCCACCAGACGGACACGGCAGGTCTTCCTCATCCTCCTCATCATCGCCATCGCCTTCATCCGCCTGGATCTGAAGCCCCTTCAGCTTTCTCAGCTTCTCCTGGCGCATTTCCTCAAATCTGGCGTCGTTCTCCAACTTTTCCCTGAACGGACCGCTGTGCTCCCGGATCAACCGTCGTTTTTCCTGCAGAGCGGTGACCTCGGCTTTAAGTCTGTCAATGGTGTTAAGAAGATCAGACTTTTTCTTCTGTGTAGCCACCCCCGCTAGGGCCAAGGTCTCCCTTATCTCCTCCTGGAGCCTATTCAGCGCCTTGCCAGCTTCCTCGTACTCACGGAGGTGCTCAGCAATCCGGGAGCCATAGATGGTAGCAGACTCCCGGGCCTTTAGATGTCCCCATGCTTTTTGCACACCTCCGTGAGCACCCAGCTTTCCAGCTGAACCACCCAACTTTCCCGCACAGTCACTCAGCTTTCCAGGAGGAGCACTCAGGCTGATGTTACTTGCCTTGATCTTCTGTGTTCCGGAGACCTTGCGGCTTCCCTGGGTCTTGGGGGTGGCAGCCGAGGTCACATCGCTGCGTCCTTGGGTCCGGGCAGATCTTCTCACCCCCTCCGTGTTGGCCGGTATCTGGCTTTTCCTGCCCCCCGCCGGCCTGGTCCGAGAGGCAGAAGCCTGGGATTTGCCTGGTTCACTCATCCCAGAAAACCCACTCCCTCCCTGGGGAGGAGAGAGCAGGCCTGGGTGGATTGATCTTCCACCAGGTGGTGCAGGAGCTCAGTCACAGACAACCACACCCGTCAGCAGTTCACAGAATGAGCCAGCACTCACTATTCTGCTGCTGGTGCAGTCACTGTGTACATACATGACATTACTTATCCTGTACTGATCCTGAGTTACATCCTGTATTATACCCCAGAGCTGCACTCACTATTCTGCTGCTGGTGCAGTCACTGTGTACATACATGACATTACTTATCCTGTACTGATCCTGAGTTACATCCTGTATTATACCCCAGAGCTGCACTCACTATCCTGCTGCTGGTGCAGTCACTGTGTACATACATGACATTACTTATCCTGTACTGATCCTGAGTTACATCCTGTATTATACCCCAGAGCTGCACTCACTATTCTGCTGCTGGTGCAGTCACTGTGTACATACATGACATTACTTATCCTGTACTGATCCTGAGTTACATCCTGTATTATACTCCAGAGCTGCACTCACTATTCTGCTGCTGGTGCAGTCACTGTGTACATACATGACATTACTTATCCTGTACTGATCCTGAGTTACATCCTGTATTATACACCAGAGCTGCACTCACTATTATGATTATCACTAATAGATCCTAATTATTGTCACTCAGGCTTCAAAGAGAAATCTTTGCTCAAGGTGAAGCTGTTGTAGATAAGGAAGGAGCAAGTATTGCTCCTGTGATTGTTTTTTTTAATTGGCTGTATAATACATCAATTTAACTGAATATATATTTACATAGCACCATCATTTGGCTGTACAGATCAAGGATTACAGATAAACAAAATCTAGCACAGTGGCTCAGTGGTTAGCACTATAGCCTTGCAGTGCTGGGGTCCTGGGTTCAAGTCCCATCCAGGTCAATATCTGCAAAGACTTTGTATGTTCTCTCCGTGTTTGCACGGATTTCCCCCTGCACTCCAAAACATACTGGAAGTTCATGAAGGTCATGACCCTGTGATCCTATGACAGGGAGGGTTAAAGCTGTCCACATGTAGGGGTATGTGAGGGTGGGCACTGATTCCACATATTAGGGTCTGTGACTTGTCATTTCATCTGGGGGAGAGGAGACTGTACAGGGGGATACAATCTATTACTCTCTGTTATCAGCCATTACACCCCGGGGAGAGGAGACTGTACAGGGGGGATACAATCTATTACTCTCTGTTATCAGCCATTACATCCCGGGGAGAGGAGACTGTAAAGGGGGATACAATCTATTACTCTCTGTTATCAGCCATTACATCCCGGGGAGAGGAGACTGTACAGGGGGGATACAATCTATTACTCTCTGTTATCAGCCATTACATCCCGGGGAGAGGAGACTGTACAAGGGGGATACAATCTATTACTCTCTGTTATCAGCCATTACATCCCGGGGAGAGGAGACTGTACAGGGGGGATACAATCTATTACTCTCTGTTATCAGCCATTACATCCCGGGGAGAGGCGACTGTACAGGGGGGATACAATCTATTACTCTCTGTTATCAGCCATTACATCCCGGGGAGAGGCGACTGTACAGGGGGGATACAATCTATTACTCTCTGTTATCAGCCATTACATCCCGGGGAGAGGAGACTGTACAGGGGGGATACAATCTATTACTCTCCATTATCAGCCATTACATCCTGGGGATAGGTGACTGTACAGGGGGATACAATCTATTACTCTCTGTTATCAGCCATTACATGCTGGGGAGAGGTGACTGTACAGGGGATACAATCTATTACTCTCCGTTATCAGCCATCACATGCTGGGGAGAGGTGACTGTACAGGGGCTACAATCCCTTGCTCACCCTTTTGCAGCTCCTGTGTATTATTATTCTTGCTCCGTTTATTATAAGGTGCCATTATTAATATTGCGGTGCTGTTGCTCATTAGCATTTTATGCCCTTTGACCCCAGACTGACATTCCTCTCTGCTTGATGACATATAATTATGATCTGCTGCATTTGCTTCCTCAGCAGTAATTATTAGAGTAATGTTCCACTGGAGGACATCAATGGTGGCCGGGAGTGGAGCAGACCCTACTTGAGACGCTACCATGATGAGGTATATGTCTATGATCCGGATGCAGAGGCTCATATCAGAGGTGATGCCATGAGAGGGATTCAATGAACTTTGCTTAGTGCCTCGCTGTTGCCTTGCATTGGACTGTCAGATATTAAGGATTATAGAAAAAATAGAGAGTATCTATGAGATCTTGGGAGAGTCCAAAATCTGTCTCAGCCAGATTATTAGATATTCTGGATTATGAGATGTGAGACCATAGCAGTTTCCGGTACTGGCGCTGATGCTTGGCTTCACTTCTCGCTGTATCATGTACTTATAAAATGTATAATCTGATTCTTCTCGTTACATTGTATACTCTGGATAGGACTGCTGCGGATCATGTGACGTGACACTCATTGTTACATTGTATATTTTACATGTGGGTCATGTGACCAGGAGATATTTCTATTCTTGTGGGGTGTTTGATAGATTTTATCCAGGGTTACGGTGTCATGTGACTCGCGATACACGATCCAATGCAGAGTTATTAGTGATGTCATCATTATGTCTCATTAGCACATTCTGAACCAAATCGATGGAAGCTCAAATATCTGCTATGATATTCTGTCCCGGGAGTAATATGGGGGCACGGTGACACCAACAAGGTCATGTGCAGATCAGGCCAAGGTTACTGAACATACAATGGTTATTTTAATCTAGTTTTTGGTTACATTTTTTACTGTAGTGACAGCCCAAGCAGCAACACAATACATATTTTTCCACTTCCATAAATGACCACCATGAATGCAGCTTTGGTTGGGAGTAGAGCAGATACTAAACACTGTATGTAATGAGGGCGAGGAGCACCATGATAAATTTAGATGGCTCCCCTATAGGGCCCCCCATCAGCTCTCGCCCCTTCTCAGGATCCTGATGCCGGCCGCCATGTTTGTTTTCGTGGTTGACACTGATGCGCTACTTAATAATTTATGAACTTGTCGCCCTGATATTCAGCTCCTGACAGCTGCATTAATAAAAGATGCCGCCGAGTGTGAGGAATTAAGATATATTAAAAGCGTAAACCGCGGCAACATTATCATAAATTATCAAACATTTCCATAAATCATCAGAAAAATAATTAACTATTCCGATAAACGAGGATCCGACACTATTTACATAATGATCCTGAAACTTTGACGTTATGCTGTGGATTGTAATACATGTCAGCAGGTAGTTACCCTGATCGCAGCTGATTGAAACGGTCGCCCTTCAGAGGCCTGGGAAAGTCGGGTAGGACGGTTGTGACGGCGGCCATGTTGTCTGCCGGGGGCATGTACCTGTATAAAGGAGCATCTGTTTTGGTCTGGTTTTCAGTGGTGGTGGAGACATTAGCGCCCCCCGTCCTGTGATTGTCGTCAGCTGTTAATTATCTTTATATCTTCTCCAGTAACGCAGCTCCGGGCTGTGCAATGTGTCTGACAGGATGGAGCTGACTTACAAATTGTGAGGTATTTAAGGCTCATTAATACCTTATTATATATTCTGATAACAACCTGCATGAAATAGCAACTCAGCTAGTTGGAAAGTGGAGTGTACCAAGTGGAGGGGGGGGGGAATACTGGGGCGAACCAAGAGGAGGGGTGGGGCAATGACTGGAGCATACTTAGTAGTGGGGCCAAAGATAAGAGTGGAATGTACCAATTGAAGGGGCAAGGGGATTACTAGAGCGTTCCAAGAAGAAGGACGGGGGTAAGAGTGGAGCGTACCAGAAGGAGGGGAGTAAGAGTGCTGATGTGTACCTAGCTCGATCCTGGCTGGATTGTTCCAAGAGTAGGGACAGAGAGAAGGATGCATTGTTCCAAAAGAAAGGGCGAGGGGATGGCGAGATTGTTCCCAGAGGAGGGGCAAGGGGATGGCGGGATTGTTCCCAGAGGAGGGGCAAGGGGATGGCGGGATTGTTCCCAGAGGAGGGGCAAGGGGATGGCGGGATTGTTCCCAGAGGAGGGGCAAGGGGATGGCGGGATTGTTCCCAGAGGAAGGGCAAGGGGATGGAGGGATTGTTCCCAGAGGAGGGGCCAGCGGATGGAGGGATTGTTCCCAGAGGAGGGGCCAGCGGTTGGAGGGATTGTTCCCAGAGGAGGGGCAAGGGGATGTCGGGATTGTTCCCAGAGGAGGGGCGAGGGGATGGAGGGATTGTTCCCAGAGGAAGGGCAAGGGGATGGCGGGATTGTTCCCAGAGGAAGGGCAAGGGGATGGAGGGATTGTTCCCAGAGGAGGGGCCAGCGGATGGAGGGATTGTTCCCAGAGGAGGGGCCAGCGGTTGGAGGGATTGTTCCCAGAGGAGGGGCCAAGGGATGGAGGGATTGTTCCCAGAGGAGGGGCAAGGGGATGGAGGGATTGTTCCCAGAGGAGGGGCGAGGGGATGGAGGGATTGTTCCCAGAGGAGGGGCCAGGGGATGGAGGGATTGTTCCCAGAGGAGGGGCGAGGGGATGGAGGGATTGTTCCCAGAGGAGGAGCAAGGGGATGGCGGGATTGTTCCCAGAGGAGGGGCCAGGGGATGGAGGGATTGTTCCCAGAGGAGGGGCAAGGGGATGGAGGGATAGTTCCCAGAGGAGGGGCCAAGGGATGGAGGGATTGTTCCCAGAGGAGGGGCAAGGGGATGGAGGGATTGTTCCCAGAGAAGGGGCCAGGGGATGGAGGGATTGTTCCCAAAGGAGGGGCCAGGGGATGGAGGGATTGTTCCCAAAGGAGGGGCCAGGGGATGGAGGGATTGTTCCCAAAGGAGGGGTGAGGGGATGGAGGGATTGTTCCCAGAGGAGGGGCAAGGGGATGGGGGATTGTTCCAAAAAAGGAAGGCCAAGGGGATTGTTGGATTGTCCCAAGAGAATGGGCAAGGAGTTGCTGGATTGCTCGCAGAAAAGGGGCAAGGGGATGGTTGAAGCGTACCAAAAGAGGATGGGGGGGGGGGTGACTGGAGCTTATCAAGCAGTGATGGATAAAATCAGGATCTAGATAGAAATATAGTATATACCTTATATACTCGAGTATAAGCCTAGTTTTTCAGCACAAAAAATGTTCTGAAAAACCCAAACTCGGCTTATACTCGAGTCAAAAAAATAAATATATCTAAACTCACCTTTCCGGCGACCTCTGTATATCTTCTGTGCGATCTGTCCGGCAGCGGCGGCAGGCTATATACACTGGGGCAGGGGCTGGCTGGCTATATGCACTGGGGCAGGGTCTGGCAGGCTATATACACTGGGGAAGGGTCTGGCAGGCTATATACACTGGGGCAGGGGCTGGCAGGCTATATGCACTGGGGCAGGGGCTGGCAGGCTATATGCACTGGGGCAGGGGCTGGCAGGCTATATGCACTGGGGCAGGGGCTGGCAGGCTATATGCACGGGGCAGGGGCTGGCTGGCTATATACTGGGGGGCTGTGACCAATGCATTTCCCACCCTCGGCTTATACTCGAGTCAATAGGTTTTCCCAGTATTTTGTGGTAAAATTAGAGGCCTCGGCTTATACTCGGGTCGGCTTATACTCGAGTATATACGGTAATTGGTTTCAGGTTGTGGTATATAGGTGTATAAATGCTGACTATGAGAGAGAGGTCACCATCGTGTATGGTATGGGGGATGCATCTCTCTGTGGACTATTAGTTCCTATATTTAACCCCCCCAAACCTTCCCCGGTGTATCTCTCAATCCTTCTCTATGTTGTTATGTTGTTGCCTACATGGATAAGAGACCTCAGGAGTTCTGGTTCTTTGCTTCACCAAACAAGTGACTGCCTTATCCTGTATTTATAGGCGTCTTCTCTCCATGTCCATCAGTATAATATATCCACTTAACATAGCTGCTATAAGTGGAGTAAATGTAGTAAATAGTCAGGTAATGAGCAGGGTACACATAGTAGTAGGGCAGGTAATGCGCAGGGTACACATAGTAGTAGGCCATGTAATGCGCAGGGTACACATAGTAGTCAGTCAGGTAATGCGCAGGGTACACATAGTAGTCGGCCATGTAATGCGAAGGGTACACATAGTAGTCAGTCAGGTAATGCGCAGGGTACACATAGTAGTCGGCCATGTAATGCGCAGGGTACGCATAGTAGTAGGGCAGGTAATGGCCAGGTTATAAGCGGGGTACATGTAGTAGAAGGCCAGGTTATAAGCGGGGTGCATGTAGTAAAGGCCAGGTTATAAGCGGGGTACATGTAGTAAAGGCCAGGTTATAAGCGGGGTACATGTAGTAGAAGGCCGGGTTATAAGCGGGGTACATGTAGTAGAAGGCCAGGTTATAAGCGGGGTACATGTAGTAGAAGGCCAGGTTATAAGCGGGGTACATGTAGTAGAAGGCCGGGTTATAAGCGGGGTACATGTAGTAGAAGGCCGGGTTATAAGCAGGATACATGTAGTAGAAGGCCAGGTTATAAGCGGGGTACATGTAGTAGAAGGCCAGGTTATAAGCGGGGTACATGTAGTAGAAGGCCAGGTTATAAGCGGGGTACATGTAGTAAAGGCCAGGTTATAAGCGGGGTGCATGTAGTAAAGGCCAGGTTATAAGCGGGGTACATGTAGTAAAGGCCAGGTTATAAGCGGGGTACATGTAGTAGGAGGCCAGGTTATAAGCGGGGTACATGTAGTAGAAGGCCAGGTTATAAGCGGGGTGCATGTAGTAAAGGCCAGGTTATAAGAGGGGTGCATGTAGTAAAGGCCAGGTTATAATCGGGGTACATGTAGTAGAAGGCCAGGTTATAAGCGGGGTGCATGTAGTAAAGGCCAGGTTATAAGAGGGGTGCATGTAGTAAAGGCCAGGTTATAAGCGGGGTACATGTAGTAGAAGGCCAGGTTATAAGCGGGGTGCATGTAGTAAAGGCCAGGTTATAAGTGGGGTACATGTAGTAGAAGGCCAGGTTATAAGCGGGGTGCATGTAGTAGAAGGCCAGGTTATAAGCAGGGTACATGTAGTAGAAGTTCAGGTTATAAGCGGGGTACATGTAGTAGAAGGACAGGTTATAAGCGGGGTACATGTAGTAGAAGTTCAGGTTATAAGCGGGGTACATGTAGTAGAAGGACAGGTTATAAGCGGGGTGCATGTAGTAGAAGGCCAGGTTATAAGCAGGGTACATGTAGTAGAAGTTCAGGTTATAAGCGGGGTACATGTAGTAGAAGGACAGGTTATAAGCGGGGTACATGTAGTAGAAGGTCAGGTTATAAGCGGGGTACATGTAGTAGAAGGCCAGGTTATAAGCGGGGTACATGTAGTAAAGGCCAGGTTATAAGCGGGGTACATGTAGTAGAAGGACAGGTTATAAGCGGGGTACATGTAGTAAAGGCCAGGTTATAAGCGGGGTACATGTAGTAGAAGGCCAGGTTATAAGCGGGGTACATGTAGTAGAAGGCCAGGTTATAAGCGGGGTACATGTAGTAGAAGGCCAGGTTATAAGCGGGGTACATGTAGTAGAAGGCCAGGTTATAAGCGGGGTACATGTAGTAAAGGCCAGGTTATAAGCGGGGTACATGTAGTAAAGGCCAGGTTATAAGCGGGGTACATGTAGTAGAAGGCCAGGTTATAAGCGGGGTACATGTAGTAGAAGGTCAGGTTATAAGCGGGGTACATGTAGTAGAAGGCCAGGTTATAAGCGGGGTACATGTAGTAAAGGCCAGGTTATAAGCGGGGTACATGTAGTAGAAGGCCAGGTTATAAGCGGGGTACATGTAGTAGAAGGGCAGGTTATAAGCGGGGTACATGTAGTAAAGGCCAGGTTATAAGCGGGGTACATGTAGTAAAGGCCAGGTTATAAGCAGGGTACATGTAGTAAAGGCCAGGTTATAAGCGGGGTACATGTAGTAGAAGGACAGGTTATAAGCGGGGTGCATGTAGTAGAAGGCCAGGTTATAAGCAGGGTACATGTAGTAGAAGTTCAGGTTATAAGCGGGGTACATGTAGTAGAAGGACAGGTTATAAGCGGGGTACATGTAGTAGAAGTTCAGGTTATAAGCGGGGTACATGTAGTAGAAGGACAGGTTATAAGCGGGGTGCATGTAGTAGAAGGCCAGGTTATAAGCAGGGTACATGTAGTAGAAGTTCAGGTTATAAGCGGGGTACATGTAGTAGAAGGCCAGGTTATAAGCGGGGTACATGTAGTAGAAGGACAGGTTATAAGCGGGGTACATGTAGTAGAAGGTCAGGTTATAAGCGGGGTACATGTAGTAGAAGGCCAGGTTATAAGCGGGGTACATGTAGTAAAGGCCAGGTTATAAGCGGGGTACATGTAGTAGAAGGACAGGTTATAAGCGGGGTACATGTAGTAAAGGCCAGGTTATAAGCGGGGTACATGTAGTAGAAGGCCAGGTTATAAGCGGGGTACATGTAGTAGAAGGACAGGTTATAAGCGGGGTACATGTAGACAGGTTACACATGGTTCCGCTCTTCTCTAGCCATTACATTGTATCCTATATCTCCTGCTGAATGTATTTCCTGCCTCTGTTGCTGTATGTATTATGTATGTGCCCCCTACCCCTTCTACATGTTGGTGTAATTCATCTCGTTGATGTGTTTTGGCTGCACATCTAGCAGCCCGTTGTGGGGCCTGGTAATGTTCCTGGTGACCCTCCAGACTTGGAGACCTTGCAGCTCCCTCTCCTAGCCCCATACTTCATCCTGACGTTGTAGATGAGGTCGTCACCCTCCAAATATGACTGGAGGTCGCCCTCATGAATCGCTAATCCCCAGCGAGGCTCGGGTGGCATCGCTTTCTCTGTAGGTCACTTTTGCCTTGCAGCTCATCACATCGGAAAATGCAGAGAAGATATAAAGTCTCCATAACGATTCATCGCTTTTTGTACCTTTTATTACTTTGTGATTTGCTTTTTACTCTTTTTCCCCGTTTTTTTGCCAACTCATTTTACAATGCGCATTGAAGAGGAACTGCAGCACGTCATGGCGTACACAAGACATTGGTGAAGAGTAATTACGCCGTCCCTTCGTGTCGTTTTCCAGTTCAATGAGGAGAGGCTTATAACCCTGAGTGAAGCTGCTCCAATAAACAGTACTCCTCGCCGGGCGGCCATTTTTCATGGGGACACACAGCGAGGGAGAGACCATAACTTAGCCTGAAATTGTGAGGACTCCAGGACGTATCAAGTAGAGGCAGGACGATGGCGGAGATCTATGTCCTCCTTCCTCCCGCCGCTGATGACTACATAAAACCAGTTTATGGCCCGGAGAGTTAATTGGATTATGGAGAAGGCCGCTAGATCCATCGCATTGGACTAATCTACGCAGCAAGTTAAACAATAATTTAGCGGCCTCTGTAGATAGAAGCCTCACAAAGTGACAGCCGCGACCCAACGTGACACTTATTAATGGCCAGGGGTTATCTCCTTTACATACTGTGCAGCCGGGTCATAGCAGATCAATCTTATCATAAATCCAGTCTCTGATGATGCTGGGGGTTATCTTCTCTCCATACAGTGCAGCGTGATCATAGGCCCTGTCTCTGTGGATGTTGGGGGCTATCCCTCTCTATACAGTGCAGCAAGATCATAAGTCCTGTCTCTGTGGATGTTGGGGGTTATCTCCGCTCCATCTAGGGCAGCTAATCACTGCAGATCAGTCTCATTATAGGTCCCGTCTCAGTGGATATTGGGGGTTATCCCTCTCCATACAGTGCAGCGTGATCATAGGCCCTGTCTCTGTGGATGTTGGGGGTTATCTCTTCTCCATACAGTGCTGCGTTACCATAGTGGATCATGTGGCTGTCAGTCTTATCATAGTTCAAGTCTCTGAGGATGTTGGGGGTGGTTGGAGCACCTGGGCTCTTGTGAGGGTCCAGGCCTATACAGACAGGGGGGCTCGGCACCTAGACTATGGCTTTTGGGGGGTATGTTCTCATCCACATGCTCAGAGAATAGGATATATATAGAGGATATCCAGTACTGGTGACGAGTTGTCGGTGCGGTGTGTGGGATCCGTTTCCCTGCGCCTGTGGTGTCGTAGCTCCATAGAAATCTTATATGTGGCGAGGCTGTGGCAGGCAGCAATCATCCAGTCACTTAGATGCCTGCAAGCAGATTATATACATTATCCCAGGTTCTATATGGCGCTCTGTGATCCGGGGGATGGCGCCAGCTAACAATTACACCAAACCTGTGGGTGTGGGGGAAAAGTGAATAACTGAGGACTCAATATAATAATCCATATCCTGTGAGGGGCGCAGCAACATCGCCATCCACTCATTTTGTGTGTATATATATATATGTATATATACACCGTGTATATGAGCGGTTGAATGATGATGTCACAGCGAGTAGTGACCATCAGGACTCTCGCTTATTACACACTACATAACACCCTAGGTGTGATGGCTAAGGCAGGTGAAGTTGTCACCCAGCTTTCCCAGAGCTCAGAGTGGCAGATTAATGTAGTCATGCGTATCGATTAGGATCGCTTGGTTCTGTGTGATGGATACTGCCCCACACATCATGAAAGAAGGATCTGCGGACATGAGGAGTCTCTCAGTAATTACATCTGTAGTTTTATGGCTCCTCTCTCCATAAACCATAAGGAGGCCGCATCCTAATTATCCCGATCCTGTACACTCTATTGTCTTCTAAGCAGAAACCTCTTCACCATTTACAACCCGCAGTATAATCACCAATTATCATCCTGTGCTACTAATTATCCATCCAAATACACAACCAGCCTGCCTCCTCCACAAATTATAAAGGAACGTATCTACATAATGTGTCTGACGTAGTCACAGCCGCTGCCCCCTACCTGTATATCCTGTGTGAGAGGTAGTCACAGCCCCGCCCCCTGCCTGTATATCCTGTGTGAGAGGTAGTCACAGCCCCGCCCCCTGCCTGTATATCCTGTGTGAGAGGTAGTCACAGCCCCGCCCCCTGCCTGTATATCCTGTGTGAGAGGTAGTCACAGCCACGCGCCCTGCCTGTATATCCTGTGTGAGAGGTAGTCACAGCCCCGCCCCCCTGCCTGTATATCCTGTGTGAGAGGTAGTCACAGCCCCGCCCCCCTGCCTGTATATCCTGTGTGAGAGGTAGTCACAGCCCGCCCCTGCCTGTATATAATATGTGAGAGGTAGTCACAGCCCCGCCCCCTGCCTGTATATCCTGTGTGAGAGGTAGTCACAGCCCCGCCCCCTGCCTGTATATCCTGTGTGAGAGATAGTCACAGCCCCGCCCCCTGCCTGTATATCCTGTGTGAGAGATAGTCACAGCCCCGCCCCCTGCCTGTATATCCTGTGTGAGGTAATCACAGCCCCGCCCCCTGCCTGTATATCCTGTGTGAGAGGTAGTCACAACCCCGCCCCCTGCCTGTATATCCTGTGTGAGAGGTAGTCACAGCCCCGCCCCCTGCCTGTATATCCTGTGTGAGAGGTAGTCACAGCCCCGCCCCCTGCCTGTATATCCTGTGTGAGAGGTAGTCACAGCCCCGCCCCCTGCCTGTATATCCTGTGTGAGAGGTAGTCACAGCCCCGCCCCCTGCCTGTATATCCTGTGTGAGAGGTAGTCACAGCCCCGCCCCCTGCCTGTATATCCTGTGTGAGAGGTAGTCACAGCCCCGCCCCCTGCCTGTATATCCTGTGTGAGAGGTAGTCACAACCTGTACTCATTGGATCCTGCAGCTCTTACTCTCATATGGTCATACATTTCCCCAGCATTGAGCCCTCGGTGGTTAATTGTTGCCTTTTCTCTGTGTATTTTTGAGCTTTCCGTTGAGTCAGACAATGTTGTTTTTGTCGCTCTAACAATCACTTACAGTTCAATCCAACTCGTCACCGAGAGACCTGACAGCAAAACGAGCGGCAAATATTAATCTATTGTCAAGGAAAATACAAGTCCCGAATCTTTCCATCTCATGGCGCATTTTACAGCGAGAGCGCGCGGCTGAAATTATAGAGTGTTGTCTGAAACCGGTGATAATGACACAGGAGAGTCCATCGCCCGCGACAATTACCGCTAAAAGGGTTCAAGCGTATCGGGGCGGCGGAGACGCTGATGAAAAACCTGCAGAAAGACGACGAGATCGTGAGACATAACAATGCAAATCCATGAGTCGTCCTTATATGGCAGTGAAATAAGAGAGATTAGATTGTGAGCTCCTGGAATCAGGAATGATGAGTGTGATGCATAGGCCCACATTTATTAAAGCCTTGTTTGTGAAAACTGTTTGCACGTGTATTTATACAGTGTCCGAGACACATTTGTGCACTATTGCACAAAATTCTGCACATTAAGGGGGCGTTCCGGTGCTCCGTTGGAGCACATTTAACATGCAGAGTCCTTCAGAATTGTGTTGCACTTGTTAAAGGTGCACCAAAAAAAATGTTGGTGCACCCTATCGGTGCAGTGCAGGTGGCACCAGATTCATAAATGTAAATGAGCCCCTTTGTGTGTGGTAGGGAGATTACATTGTGAGTCTCTGTGGACAGGGGTGATACGTTATGTGCAGTTGAAGTTTTGTGCTGTTCCTACGCATTTCTTTGGATTTTCCCATGTACAGACTTTGCTGCTGAGGTTGTGCTATCTGGTGGCTGCTTCTCCCCCGCCCCCCTTCTGGACCCCACTATCATCAGTCCTGGTCACTGGGGGGGCTACAATCCAGCTCATTATCTCGGTATCTGCACTGCTTTGTTTTTCCGCTGAGACCATTTATACAAGAGAACATGTTGTATTGTAAGATATCAGCGAGCAGCGGCCTGTAATCTGCACCGAACGCTGATCTCTGCTCCAGTTTTACCAATGAAAAAATATTTTGTTCTTTGTTTGTGGGGAAGGGGGGGGAGCAAAACATCTCCATGTCTCCTGCAGGAATCTCTGACAAGTAGTGTGTGAGCTCCGGCGGCGGGTTGTCGACACAACGGATATCAGTGCATTTCTCTCAGTCATCAGCTGCACCCACTTTGCACAGAGGGCCTTGACACAGTCGTCCCATTAGTACCAGAACCCAATAAGTCGCTGCTAAGAACCAACATGGAGGAGCAGCCTCTGCTGTGATAATGGCGCAGTGCTGCCCCAGAGGGCGCCATTTATCACTTATGATTAGGAGCAGAGCCAAATCTGGAAATAAGAAGAGGGTGACACGATGCCGCTCACGCTGAGCTCCCCGAAACACGTGGACACGCCCCCCTGTGGGTTTATGACCACAAGTGCCGTGATAATCATTGATGCATTTCATATTATCTCTAAGATATTAACCCATAATGCAACCAGCACACACTATACAAATGCAAATAGCAGAATAGTGAATGCAGCTCTGGAAGTGTGGCTCAGCTGTGAGGAGCACAATACAGAAAGCCCAGGAAAGAACACAATGGTAACTTTTTGCCAATACATTTTGTGACAATAGTCTGCAGTCTTCAGCACTGCGGCTGCTGTGGAACTACAACTCCCAGCATGAACATGTTTGGGACTGTACTCAGAAATCCCAACACAAGCGCCTCAAGGATGCTAGGAGGTATAGTAGCATAACAGTTGGAATGTTTAAGGTTGTTGACCCCCATCTGCTAGATCACTTCTTACTAATGGCAGTCACATTTTTACCTTTACTCCGGTCACATCCAGAGCTGCAGTCATATATTACATTTATATAATATCCTTTACTACAGTTGCTTCCAAAGCTGCAGTCACAATCCATCAACCCCCCCAAATCATATGATGGATGTAATTCCCCAGCATCCTCAGCAGAGACCATGTGTATGACATCCATCAGTGCTCTCTATTACTATGACTAATTAATTGTCTGTCATTGTGCATTGATCGCTCGCACTTGCACATCATGTTGCTCCATACTGGATTGTAGGTGAGGGTCCATGCCTGTGATGGACAGGTATTTTTCAGGATGGGGGTTTCTGTGAGCATCAGTTCCCCCTTCCGCTCATCCTTGGAGGGGTATCATAAGCTGTGCAGATTATTGGGGGAACCTGATATCTGCAGAAGGTACAAGATCGCTGGGTACCTACAAAGTAGTAAAGGCATCCAGTGCCTCAGGCCTCAATAATGGCTTGAGAGTTCTAGAGCAAGGATTACACAAAGCTGATGTGTTGTTACAGTGCATCAGTGTAGTCATTCATTTGAGAGGTAATGGCAACATCAAGGTAACCTGAGGTCATTGGTTAGTGTAGTCATCAGAAGATCTCATTGGTGCAACCTTAGTCATCAGCTCTATCAGAAGATCTCAGGATGTAACTGTGGTTGGTGACACAAAATCACATGGATGTAGTGCTCTGGATGAGGGTGTGGCTGCAGAGGTCTATTCTTGGTGAGGGCGTGGCTGTGGATGCAGAGGTCTACTCTTGGTGAGGGCGTGGCTGTGGATGCAGCGGTCTACTCTTGGTGAGGGCGTGGCTGTGGATGCAGAGGTCTACTCTTGGTGAGGGCGTGGCTGTGGATGCAGTGCTCTGGATGAGGGTGTGGCTGTGGATGCAGAGGTCTACTCTTGGTGAGGGCGTGGCTGTGGATGCAGTGCTCTGGATGAGGGCGTGGCTGTGGATGCAGTGCTCTGGATAAGGGCGTGGCTGTGGATGCAGTGCTCTGGATAAGGGCGTGGCTGTGGATGCAGTGCTCTGGATGAGGGCGTGGCTGTGGATGCAGTGCTCTGGATGAGGGCGTGGCTGTGGATGCAGTGCTCTGGATGAGGGCGTGGCTGTGGATGCAGTGCTCTGGATGAGGGCGTGGCTGTGGATGCAGTGCTCTGGATGAGGGCGTGGCTGTGGATGCAGTGCTCTGGATGAGGGCGTGGCTGTGGATGCAGTGCTCTGGATGAGGGCGTGGCTGTGGATGCAGTGCTCTGGATGAGGGCGTGGCTGTGGATGCAGTGCTCTGGATGAGGGCGTGGCTGCACATGTCCTAGTCTGAATGATCTTTTTGTGGATGGGTCTCAGGCCTCCCTCCATTTACCAGACACAAGGAGCTGCAAGAAGAGAGTTTTGATAAACATGGCGCCCTCTGTGTGCTGCTCCAGCACGTTACTGCATGTGACCTACAGAAGCGCTCCCCCCCCCCAGACAGGATGGGGTTAATCGGTGACCCAATTGTTGTTAACTTTGATCTGTAATTTTTCTTGAAGAAATCTCGTCTTCCCAGCGGAAACGCAGCGGCTGATTAACATCTTCTCTGAGACGCGGCGTTTGCTAATAAGAAAAAAGCCAATTAACTGCTTTGTATTACTCAGCAATTTGGAGAAAACCGTTACCTGAATCAAATTAAAGGGGTCACCGGGGACCCCAGCCATGAACAATGGGGGCAACTTCTAGGGAGGCCAGGAGGTGGGACTGAACCGCAGCAGAACATTGCAACCTGGTGGATCACATGAACCCTGCAGAGTTTACCCATATATGTTAGTCTATTACTCTCTGTTATCAGCCATTTAATCCAGGAGAGATGTGACTGTACAGTGGTGGGGTGGGGGGGTTACAATCTATTACTCTCTGTTATCAACCATTCCATCATAGGTAGAGGGGACTGTACAGGGGGGATACAATCTATTACTCTCTGTTATCAGCCATTACATCCCGGGGTGAGGAGACTGTACAGGGGGGATACAATCCATCACTTCTGAATATAAGGGGTTGCCCTCCTGCGGAGTTTATAATCTTGCAGATGCTCGATATATGTGTGCGGCGCCGCCGGCTCTGGAACAATAGATATAAAATATGAATGCCTTTTTCTCTTCTTGGAGCAGAGATTATAAAAGTGAGATGAAATGTGAGATGGGAGCATTAAAAAATCATCCAAACAAAGGGATCGGCCGCGAATCAGGATTTACTAGCAATGTTCTGCATTGCACATCCCTTTAAGACGGCCTAGATCTCACTACGGAGTGCAACCCGTATATACAGCTTCTTACGCTGTCTGTGCAAACGCAGCTCTGAGCGTATCTGAACATCTAAGGGCCATAAAAAGTGAAGAATAAAGTTCCTGAATTCTCTTCTCATACATTACAGGCATTACAGGGGATGCACCACCCCCAATTCCACTTCTCTGGACATGCTTTGTGCAGACTCACGCCCAGGGGGCATCATGCAACCCAAATGCTAACAGACGCCCCTGGAAATATGCAAATACGTTTTCCTAGATGGGACAAGGAAAACCACGCCTATTTTCTATATTGTAAGGCAGTCCCCTTACCATCAAGCATTTCCTACAGGACGTAGGATTATAATGTTATTAGTCTTCCTGAAAGTCATGCTTGATGGTTGCCTGCCTTACAGGGTAGCAAAAAAGGTGTGGTTTTCCCTCTTCCGTTTTTTTTGCATATTTCTTATTTGCATATTTCCAAAGAATCCCTAGAGGGACATCAATGGCAGTAAGTCTCCACGTGCCTGCAAGGCGGCCTTTATTGGCAAACTCTCTGTAAGAAGAACTCTTACTCCCTGAATCAAAGCCTTTGAAATGTTTAACTGCAGTTTAAATTAAAAAAAAAAATTAAAATTTGTGACTGGAGCACAAAGTATGCCATACTGTACAGTGAAGGTGGCGTCCATGATTTGAGGGGTTCTGTGCGGGGTCGCCTGCCGTTGTCCTCTGATTGACCTGCAGAAGAAGAGAAAGAAACGTCTTACAATGTGTGCGGATTGGCTGGGATATTAATGTTGGTAATATTATCTGTGCAGTCACATGACTTCTCTGTAGGATGCAGAGAGTCATAAATATCCTGTAAGTGCAGAATGTGATGTCGGGAGCCTCCGCGCTGCTGCCACATTATAGGAGCTGGAAATATAACGGGGGATCTGTGGGAGACTGCCGTGCCGTCTGATGGCGCTGAAAATCGTTGCCATGTTTTTGGATCACGAGCTCAGAAAGCCTGGCACTGAATATGTAGTATCTATGGAGGGAGGAAAATATCTGAAGATCTGGGCCGTCAGCGGTCAATCTTATCCCATATACAATCCCTTTGCATTCATCCTGTCCTTGTGGATCCATTAAAGGACACCTGTCATCAGGTCTGTGTCACTTGTCCTGTCACCACTACCTGTTGGAGAAGCTCACAAGGATCCCATCCCAGTCTTTAACTATTCAGTTCATACATTAATCATTATAAAATCATCTTTCCTTATTATGTAAATGAGGCTGGTCACATGGTCAGAGGCAGTGATGTCACCCATGTCACCCCTCCCCCCCGCTCATGTCTGTGTGTGATGTATAGTAAGGTATTGCTAGTGTCTGTGCTGCATCTGCTGACATGTTCTGTCCTCCTAATACACAGACATCAGCTACACAAGTACCTGACATGTTCTGCTATAACATGGCTGCATCCTGGAGCTGTTGTATCTCTCCTATACACACACAGGCTGCAGCACCAGCCACCAGCAAGCACATGGAGCAGCCATTACACCATTATACCTCACATCATTATACAGGCTGTCAGTCAAGCACTAGGGGTGTGGCTTTACCTCCCACTCATGAATAAGCTGGACAGCTTGAATATGCTAATGCTTCATTGGACATTTTACAGGTCATTTGCATACAGCTTTAGGACCTCATTGCTTAGATTTACAGGCATGTAGAGGGACAATGAAGGGATAGAGGCAATGCTCTCTAATGGCAGTTTATGAAAATCTATTTAGATTAGAGGGTTATTTTGCATGACGGGTTCTCTTTAAGGGTTATGTGGTCAGAACATAGATCATAGGTCTCCCCAACATGGATCATCCGCTGGTGACCTGCAGTAGTGCAGCACACAGAATCCTCGAGTTGCAGACTGTTCACACTGGACCAGTCATGAGGTACCACAGTGTAGACCACTAGTTATTTCTCTCTGCCCCCCCCCCAGTGTTGTGGAGGGGCTTTATTCAGTTTTCTGTCCTCAGACAGGCGGTCTTGGCTGTCACATCTATCGAGCGCTTATAGGCTCGTCCAGGCTGCCATGGTCTTATCACAGTGTCTCTAACGCAAGGCTGCCCTGCGTCTCTTTGCCATCACTCCCAAGTCTGGGCCACAATCCCATTGTCCTCCATGACTCAGCCCCCGCCTCGGACCCCCTCCTCTGCACTCGATGAGTGCGGTCGTGGTCTGCACGTATTTTCTCTGTATTGGAGTCCTAACATTAGTGATCAGTGCAGTAAATGCATCACGTGATCTGCCGCCGCATGCCAAGAAAGCAATTAGGAGATTGGATGGAGAAATTAAGGATTGATGCGTCTCTCTTCTTTTCGCCAGCCAAATCATTCTTCTGGAGGGGAGAGGGGGGGGGAAGTTTAACGGGACCTGGGATGTATTATCTAAAAACTGAAAATCGGATACCAGCGAACACAGACAACGGTGGGGGAAGGGACAGCGCTGCCGGACAATGGTCCAATAATACACTCCGGCTCTGAATGGTCGCCTGTCCATCAACTGTAAGAGCCACAGGGAGAAAAGAAAGTGCCACCACCACCACATGGAAGAGGTGAAACTTAAAGGGCATCTACCACCAGGATGAAGGACTTCATGCAAATGAACCTGAGGGGCTCCAGGCTCCATAGGTGTTAATGGCGCATGGAACCCCTCAGGCTCATTTGCATGCAGTCCTGCATCCTGGTGGTAGATGTCCTTTAAGGGACCCTAATGTGAAATCTTGTATGTAATGTAAAATGTATGGTTTATAGCGCAGGTCTGTGTAAGGAGGAGAATCCTTATAGACCCCCTGAGGTTCCCTGGTGCGGCCCCCTCTACACTCCTACCCCACAGTCCTCTGACGTCTCCAATAATCAAATAAAATTCTGCATCTTTCTAAATTCCTGTTTCTTGCGGTCAGTGAAAAAAGAACATTCTCCATGGTGAGGGTCTCCTGCAGTGTGACTATATACAGGGGGAGCAGTGCCCCATGGTGAGGGGTCTCCTGCAGTGTGACTATATACAGGGGGAGCAGTGCACCATGGTGAGGGTCTCCTGCAGTGTGACTATATACAGGGGGAGCAGTGCCCCCATGGTGAGGGTCTCCTGCAGTGTGACTATATACAGGGGGAGCAGTGCCCCATGGTGAGGGTCTCCTGCAGTGTGACTATATACAGGGGGAGCAGTGCCCCATGGTGAGGGGTCTCCTGCAGTGTGACTATATACAGGGGGAGCAGTGCCCCCATGGTGAGGGTCTCCTGCAGTGTGACTATATACAGGGGGAGCAGTGCCCCCATGGTGAGGGTCTCCTGCAGTGTGACTATATGCAGGGGGAGCAGTGCCCCCATAGTCAGGGGTCTCCTGCAGTGTGACTATATACAGGGGGAGCAGTGCCCCATGGTGAGGGGCTCCTGCAGTGTGACTATATACAGGGGGAGCAGTGCCCCATGGTGAGGGGTCTCCTGCAGTGTGACTATATACAGGGGGAGCAGTGCCCCATGGTGAGGGGTCTCCTGCAGTGTGACTATATACAGGGGGAGCAGTGCCCCCATGGTGAGGGTCTCCTGCAGTGTGACTATATACAGGGGGAGCAGTGCCCCCCTGGTGAGGGGTCTACTGCAGTGTGACTATATACAGGGGGAGCAGTGCCCCCATGGTGAGGGTCTCCTGCAGTGTGACTATATACAGGGGGAGCAGTGCCCCATGGTGAGGGTCTCCTGCAGTGTGACTATATACAGGGGGAGCAGTGCCCCCATGGTGAGGGGTCTCCTGCAGTGTGACTATATACAGGGGGAGCAGTGCCCCCATGGTGAGGGGTCTCCTGCAGTGTGACTATATACAGGGGGAGCAGTGCCCCCATGGTGAGGGTCTCCTGCAGTGTGACTATATACAGGGGGAGCAGTGCCCCCATGGTGAGGGGTCTCCTGCAGTGTGACTATATACAGGGGGAGCAGTGCCCCCATAGTCAGGGGTCTCCTGCAGTGTGACTATATACAGGGGGAGCAGTGCCCCACGGTGAGGGTCTCCTGCAGTGTGACTATATACAGGGGGAGCAGTGCCCCCATGGTGAGGGGTCTCCTGCAGTGTGACTATATACAGGGGGAGCAGTGCCCCCATAGTAAGGGGTCTCCTGCAGTGTGACTATATACAGGGGGAGCAGTGCCCCACGGTGAGGGTCTCCTGCAGTGTGACTATATACAGGGGGAGCAGTGCCCCATGGTGAGGGGTCTCCTGCAGTGTGACTATATACAGGGGGAGCAGTGCCCCCATGGTGAGGGGTCTCCTGCAGTGTGACTATATACAGGGGGAGCAGTGCCCCATGGTGAGGGGTCTCCTGCAGTGTGACTATATACAGGGGGAGCAGTGCCCCATGGTGAGGGGTCTCCTGCAGTGTGACTATATACAGGGGGAGCAGTGCCCCCATGGTGAGGGTCTCCTGCAGTGTGACTATATACAGGGGGAGCAGTGCCCCCATGGTGAGGGTCTCCTGCAGTGTGACTATATGCAGGGGGAGCAGTGCCCCCATAGTCAGGGGTCTCCTGCAGTGTGACTATATACAGGGGGAGCAGTGCCCCATGGTGAGGGGCTCCTGCAGTGTGACTATATACAGGGGGAGCAGTGCCCCATGGTGAGGGGTCTCCTGCAGTGTGACTATATACAGGGGGAGCAGTGCCCCATGGTGAGGGGTCTCCTGCAGTGTGACTATATACAGGGGGAGCAGTGCCCCCATGGTGAGGGTCTCCTGCAGTGTGACTATATACAGGGGGAGCAGTGCCCCCCTGGTGAGGGGTCTACTGCAGTGTGACTATATACAGGGGGAGCAGTGCCCCCATGGTGAGGGGTCTCCTGCAGTGTGACTATATACAGGGGAAGCAGTGCACCATGGTGAGGGGTCTCCTGCAGTGTGACTATATACAGGGGGAGCAGTGCCCCCATAGTCAGGGGTCTCCTGCAGTGTGACTATATACAGGGGGAGCAGTGCCCCATGGTGAGTGGTCTCCTGCAGTGTGACTATATACAGGGGGAGCAGTGCCCCATGGTGAGGGTCTCCTGCAGTGTGACTATATACAGGGGGAGCAGTGCCCCATGGTGAGGGGTCTCCTGCAGTGTGACTATATACAGGGGGAGCAGTGCCCCATGGTGAGGGGTCTCCTGCAGTGTGACTATATACAGGGGGAGCAGTGCCCCCATGGTGAGGGTCTCCTGCAGTGTGACTATATACAGTGGGAGCAGTGCCCCATGGTGAGTGGTCTCCTGCAGTGTGACTATATACAGGGGGAGCAGTGCCCCCATGGTGAGGGTCTCCTGCAGTGTGACTATATACAGGGGGAGCAGTGCCCCATGGTGAGGGGTCTCCTGCAGTGTGACTATATACAGGGGGAGCAGCGCCCCCATAGTCAGGGGTCTCCTGCAGTGTGACTATATACAGGGGGAGCAGTGCCCCCATGGTGAGGCTCTCCTGCAGTGTGACTATATACCGGGGGAGCAGTGCCCCCATGGTGAGGGTCTCCTGCAGTGTGACTATATACAGGGGGAGCAGTGCCCCCATGGTGAGGGTCTCCTGCAGTGTGACTATATACAGGGGGAGCAGTGCCCCCATGGTGAGGGGTCTGCTGCAGTGTGACTATATACAGGGGGAGCAGTGCCCCATGGTGAGGGGTCTACTGCAGTGTGACTATATACAGGGGGAGCAGTGCCCCCATGGTGAGGGGTCTGCTGCAGTGTGACTATATACAGGGGGAGCAGTGCTCCATGGTGAGGGGTCTGCTGCAGTGTGACTATATACAGGGGGAGCAGTGCACCATGGTGAGGGGTCTCCTGCAGTGTGACTATATACAGGGGGAGCAGTGCACCATGGTGAGGGGTCTCCTGCAGTGTGACTATATACAGGGGGAGCAGTGCCCCATGGTGAGGGGTCTCCTGCAGTGTGACTATATACAGGGGGAGCAGTGCCCCCATGGTGAGGGTCTCCTGCAGTGTGAATATATACAGGGGGAGCAGTGCCCCCATGGTGAGGGTCTCCTGCAGTATGACTATATACAGGGGGAGCAGTGCCCCCATGGTGAGGGTCTCCTGCAGTGTGACTATATACAGGGGGAGCAGTGCACCATGGTGAGGGTCTCCTGCAGTGTGACTATATACAGGGGGAGCAGTGCCCCCATGGTGAGGGTCTCCTGCAGTGTGACTATATACAGGGGGAGCAGTGCACCATGGTGAGGGTCTCCTGCAGTGTGACTATATACAGGGGGAGCAGTGCCCCCATGGTGAGGGGTCTGCTGCAGTGTGACTATATACAGGGGGAGCAGTGCCCCCCTGGTGAGGGGTCTCCTGCAGTGTGACTATATACAGGGGGAGCAGTGCCCCCATGGTGAGGGGTCTCCTGCAGTGTGACTATATACAGGGGGAGCAGTGCCCCCATGGTGAGGGGTCTCCTGCAGTGTGACTATATACAGGGGGAGCAGTGCCCCCATAGTCAGGGGTCTCCTGCAGTGTGACTATATACAGGGGGAGCAGTGCCCCCATGGTGAGGGGTCTCCTGCAGTGTGACTATATACAGGAGGAGCAGTGCCCCATGGTGAGGGTCTCCTGCAGTGTGACTATATACAGGGGGAGCAGTGCCCCCATGGTGAGGGTCTCCTGCAGTGTGACTATATACAGGGGGAGCAGTGCCCCCATAGTGAGGGTCTCCTGCAGTGTGACTATATACAGGGGGAGCAGTGCCCCCATGGTGAGGGTCTCCTGCAGTGTGACTATATACAGGGGGAGCAGTGCCCCCATGGTGAGGGTCTCCTGCAGTGTGACTATATACAGGGGGAGCAGTGCCCCCATGGTGAGGGTCTCCTGCAGTGTGACTATATACAGGGGGAGCAGTGTCCCCATGGTGAGGGGTCTCCTGCAGTGTGACTATATACAGGGGGAGCAGTGCCCCCATGGTGAGGGTCTCCTGCAGTGTGACTATATACAGGGGGAGCAGTGTCGCCATGGTGAGGGGTCTCCTGCAGTGTGACTATATACAGGGGGAGCAGTGCCCCCATGGTGAGGGGTCTCCTGCAGTGTGACTATATACAGGGGGAGCAGTGCCCCATGGTGAGGGTCTCCTGCAGTGTGACTATATACAGGGGGAGCAGTGCCCCATGGTGAAGGGGCTCCTGCAGTGTGACTATATACAGGGGGAGCAGTGCCCCATGGTGAGGGGTCTCCTGCAGTGTGACTATATACAGGGGGATCAGTGCCCCCATGGTGAGGGTCTCCTGCAGTGTGACTATATACAGGGGGAGCAGTGCCCCCCTGGTGAGGGGTCTACTGCAGTGTGACTATATACAGGGGGAGCAGTGCCCCCATAGTAAGGGGTCTCCTGCAGTGTGACTATATACAGGGGGAGCAGTGCCCCATGGTGAGGGGTCTCCTGCAGTTTGACTATATACAGGGGGAGCAGTGCCCCATGGTGAGGGGTCTCCTGCAGTGTGACTATATACAGGGGGAGCAGTGCCCCATGGTGAGGGTCTCCTGCAGTGTGACTATATACAGGGGGAGCAGTGCCCCCATGGTGAGTGGTCTCCTGCATTGTGACTATATACAGGGGGAGCAGTGCCCCATGGTGAGGGGTCTCCTGCAGTGTGACTATATACAGGGGGAGCAGTGCCCCATGGTGAGGGGTCTCCTGCAGTGTGACTATATACAGGGGGAGCAGTGCCCCATGGTGAGGGGTCTTCTCCAGTCTGACTATATACAGGGGGAGCAGTGCACCCATGCTGAGGGGTCTCCTGCAGTTTGACTATATACAGGGGGAGCAGTGCACCCATGGTGAGGGGTCTCCTGCAGTGTGACTATATACAGGGGGAGCAGTGCCCCCATAGTCAGGGGTCTCCTGCAGTGTGACTATATACAGGGGGATCAGTGCCCCCATGGTGAGGGTCTCCTGCAGTGTGACTATATACAGGGGGAGCAGTGCCCCATGGTGAGGGGTCTCCTGCAGTGTGACTATATACAGGGGGAGCAGTGCCCCATGGTGAGGGGTCTCCTGCAGTGTGACTATATACAGGGGGAGCAGTGCCCCCATGGTGAGGGTCTCCTGCAGTGTGACTATATACAGGGGGAGCAGTGCCCCCATAGTAAGGGGTCTCCTGCAGTGTGACTATATACAGGGGGAGCAGTGCCCCATGGTGAGGGGTCTCCTGCAGTGTGACTATATACAGGGGGAGCAGTGCCCCATGGTGAGGGGTCTCCTGCAGTGTGACTATATACAGGGGGAGCAGTGCCCCCATGGTGAGTGGTCTCCTGCATTGTGACTATATACAGGGGGAGCAGTGCCCCATGGTGAGGGTCTCCTGCAGTGTGACTATATACAGGGGGAGCAGTGCCCCATGGTGAGGGGTCTTCTCCAGTCTGACTATATACAGGGGGAGCAGTGCCCCCATGCTGAGGGGTCTCCTGCAGTTTGACTATATACAGGGGGAGCAGTGCACCCATGGTGAGGGGTCTCCTGCAGTGTGACTATATACAGGGGGAGCAGTGCACCCATGGTGAGGGTCTCCTGCAGTGTGACTATATACAGGGGGATCAGTGCCCCCATGGTGAGGGTCTCCTGCAGTGTGACTATATACAGGGGGATCAGTGCCCCCATGGTGAGGGTCTCCTGCAGTGTGACTATATACAGGGGGAGCAGTGCCCCATGGTGAGGGGTCTCCTGCAGTGTGACTATATACAGGGGGAGCAGTGCCCCATGGTGAGGGGTCTCCTGCAGTGTGACTATATACAGGGGGAGCAGTGCCCCCATGGTGAGGGTCTCCTGCAGTGTGACTATATACAGGGGGAGCAGTGCCCCCCTGGTGAGGGGTCTACTGCAGTGTGACTATATACAGGGGGAGCAGTGCCCCCCTGGTGAGGGTCTCCTGCAGTGTGACTATATACAGGGGGAGCAGTGCCCCATGGTGAGGGTCTCCTGCAGTGTGACTATATACAGGGGGATCAGTGCCCCCATGGTGAGGGTCTCCTGCAGTGTGACTATATACAGGGGGAGCAGTGCCCCATGGTGAGGGGTCTCCTGCAGTGTGACTATATACAGGGGGAGCAGTGCCCCATGGTGAGGGTCTCCTGCAGTGTGACTATATACAGGGGGAGCAGTGCCCCCATGGTGAGGGGTCTCCTGCTGTGTGACTATATACAGGGGGAGCAGTGCCCCCATAGTCAGGGGTCTCCTGCAGTGTGACTATATACAGGGGGAGCAGTGCCCCCCTGGTGAGGGTCTCCTGCAGTTTGACTATATACAGGGGGAGCAGTGCCCCCCTGGTGAGTGGTCTCCTGCATTGTGACTATATACAGGGGGAGCAGTGCCCCATGGTGAGGGGTCTCCTGCAGTGTGACTATATACAGGGGGAGCAGTGCCCCATGGTGAGGGGTCTCCTGCAGTGTGACTATATACAGGGGGAGCAGTGCCCCATGGTGAGGGGTCTTCTCCAGTCTGACTATATACAGGGGGAGCAGTGCACCCATGGTGAGGGGTCTCCTGCAGTGTGACTATATACAGGGGGAGCAGTGCCCCCATAGTCAGGGGTCTCCTGCAGTGTGACTATATACAGGGGGAGCAGTGCCCCATGGTGAGGGGTCTTCTCCAGTCTGACTATATACAGGGGGAGCAGTGCACCCATGGTGAGGGGTCTCCTGCAGTGTGACTATATACAGGGGGATCAGTGCCCCCATGGTGAGGGTCTCCTGCAGTGTGACTATATACAGGGGGAGCAGTGCCCCATGGTGAGGGGTCTCCTGCAGTGTGACTATATACAGGGGGAGCAGTGCACCATGGTGAGGGTCTCCTGCAGTGTGACTATATACAGGGGAGCAGTGCACCATGGTGAGGGGTCTCCTGCAGTGTGACTATATACAGGGGGAGCAGTGCCCCCATGGTGAGGGGTCTCCTGCAGTGTGACTATATACAGGGGGAGCAGTGCCCCATGGTGAGGGGTCTCCTGCAGTGTGACTATATACAGGGGGAGCAGTGCCCCCATGGTGAGGGTCTCCTGCAGTGTGACTATATACAGGGGGAGCAGTGCCCCCATAGTCAGGGGTCTCCTGCAGTGTGACTATATACAGGGGGAGCAGTGCCCCATGGTGAGGGTCTCCTGCAGTGTGACTATATACAGGGGGAGCAGTGCCCCCATGGTGAGGGTCTGCAGCAGTGTGACTATATACAGGGGGAGCAGTGCACCTTGGTGAGGGGTCTCCTGCAGTGTGACTATATACAGGGGGAGCAGTGCCCCATGGTGAGGGGTCTCCTGCAGTGTGACTATATACAGTGGGAGCAGTGCCCCATGGTGAGGGGTCTCCTGCAGTGTGACTATATACAGGGGGAGCAGTGCCCCATGGTGAGGGTCTCCTGCAGTGTGACTATATACAGGGGGAGCAGTGCCCCATGGTGAGGGGTCTCCTGCAGTGTGACTATATACAGGGGGAGCAGTGCCCCCATAGTCAGGGGTCTCCTGCAGTGTGACTATATACAGGGGGAGCAGTGCACCATGGTGAGGGTCTCCTGCAGTGTGACTATATACAGGGGGAGCAGTGCCCCATGGTGAGGGTCTCCTGCAGTGTGACTATATACAGGGGGAGCAGTGCCCCCATGGTGAGGGTCTCCTGCAGTGTGACTATATACAGGGGGAGCAGTGCCCCCATGGTGAGGGGTCTCCTGCAGTGTGACTATATACAGGGGGAGCAGTGCCCCCATGGTGAGGGTCTCCTGCAGTGTGACTATATACAGGAGGAGCAGTGCCCCATGGTGAGGGTCTCCTGCAGTGTGACTATATACAGGAGGAGCAGTGCCCCATGGTGAGGGTCTCCTGCAGTGTGACTATATACAGGGGAAGCAGTGCCCCCATGGTGAGGGTCTCCTGCAGTGTGACTATATACAGGGGGAGCAGTGCCCCATGGTGAGGGGCTCCTGCAGTGTGACTATATACAGGGGGAGCAGTGCCCCCATGGTGAGGGGCTCCTGCAGTGTGACTATATACAGGGGGAGCAGTGCCCCCATGGTGAGGGTTTCCGGCAGTGTGACTATATACAGGGGGAGCAGTGCCCCCATGGTGAGGGGTCTCCTGCAGTGTGACTATATACCGGGGGAGCAGTGCCCCCATGGTGAGGGTCTCCTGCAGTGTGACTATATACAGGGGGAGCAGTGCCCCCATGGTGAGGGGCTCCTGCAGTGTGACTATATACAGGGGGAGCAGTGTCGCCATGGTGAGGGGTCTCCTGCAGTGTGACTATATACAGGGGGAGCAGTGCCCCCATGGTGAGGGGCTCCTGCAGTGTGACTATATACAGGGGGAGCAGTGTCGCCATGGTGAGGGGTCTCCTGCAGTGTGACTATATACAGGGGGAGCAGTGCCCCCATGGTGAGGGGTCTCCTGCAGTGTGACTATATACCGGGGGAGCAGTGCCCCCATGGTGAGGGGTCTCCTGCAGTGTGACTATATACAGGGGGATCAGTGCCCCCATGGTGAGGGTCTCCTGCAGTGTGACTATATACAGGGGGAGCAGTGCCCCCCTGGTGAGGGTCTCCTGCAGTGTGACTATATACAGGGGGAGCAGTGCCCCCATAGTCAGGGGTCTCCTGCAGTGTGACTATATACAGGGGGAGCAGTGCACCATGGTGAGGGTCTCCTGCAGTGTGACTATATACAGGGGGAGCAGTGCCCCCATGGTGAGTGGTCTCCTGCATTGTGACTATATACAGGGGGAGCAGTGCCCCATGGTGAGGGGTCTCCTGCAGTGTGACTATATACAGGGGGAGCAGTGCCCCATGGTGAGGGGTCTCCTGCAGTGTGACTATATACAGGGGGAGCAGTGCCCCATGGTGAGGGGTCTCCTGCAGTGTGACTATATACAGGGGGAGCAGTGCCCCATGGTGAGGGGTCTCCTGCAGTTTGACTATATACAGGGGGAGCAGTGCACCCATGGTGAGGGGTCTCCTGCAGCGTGACTATATACAGGGGGAGCAGTGCCCCCATAGTCAGGGGTCTCCTGCAGTGTGACTATATACAGGGGGATCAGTGCCCCCATGGTGAGGGTCTCCTGCAGTGTGACTATATACAGGGGGAGCAGTGCCCCATGGTGAGGGTCTCCTGCAGTCTGAGTATATACAGGGGGAGCAGTGCCCCATGGTGAGGGGTCTCCTGCAGTGTGACTATATAAAGGGGGAGCAGTGCCCCCATGGTGAGGGGTCTCCTGCAGTGTGACTATATACAGGGGGAGCAGTGCCCCCATGGTGAGGGGTCTCCTGCAGTGTGACTATATACAGGGGGAGCAGTGCCCCCATGGTGAGGGGTCTCCTGCAGTGTGACTATATACAGGGGGAGCAGTGCCCCATGGTGAGGGTCTCCTGCAGTGTGACTATATACAGGGGGAGCAGTGCCCCCATGGTGAGGGTCTCCTGCAGTGTGACTATATACAGGGGGAGCAGTGCCCCCATGGTGAGGGGTCTCCTGCAGTGTGACTATATACAGGGGGAGCAGTGCCCCATGGTGAGGGGTCTCCTGCAGTGTGACTATATACAGGGGGAGCAGTGCCCCATGGTGAGGGTCTCCTGCAGTGTGACTATATACAGGGGGAGCAGTGCACCCATGGTGAGGGTCTCCTGCAGTGTGACTATATACAGGGGGAGCAGTGCCCCCATGGTGAGGGTCTCCTGCAGTGTGACTATATACAGGGGGAGCAGTGCCCCCATAGTCAGGGGTCTCCTGCAGTGTGACTATATACAGGGGGAGCAGTGCCCCATGGTGAGGGGTCTCCTGCAGTGTGACTATATACAGGGGGAGCAGTGCCCCCATGGTGAGGGGTCTTCTCCAGTCTGACTATATACAGGGGGAGCAGTGCCCCCATGGTGAGGGGTCTGCTGCAGTGCGACTATATACAGGGGGAGCAGTGCCCCCATAGTCAGGGGTCTCCTGCAGTGTGACTATATACAGGGGGAGCAGTGCCCCCATGGTGAGGGGTCTGCTGCAGTGCGACTATATACAGGGGGAGCAGTGCCCCCATAGTCAGGGGTCTCCTGCAGTGTGACTATATACAGGGGGAGCAGTGCCCCATGGTGAGTGTTTTGCATGCAGCGGCCCCCATAAGGTCACATTGTATTCTGCAGCTCGTTTCCTTCTGCAAATACTGTAGCTCTGCTAATTATAATGGCGCGCTCTCATATAACTGTCTGCAGCGCAGCCATAACCGCTGATATACGAGCGCTCTCACTATTATAATTTGCTTCCATAAAAATAGGTTTGAAAAACAAATGAAAATCAGTAAAAATGGTCTTAAAAGCTTTTACTAACAAATGGCTTATTAAGAGAAGATCGTTTCTCGCTGCAAACCTGTTAGCCCAAATCATCAGATCCAGCCCTCCCCTCACCGCAGCCCCGAAGATGTGAGCACAGGAGCAGCAGGTGGTCTCAGCAGCCCCCTACACCATGTGTGCTGAGCTTTACATCATACAGGAATCCATCTTATAGCAAGCTAAAGGCATAAAGCCCTATGAGCTCTTCCTCATCAAGGCCGCATCATCACAAGACAATAACCTCACAACAAAGTACAAATTATCTGCCGCAGCAATATCAGAGGGGGCGGAGCTGAGTAGGGAGGCGACACGGGGTGGGACCAATCAGTAGGCAAGAGGTGTGTCTCTGTCGACATCAGACTTGTCAATATAAACTCAGTTTACACATCACATCCCTATCCAAGGTTCAAGATCTCAGAAATGACACAAATGAAGACATCTTTTTACACATCATAGCTAGAATTATTCTCTAGAAGCATATATTATACCGCAGAGCTGCACTCACTATTCTGCTACTGGCGCAGTCACTGTGTACATACATGACATTACTTATCCTGTACTGATCCTGAGTTACATCATGTATTATACTCCAGAGCTGCACTCACTATTCTGCTGCTGGTGCAGTCACTGTGTACATACATGACATTACTTATCCTGTACTGATCCTGAGTTACATCCTGTATTATACCCCAGAGCTGCACTCACTATTCTGCTGCTGGTGCAGTCACTGTGTACATACATGACATTACTTATCCTGTACTGATCCTGAGTTACATCCTGTATTATACTCCAGAGCTGCACTCACTATTCTGCTGCTTGTGCAGTCACTGTGTACATACATGACATTACTTATCCTGTACTGATCCTGAGTTACATCTTGTATTATACCACAGAGCTGCACTCACTATTCTGCTGCTGGTGCAGTCACTGTGTACATACATGACATTACTTATCCTGTACTGATCCTGAGTTACATCTTATCGTATAGTATTATACTCCAGAGCTGCACTCACTATTTTCCTTTTTAACGGAGAAAGAAGGATAAAAGATGAGCGGAAATTTTGTTTGCCCTAAGCCACACCTTTTGCTCCAACCCTCCTGCCACATCACTCAGTATAATTTCTTGCTCAGAGTTCTCTATCTCATCCTCACATCGTGTCTCCCCCCCATATCTCCCTGTCACATTGTAGCCCCTCTAATATTGTTCTCCCCCAGCTGCTCTCCCTCATATTGTGTCCCCACAGTAAAAACACAGATATTCACCTTTCCCCTTTCCTGTGCAGCTCTTCTCTCCTCGTTCCTGCTGTATGTAGCTCTGAAGCCGACAGTTGACATTATCACATCTTACCTGCTGGCTCTGCTACATAAAGAGGAGGCACAGGGATAATGCACAGAGCTGCAGGCTTTCTGCAGTATCACTGTCATGAGCTCTGTCGGCGTCCCGGCACATACCTCCCACCGGGCAGGACAGTGCTCAAAAACCAGGACTTTTCTGCTAGATCCAGGACATTTGGGAGATATGCTATTCTAGGTGTAGGCACTGCGTGCATACATTGCAATGCTGTATTATACTCCAGAGCTGCACTCTCTTATCATTACTCTTTCCCGCTGTTTCTTATATCATCGGCTGCTTTTCCTGGTATCAGTGTGTTGCAGGAAGTCGGGGCGCGAGGATTTTTACAGTCACATTTATCTTGTCAGTGTCCACACAAATCAACAGGTTCGTTCGTCATTTTTGCTGCCGCGTGCACCGCCATAACTGTAATTACACTGCACAGAAAAATGTCAGGGACCAAATATCAGCATGGAGCATCACCGGGAACTTTCTGCTCCGAGTTAAAACTTAAACAAACCTCAACATTGCACTTCAAACACACTGCACCCAGCTATTTAGAAATTAACCTACAACCCCCAACTAATAGCAGGGAATCCACAACATCCCTCCCCCCCGCATAGCAATATAGATACAGCCCCCCTAAATTAGCAACATATGATTTCTCTTGGGTCCCCCATTCAATTTTATATAGAGCCCGGTTACTTGAGTCACTTTAGTAGATGATCTTATATTTTAGGAAACCCAGATTATATCCAGAACATGTCTTGTTTTATTAATGGCCAATCGAAAAAAACATCCTTTTGGGGCTGAACCTTAAGAATCTTTACATGGCATCTCTTCTGTTACTATGTATACATTGCTGCTGGACATTCATTTACATCTGGTGGGAGGAATCTTGTCCAACCAACGTTTTTTATTTGTCTTCACATGACATGATTCTGCATTGCTTTTTTTTTTTTTAAATCAAATATTTTTTTATTGAAAGTTTTTGTGTTTTTTCCCCCCTTTTACAAACCCAACAAGTATAACAATAAGAGAAATATATATTGCATCAAATATAAACATTAACAGGCATCTTCAGTATTACACATATATAGTACAGCCAGGTAATGACATCAAGAATATTCCAGATTTTATACTATATTTTGGTAATGATTACAATACTATCCAGATTGCACAAATAAATATAACAATATATGTCCCTCTCTACCCTACCCCAAACCCCCCCCCCCCTCCCCTATGAGCCAGCTCCCCCTCCAGCACCCTTGTTTCCAACTATTCTGACTACCAATGGAACCTCCGTTGCCTATTTCACCAAAGATAGCTGATACTCCAAACTTGCCCTTAAACTTAACAGGGATGCCGATGACAAACCTGGTGTGTCCATCCACTTGCCCCATATCTTCTCAAATTTTGGAATGCAGTTTCGTTTTGCATATACACTATATTCCAATCGTCTGATCGTATTCAGACGATTTATGAATTCCCTCTTGTCTGGTGGCCGAGGCCTTATCCTGTGAGCGGCTATGACCTTCCTGGCTTGGTATAAGGAGCGCTGAATTGCGATGTTATTTGGTTCTGTCATGTTATCAACCCTTAAAACTCCTAATAAACATGCCAGAGGGCTTGCTTCTATATTTATGGAAAGGACTTTACGTACTGACTCCAAAATAGACTTCCAGAAATTTTCCAATTCTCTACAGTCCCACATCATATGCAGTATTCCCGCATCCTCTATGGCACACCTTGGACAGTCTGAGGTGGATCTAATCCCTATACGATACAGCAGTTGGGGGGATTTATAGGCTCTATGCAATAATAAGAGGTGAGACATCCTACGAGCTTCGCTAGGAGAGAGAGTAGGAATTAGTTCCAAAGCCTCTGTCCACTGTTCATCCTCAATAGGACCCACTTCTCCTTCCCATTTTGCCCTACACTTTAAGGGCACATCTTTCATAGAGTCATTGAACAATATAGTGTAGGAGTAAGAAATGAGGCCCTTAGTGGATTTTGCCTTCAATATCCTATTCAATATTATCGTCTCCCCCCTAATCTGTGTTTCGAGAGCATGTCTAAGCTGTAAATACTGATAAAAGCATGCATGTGGCAACTGAAAGTCACTTTGTATTTGTTCAAATGTCCTGCAATTACCTTCAGAGTAAATATGTTGTAAAGTCCTTACCCCTTTCATTTCCCATGGGGTAAAGCCTTCTAGGCGAAAAATTTCTGGAAGAGCTGGGTTACGCCAGATAGGAGTTTCCGAGGTGTATTTGAGAATTCCTAAAATGTCCTTGGCTTTAGACCACACTTTAGACATAAGTAATATTGTTGGCTTATTACTTACTCCCCCCCCTCCAAACCCGCCCTCTAAGGCATGTACTGGTATTGAGTGTTGTGACCATAAACTAATCAGTTTAATGGCTGAGTGCGCTTGCTCTCCTTCTGCCTCTACCCCCCAGCTTTGGAAGTGTTGCATTTGTGCCACTATAAAATATAGCCAGGGGTTTGGTATAGCCAAACCTCCATCCGCCTTCCCCCTTTGTAAAATGTCTAAGCTAATTCTGGCCTGTTTTCCCTTCCACACTAACCTCCTGAATAGCCCACGGATTCTATGGAAGTATTTTTGTGATATCCATATCGGGGAATTATGTAGTATGTAGAGTAGTTGAGGCATTAACACCATTTTGACAATGTTACCCCTTCCGATTGGAGACAATGGGAGTTTACACCAAACCTTAATTTAATCGGCAGATTTGGCTAGTAGTGGTTCAAGGTTGCTCTTAATATATTCCTTCGGGTCTGGGGTTATAACTACCCCAAGATATTTGAATTTGTTTAGCATTTGCAGTGGTACTTCTATCGGGACATTTATATTATGCTCCTTTGCCAATGGCATCAGGACATCAGGACAGATAAGCCCCGAATATAGGCCAAATTCCTTGATAATTGACATTAACTGTGGGAGTTAACTATTTGTATCTCCCATATAAATCAACATATCATCAGCATAGAGCGATATACGTTCCTCTCCCCCGTTCCATTCTACATTGCTTTTAATTTATTTTGGGACTTAAAATTAATGACTTTACATTTGGTTTAAATGTTATGCTTTTCAGTTTGTATGTTTTCTAGTGTTCCTTTGAATCACACTGCAGTGACTTTATTTGGCCTGTATGTAGGTTATATACCAATCAATCTCTATATAACCATCATGTACATGTATAACCTGCTTCTTTGTTTCTTTCAGGGTGTGCCAAAGCCAATCGCCATAGAGCCGTGCTGCGGTAACAAGGCGGCTGTCCTTACCGTTTTTCTCTGTCTGCCAAGAGGACTGGCCGGAGTTCCTCCACCAGGACAATCAGGTGTGTCCCCATATAGAGGAAGTGTCCTGGACCAACTCTCTACAGTGTATCAGCCCCTCCGCTGTGACAGCAGGACTAGCTACGTACATAATTATTCCCAGTCACCAAAGTTAAACAGAGGCCTGGAATATGGTGAAGAAAATATACATATAGGGGCCTCATTGATCCAACAAATCAGAGCTCAGCTTTTGTAATCTGCTGTGGGAAAATTAAAGTGGAGCTCTGATTGGTTGCCATTCAAAACTAAGATACTTTGATAAATCTCACAGATTCATAAATTTAAAGAATGTCAGAGAAATTTTCATGCCCATCACAATAACGTAAAAACCAAAAAAAAGCCCATTTAAGGGGTTTTCCCACAAAGACAAGTTAGGCCCTTTCCATGGGATAGGGCCTAACTTGCTGATCAGTGGGGTTGTTCTCAGTCTGCCCGACCCCTCGCCGTTCTGCTCCATTAATCTCTATGGAGCTGATGGAGATCGGTAAGGGCCTAACTTGTCTTCGTGGGAAAACCCCTTTAAGCTCAAGAGAACAGGAAATACATCTCTACAGTGTTAAAGAACTCATAAGATACATTGTTGCAAGTTTGCAGCATGATCAGAATCTGTACATGTAAAGGGGAAGAATCCAGTCCATCATCTCCTGGCTAGTTGTGACGTCAATATATCTTTCCAAACTCTCCAGGGGGCACAGGCCAGAGAGATAACAGATTGTATTCCCCCCTGCACAGTAGTCTCTCCCAAGATGAAATGGCTGATAACAGAGAGTAATAGATTGTATTTCCCCGCCCAATATTCAGACTCAGCTCAGCATGAAATGTCTGAAAACAGTAAACAATGAACCATATCGTGATATTCCTGGTAGTGATGGCTCCAGTTCTGGCACCCCCGTTCCTAGCTTCTAATTTTCTGATTCTGGTTCTCCCTTTTCCTCTCTTCGGTGTACGTTGGCTTGCAGTGACCTTCCATTTGCGCTGCACCAGCCGCCTGCACTTATAATGACTCTGCTATTGAACACAATTTAACTAACTGAAAACACATGAGATGTACGGGGGAAGGTCATGGCCAGGAGCGGAGGGGGGCACCGCTCTGCGCTCTGATCTTTACACACTAATTTCCAGGTACATGACGACTGGTGACTTGTAATCTGCAATTATTCTATAAACCGGGCCACTTATTCCATAGAAAGGCTGCTGCCCTTTCCTCCTCTTGGGGATCCATGCCTCTGCTGAACCCCTGCCCTATCACAACAGCCTGTACATGAGGTCCCACAGAACAAAGGGACCACAATACTGCTCATATTATCGCTACCTGGCCTTCCATCAGAAGAACTATGTTGACCTCCCCACCAGTCCACCGAGAGCCATGAACGCCACTTTTTAAACAATGTAATTCTGTGAAAGCCGTACAATATGCCCCCCAGTAGATAGTTAGCCACAGAGAAAGAAATTTAATACTCCCCCAGCTGCCGGCTCCCCATGCCAGGGCCCACTCCTCTCTTTGAACGAAGCACCGTCACCCAAGCAACAATGAACACAGCGCCTGGGACGCACAAAGGACACAGGCAGCGGTAACATCGATGCCTCCATCTAGTGATGTGTGTGTCCTAGATGCACACAGCAGCAACCACTATTTAAGTAAAGATTTGCTTGCGAGCCAAATGTTGCTACATCTGGCTCCCAAACCAAAAGGTTCCCGACCCCTGCCATTAAGAGATAAGTGAGCCTACCTTTATAGGAGCAGGAAGCAGGACTATAAAATGCGGCTTTACATTATAGGATAGCACTGGGAGTATGGTGCTGCTACTAACAAGATGCACCAAGGTCTGATTACTCAAAGACAATGTATAACACTTGGTGGCAAAGAGCACAGCAGTGTGAGGACACATCCTCAGTACATTTGGAGAAGCTACAGCACTCCTTGCACTAACAGCATACACCAATGTATGATTACACATTGGGACAGTACCCGACACTATCTTGTCATCACTGCTGATTCCATTCAGTCATAGCGAGCAGGGATCTTAAAAATGATGTTAAGGTCTATTAGGTAGTTGCATATCCTGAGGACCGGTGTACCAGCCCTTTAACCGTTAAGTGGTGTCAGTAGGATCAGCTGGGGCTATGTACGCCCCCTACTCACCTGATTTAGTGACAGAAGTGGCTCTGCCGTCTTAGAGATCGCACTCGGCGGATTTGTGATTTCAAAGGGAATAATGCAGGAGTTTATTCCAATGTGACGGGTTAGGGATTTTGGAGCCCCCAATGTCTCGGAGCTGTCACAGTGCTAAACACAATGTAAACATCAGCAGGTTTAAAGGGGCAAAGAAGAAAAACCTGTGACAATGGAGCAGACTCTGGTACAGAGGAGTGACACTTCACCTCCCCAGATATTCAGAGATCTGTGCACCGGAGCCGCTGGCTATGTCAGGTCGCGCCACAGCCTGCCAGGGGTCCTCCAGATGTTTGAGTAATAAGACGGACCCTTTAGATCTTAGGTTAACGTGGTGAAGAAAAAATGGTATTGGCATATGCAGAGGAAACACACATTAAATCCTGTGGGGACCCTCTGCAACCAGTGATTGGCCAAGCTGACAGGAATGGTTGCAGTTGGTTTCAGACCTACAGGCTGAAATCTCCCAGCATCCCCCTCTTGTTTAGTGCTGGCCCCACTTTCTGCATTGGCTGACCAGAGCAGGACAGCACAGACAATTCTGGAGTCTATGTAGGGGAGCAGTGGCCAAGGAGGCTGCTGATCCTGGGGTCTGGAGCCCTGAACAGTCATATAGCCTTAACTATTTTTTTCATTTTAGGCATATGGCATATTTGCCATCACCTGGATTCAGATATCAATGACCTTTTAGCCACATTCATTACAGGACGATGACACTCTCATGACCTTGAACTGTCCTTGTGAATGTAGATATTAGACATGACTCTGCCCATTCATTGTCCTGTCTGTGGTATCATCTGGGAGCGTCTATTCTGTGATTACACGCCGTTCCTTGTAGCCGGCGATTATGGCGCCGCCACATCCCAAAAAACATGCATGAAATAGTGACAGCCCTCTCCAATTAATCACCTTGCCGAATGCCTAATTATTATCGGAGGAACGGCAGCCGCGTTCTATCCCATCATCCTCCGCCCAGCTGCTTCCCTGCAGGATCGTGCACCTGAGCCCCGGCTTCTCATTTCACGCTGATGATGAGGAGTTAGCGAATAATAGACAATCTGAGCTCCGCAGAGGAGAGCATCACTTGGCTGCTAGGGCCAAATAGAGTCACAGGGAGTCCAATCAAGGTAGAATTTGTGACATTTCACTGAAGTCATCAGTCAATCTATGAGATAAGTGACATCACTTCAAGGAACATTGAACCTTGTACCCTGAGATAAGCACCCTGCCCTCTTAAGCCCTACCCCTGCAAAGCTGAGGGGAGTATTTAACATGCAGCAGGCTTCTTGTAACATATATATCGTCTTAGGACATTTGTACAACTAAAAAGTGAACAACATTGATTCCTCCCCTGCAGCGCCTTGAAGGTTAGATTCTGAAACTCCTCCCCTGCAGAGCCTTGAAGGTTAGATGTATGAAGCTCCTCCCCTGCAGAGCCTTCAAGGTTAGATTTTTGAAACTTCCCCCCCCCCCCCCCTGCAGAGCCTTCAAGGTTAGATTTTTGAACCCCCCCCCCCCCTCCCCCGCAGAGCCTTGAAGGTTAGATTTTGAAACTCCTCCCTGCAAAGCTCAGAGGACCAATCCACATACTTCAGAGCAATGTCATCCTGAAGAAGGATATCATGCTGCAGCAACGTGGCCAAGTCTTTTTAGGGTTTTTTCTACGTATGGAGAAACACCTTAGAGAGTTATCCTCTTTAGGCTCCCCACCTGCAGAGCATGAATATTGAAGAGGGTAAATGTTACTAAACTTTTTCTTCCCATCAAATACCAGTAACAGTGTAGATGTAATACTTACCAGACATAAGATTAAGGAAAGTAAGGGGTTAGGTGTGAGAGGTCACAGTAACTATAATTTCTGCTCTCCTCTGATGTATTATCTTGGGGGCAGGGCATTTAAGGGACCGATACTCACCTGTTTATCATACAGACCTACATTTATTTCCTGTGTCATATTGCAGTACACATTATGCCATTATCACACATAGACAGTTGTAATAAGAGACTGCCAGGTGAGAGAATGTAGAGGGACAGTCTATGATATCTCCTCTCACATTATTCTGGAGGGTGGTGAGGGGCGCTACGAAGTCTCATCCATTATCTATTTCCTTCTTTATAAGTCACATAAAAGCTACCTGCATTGGAAATGAGGCTCAGAAGACAAATGTGCACTTTATTTTTTATGCCTTTTGAAAGCGTGTAAAGACGTTGTCAGCTCTCCAGATGTTGGCAATAAACTTGTATGGCGGGGAGTGTGGAGGAGGCCGGGCGGCGCAGATAACGGAGCTGCGGGCCTCAATAAGTCATTACATGATAGTTGTAATATGCTCTATGTGCTGGGAGCAGGCTCCTTCCTTCCACCTATAGACATACATAGTCAGCGGCGGCACAGCCGTGAACCATTGTGCAGGATCAATGGGAGCTCTGCGCACCTTTATACGAGGCGTATAAAACCGATTGCTGCAGTGTCATAAACTTACAATAAGATTTATACATTATCTCCTGCACCACAATGGAAAATAAGATTCTCAAATGGAGAGCTTCAGAAATTGAAAATAAAACCTTGCATTAACGAAGCTGCAAATATGAGGGGTGTGGGCTGCCCGCAGCAAACCCCTGCTAAAATTTAGAAGCAACACATATAGTGGATCTTTTTTGCAGAGAATTTGCTGATGATTTTGCCTTTCCTATAGATCTACAGTAGAAGGTGTACATGCTGCAGGTCTGGCTACATGACTAGTCATGAACTATCCATAGGATAGTAGCTGAGACCATATTGTATCACAATCCAGATGTTCTGATCACAGGGTTTCACATCAGTCAACGGTTCAATCCCCACCATAGAGATCAGTCAGTGGCACGGTACTCGTTACTTCCATGATCACGGACTAATGTAAAACAGTCCTAACGGTGTGTTCACACATTAGTTTCAGTGGAAACACATATATGATTGGACCTAGTCCCTCTCTGTTCCGCTTCAGTTGCGTTTCAAAACACAATGATTCGCATTTTCCCGACGTATTACCCACATTTTTCCGATTTGCGGCGATTTCCCCTGAATTGCCCCGGGATTTTGGCGCACGCGATCGGATTGTGTCGCATCGGCGCCGGCATGCACGCGACGGAAATGGGGGGGCGTGGCCGAACGAAAACCCGACGGATTCAGAAAAACCGCCGCACTTACCTTCACTCAGCCCGGCTCGGTGTATTCCAGTGCGTTCCAATGCTCTTCAGCGCAGCAGCACCACCTGGTGGACGGCGGAGGAACTACCTTAGTGAATCCCGGCCGGACCCGAATCGAGCGCAGAGAACGCGCCGCTGGATCGCGAATGGCCCGGGTAAGTAAATCTGCCCCAATTTGAACACAGTCTAACCTGTCGCTGTAATATACCACAAATAGTTAAAATTGTGCAGGGTTCACATCACATTTATTTGTCAAAATAACATCTAAATGTGTGTTTATGGACATGACAGATGCCCAAACATTGTACATTTGTTGTGAAAACCTGGGACTACAGCATTTTCCGTGTCCTTTTGGAAAAGGTATAGTTTTTTTTTTGGTGTCCATGGACGATAAATTGATGGCATCAATCCGTCACATTGGTTTTCATGCCAAAATATGGATCTTAAAATTCTCCATCTTGGTAAGAACACATAGGAATGTCTACAGAAGGTGCAGGAAGCAGAAGTGTGGGAAAAAAATTAGGTAAACATCTAAATCAAAGAGTGCATCAGTTTTAGTCAGTTTTTAAATGTATACATTGCAGTATGCGTCTAGCCATACACATACATACATACGCATGTGAATCCAGCCATACTCTACAATTATCATCTTTTTAAAGATCTCAGCTTGCTGTCACTGAACAGACACATTCATACACGCCCTGTATAGAGCTAGTCCTGCTCACACAGCTGCAAATTGTTTCAGTGTTTACAGAAAGCCAAGCACAAGTCCTCTCATGTCCTGATGTTTTGCTACAATGTATCAGTCTGAAGTTAAAGACAACAATGGGAACCCCGCCTTAGCACTGTTAGTGTGGGGGTCCGGCCCCCACAGAGTCGCTGCGGGAATAATGAGAATGTGTTATTCTACATCTGATAATTACAAAGAGGATTTATTGCATTGACTGGAGGAAAACGCTCACAGTAAACCACAGGAGGTCGCAGTCAATCGGATCCATGCGAGTCGCATCCTCACAGAATCTGGGCCTTGTAGTTCTCCCAGAGTTCCCTTCCTTAGTACAGGGGGGGGGGGGTACTTCGGCTCTGCTGTATCTCCTGTAATGAATATCTGGCCCTCTGCCCATAACATATGGGAATTTCTGCACAGTACACACCCTCCCCCACTACAGATTCTATGTGATAACCGGAAAATTACTTGTGCAGATTATTACACCCCTGACAACTGAAATCTGCAGAACATTGCTCCCTCTACCTCCTGATACATAATGATATTTGTTGTAGCTCATGACCCGTCTAGAGATCTGCAGAGCGTTACCTCTCTACCTCCTGACGGATACATAGTGATGTCTACCATGTACACCACATCCCAGCATTTTGCAGAGCATTTCTCCCTTTGCCATCTGACAAACACAACAATCCTGCAGAATATTACACTGCTTACCGCCATGCAGTACATTGCACCCCCTTATATTACTACTGATCTGCACCACATTGTTCCTTGTACCTCCATGCTGACACACAGAGATATACTCTGCAGATTACTACACCATTGACATATAGTTGATAGCAGTTTTAGAGTTTCCAGTGGTGTCCCCAAATTATGGAAGCAATTCCCAGCCAATATGGCACATTGCTTAGATTAGGACACATTTACCAGTATTTTTATTTGTTATCTCCTGCGACTTGCACAAACAATTAAAGGCGGTGGTGCCCGTCGCACGAACGTCTTCTGCAGCTCTGGATCCTGTAATTATTCTTCAATTAACCTTCGCCGAGTAGTCCTTATCAGCACTTACTTTCTCTAAATTTCAACAGCAACTAAAGCGAAAAATTAAACGTTCAGTGACCCCTCGCGGGTCATTATTGTAGTAACATTAGTTGAGGGCGGGTTCAGGCGATACATTATATCCACTGGCTCTTAATAGTAATACCTGGGTGCAGGTGACCCCATGTCAGATATGCCAACTCCGGTTTACTATCTGTGTGATGTCTCCTGACATCATTGATACTATAAGAAAAGCTTCTTGTGCTCAGAAATGAATTGAGTAAACACTATGTGACCCCTCAATAACATCCCCCTGAAATACTCTGTGCTCCCTTCCCAGTGACTCTAACAAAGAGCCCTCTGTATGAGTACAAGATGTATGTTCAAGTCATCCAGAAAATCAGCAGATCACGTTCCATTACTTGCTCCTGCAGAGCTGTAATCCGCATTCTGTCAGCGGTGGATAATTACAATACAAGTATATTTCATAGAGGATCCCTACAAAAACTGAATGGGAATGCCGGCAGACTTCTACTATGACGCCTTCTGAATAGTGAGTGCAGCTCTGGAGTATAATACAGGATATAACTCAGGATCAGTACAGGATAAGTAATGTCATGTATGTACACAGTGACTGCACCAGCAGAATAGTGAGTGCAGCTCAGGAGTATAATACAGGATGTAACTCAGGATCAGTACAGGATAAGTAATGTCATGTATGTACACAGTGACTGCACCAGCAGTAGAATAGTGAGTGCAGCTCTGGGGTATAATACAGGATGTAACTCAGGATCAGTACAGGATAAGTAATGTCATGTATGTACACAGTGACTGCACCAGCAGCAGAATAGTGAGTGCAGCTCTGCAGTATAATACAGGATGTAACTCAGGATCAGTACAGGATAAGTAATGTCATGTATGTACACAGTGACTGCACCAGCAGCAGAATAGTGAGTGTAGCTCTGGGGTATAATACAGGATGTAACTCAGGATCAGTACAGGATAAGTAATGTCATGTATGTACACAGTGACTGCACCAGCAGCAGAATAGTGAGTGCAGCTCTGGAGTATAATACAGGATGTAACTCAGGTTCAGTACAGGATAAGTAATGTCATGTATGTACACAGTGACTGCACCAGCAGAATAGTGAGTGCAGCTCTGGAGTATAATACAGGATATAACTCAGGATCAGTACAGGATAAGTAATGTCATGTATGTACACAGTGACTGCACCAGCAGAATAGTGAGTGCAGCTCTGGGGTATAATACAGGATGTAACTCAGGATCAGTACAGGATAAGTAATGTCATGTATGTACACAGTGATTGCACCAGCAGCAGAATAGTGAGTGCAGCTCTGGAGTATAATACAGGATGTTACTCAGGGAGGTTGGACTCCTGGCTTTGTGTTGTAGTACTAGTAGTGGTTCCGTGTAAGATGTGTAACAGATATCGGGCATAGAGTTGTTGTTATACTTTCCCTTGGAATAAGGGAGACAGACGCCATGGTGTTGGCTCTCGCTTCACAGAGCAGGTGGCAGAGCTGCTGAACTAATGTGTTTCATGCCCAAATAATGTGATTCTCTCCTCTCATGCAGCGAGACATTTATTACTGGAATGTGCAAAAAAAAAAATTAGAGGAACTAGACACCTCAAAAAAAAAGCATGAATACAATACAATGTACACTGGAACATGACACCCGTACAAAAATTATATCAGTCATATACAGATCAGTGATATAAGATGCATGAGGACAGGGAGGAATTAGTACTATAACAGAGAGTAGGAGATTGTACAGGGGGGGGGGGGGGGGGGATACAGACACCTAAATTCCTGATAACAGAGAGTAATGAAGTATTTGAGTACAAAGCACATAGAGAGCAAACAGGCCCCCTATTTCTGTATATGGTGCCCCTTCTCCTCCACACTGCAACATCTGCAAAGAGTTTACCGTATATACTCGAGTATAAGCCGACCCAAGTATAAGCCGAGGCCCCTAATTTTACCACAAAAACCTTGTAAAACCTATATATTTTTTACTCGAGTATAAGCCGAGTTTGGGTTTTCAGCACATTTTTTTGTGCTGAAAAACTAGGCTTATACTCGAGTATATAAGGTATATGTTCTCTCTGTGTTTGCGTGGGTTTCCTCCGGGTCCTCCAGTTTCCTACCAAACTCCAAAACATACTGGTAGGTGATTAGATTGTGAGCCTCACAGGGAAAGGGACCGATTTGGCAAACTCTGTGCAGCACTGCGTAATCTGTGTGCGCTATATAAAGGAAGAAAACAGAAGGGGAGGGGGGTGAAAAAGGAAACCTGGAAATGGGATTTGTACAAGATCAGTTGATTGTGAGAGGTGATAAGGGGAACAGCCATGTGTACACATAAGCCATGTAGGATTGCTAAAGGTTATTAGGGAGTTATAATTTGGCTTTTTAATTGTGCCGCTTCCTGCTGGACTTCAGTAATTCTGTGATGTGCTGCTCAGGGCTGAGCGGCGGCTGAAATCATTCCATTTCCATTAAAAGGGAATCAAATAAGAGAGTTGTGTGATGTTGCAGTGTGACGCTGCCGCCAAAAGGGTCCGACTGATACACCGTGCCGAACTTCAGGAGCCGCGCCGGACCTACTGCATGACTATATCGTACCACTGTAACCATCCACATGGTTGACAGTCCCTTCCCTTACTTATATCACCAAGGGTTCCAGGGACCGCTACCTCTCCTACGTCACCTGAAATAATGAAAGCAACATCCGCAGCTCAACCACAAGCACTCAAGACCATAGCGCACCCATAGCTGTGCAGAGCATTGGAGCAATAGCCCTGGGGCTGAACCAAAACTTCTCATTCATACTAACATACACAAAGACTGGATGGATGCTTGCTGACTGTTTAAAGTAGCAGCCAGCAGAATAGTGAGTGCAGCCCAGGAGTATAATACAGGATGTAACTCAGGATCAGTACAGGATAAGTAATGTCATGTATGTACACAGTGACTGCACCAGCAGCAGAATAGTGAGTGCAGTTCTGGATTATAATACAGGATGTAACTCCGGATCAGTACAGGATAAGTAATGTCATGTATGTACACAGTGACTACACCAGTAGCAGAATAGTGAGTGCAGCTCTGGAGTATAATACAGGATGTAACTCAGGATCAGTACAGGATAAGTAATGTCATGTATGTACACAGTGACTACACCAGTAGCAGAATAGTGAGTGCAGCTCTGGAGTATAATACAGGATGTAACTCAGGATCAGTACAGGATAAGTAATGTCATGTATGTACACAGTGACTGCACCAGCAGCAGAATAGTTCGTGCTGGATCATTCTGCTGTGAACTGCTGACGGGTGTGGTTGTGTTCAGCTGAGCTCCTGCACCACCTGGAGCAAACCCAATCCACCCAGGCCTGCTCTCTCCTCCCCAGGGAGGGAGTGGGTTCTGTGGGATGAATCCTGCAGGAAAGTCCCAGGCTCCTGTCTCCCGGACCAGGCCGGCGGGGGGCAGGAGAATCCAGTTACCGGCCAAAACTGATGGCGTGAGAAGATCTGCCCGGAGCCAAGGACGCAGCGATGTGACCTCGGCTGCCACCCCCAAGACCCAGGGAAGCCGCAAGGTCTCCGGAACACAGAATATTAAGGCAAGTAACATCAGCCTGAGTGCTCCTCCTGGAAAGCTGAGTGACTGTGCGGGAAAGCTGGGTGGTTCAGCTGGAAAGCTGGGTGCTCACGGAGGTGTGCAAAAAGCATGGGGTGATCTTAAGGCCCGGGAGTCTGCTTCCATCTATGGCTCCCGGATTGCTGAGCACCTCCGTGAGTACGAGGAAGCTGGAAAAGCGCTGAGGAGGCTCCAGGAGGAGATAAGGGAGACCGTGGCCCTAGCGGGGGTGGCTACACAGAGAAAGAAAAAGTCTGATCTTCTTAACACCATAGACAGACTAAAAGCCGAGGTCACCGCTCTGGAAGAAAAGCGTCATCTAATCCGTGAGCACAGCGGTCCGTTTCGTGAGAAATTAGAAAACGACGCCCGGTTTGATGATATGCGCCAGGAGAAGCTGAGAAAACTGAAGGGGCTTCAGGTCCAGGCGGATGATGGCGATGATGAGGAGGATGAGGAAGACCTGCCGTGTCCGTCTGGTGGCCTGCACCAACACCAGCAGGCCTCGCACGACAGGCTGCCTGCAGAGCAAGCGCCATTACCATCAGGCTGCGGCTCTGCCAACCTGGAGGAGGAAAGTGATGACAGCGGCCAGGGAGGGGCGCTAATGGCTCAGATCCGTCAGCTTGAGTCCCCAGTTCACCTCCAGAACTTCTCCTTTGGCGAAGATTTGCCGGATGACGACCAAAAGAGGAAGAAGACGAGACCCAAGAAGACCAAGGCGTCTCAGGAGGTGAATCTGGTGTTTCGTCCCCTCCCTGTTTCCTCCAGGCAGGCAGCAGTGTCAGCCTGTCGTGTAGGCCCCGTTACCCAGCCCAGCACGAATCCTGCAGTGGACTCGGTGCCAGGGTGCGGGGAGAGTGCAAAGCCACGTTCCATCATGGCGCAGAGCACCAGCCTTGTTTGCAGTAGCAAGGATGGTGCAGGGAAGGCATCGGCCGAAAGGCCGGACAGTGAGGGCGATCCAGCAGGTCCTGGTACTGTGCGCTGCCCCCCAGTGGGAGGGGGGGGTGGCCCAGTGCCAGGGGCAGTGGCGGTGGCTCCTGTGGCCCCTAGCGCTGTTGCTTGCTCCGGTGAGCAGCGGCAGCGTGATGGGGCTGCTGGGGCTTGTAGTGCGGCGCCTCCCAAACATCCCGTGCAGCCTGCAGAGAAAGTCGCAGGAAAAGTGTTATTCTGTATTGGTGCATCAAACTCTGAAGACATGAAAGGGGCAAAAAAACTGTCTGGAGTCTGTAAGGACAAGAGGCCTCTACCACCAATCGAGCAGCGATGCTCAAACATCATAAAAACTGCTGGACAACAAGGGGTTAATGCCAATGAGGCAGAGGGCACAAGTAAGATCGGGGTTGGAGCTGCCTCTTCTCAGGCTGAATCAGCTATGGAGGTGGCTCTACCCCCAGTGCCCAGTGACGCCGAGGCAACCCCAGGTCCTCCTGGCCCAGCTGGTGTGAGTGATGCAAGGAAGCGAGGCAGTACTCTACATAGTGTGGTGAATATGGGGGTGGTGAATGGTGCTGAGGGGGGTGATCCTGGTAAGAGTGCTGGACCATCTGCACCCCCAGTGGTGGCCGCTCCCATAAGGAGCTATGCGAGTGTCACCGCTGGGGCAAGTGGGGTTAACTCCTTGTCTCCTGGCTCTGGGAACAGCGTTTTGCAAAGGCGTCTTCTGGAGGCTCTCAGGAGAGGGGAAAAGTCAATCACTGTAGAGGGGAGAGAGGTTGATCTGTCCTTCTGGACAGACAGGCATGGCCTGGCAGCCTTCCAAGAGAAAAGGGGGGGGGAGACTGTATGGTCTTTACCCACAACCGGGCCCGGAGCTTCCCGTAGGAATGTGGTTCGTCTTCGCTGGAGGGGCAGTGACGCATGCCCACCCAGGTCAAGGGTGGTGGAGCTCCTCCTGAAGATGAACTTCAGGGCTAGTGACATCTTTGCCCTGATACATCCTTATGGTACTCCGGAGTTCGATGTCAGCTTTGTTCGGCCGGAGGGCTTAGAGCTCTTCTGGTCGAATTATGAGCTGGCAGGGAACGAGCCCGCATGGCGAGACTTTGCTGTGCAAGCAGTGTCTCGCCAAAACACAGTCAAGAAGGTGACCGTTTTGACCCGTAATGAGTCACTTTCTTGCATGGACATCATGACTTGGCTCAGTCGTTATGGTGAGGTTGTACAGGTACCGCAGAAAAACCGTGATGAATTTGGCATTTGGTCTGGAGCCTGGACCTTCATGATGAAGTTGAAGTGTTCAGGCGGCACAGTCGCCCACATTCCCTCTTCAGCCTTTCTTGGGCGGGACAGAATCCTGATTTTCTACCAGGGGCAGCCGAAGGTCTGTCACAGGTGCGGTGACCCCACCCACTTTAGCGCCAGCTGCCAAGTGCAGAAGTGCGCTTTGTGTGGTGGGCTAGGTCATCTCGCTGCATCCTGTAAGGACATTAGGTGTAACCTGTGTGGTGAGCTCGGTCACCCTTTCAGCCGTTGTCCTCGCTCCTTTGCCAATGCGGTTGTGACCCCAGTGGAGGAGAGCCATGAGGTTGCTTCTGCTGGGGAAGGTACCAGCAGAGGTGGAGGAGCTGAGGGGCCTGTGAAGAAAAGCAAGAATAAGTCGCCTTCTCAGTTGAGGCGGCTTGAAGCCAGACAAAAAGGGAGAGAACTGGGGAAGCCTCAGGTTGCTGGGGTGACCCTTGGTCCTTCCTCAGAGGCTGGTCTTGCTACTGAGGCCCTGAGGGATGATGAGTTGGATGAGGAGGTCAGGAGGATGGAGCGCGAGAAAGGTGCCATGTCCTCCACGTCCTCCCATTATGAGAGTATGGATGAGGATAACAGGATTTGGCTAGAAAATAAGCGCAAGCAGAAAAAGAAAAGACGCGGCGTATCTAAGGTACCTAAGGAAGGGAAAACTTCCTCCCCTCTGGTTGAGCTTTCCAACCGGTTCCTCACCCTCGATGAGATCGCCTCCTCGGGAAGAGAGGCTGAGGGTGGGGTTCTGGAGGTGGCGGCGGAGCAGCCTGCAGGGGTCGCCGAGTCTCTATCCTCTGGGGATGCTGGGTCCTCAGAGTGGGAGACTGACTCAGAGTCAGGAGACAAGGACGAAGGAGAGGGTGGTCCGGGTGGGTCCTTGGGGGCCAATAACAATATGGACACCACAATTTCATTAAAGAGAAGTTGCCCCAATTCTGATAGTAAAAAAGAAAGGGGATCATCTTCAGAGGACAGTAGAGGGAAGGGGAATAGTAAGAAAAAAGCCGTCTAACTCAATCACTCATGATGGCGGCACCCACTCCGTTGACACTGGCGTCCATTAATGTCGCCAGCATTAAGTCTGATGCGGCTAGATTTGCGGCCTTTGATTTTCTCGGCCGTGTTGAAGCCGACATTTTATTTTTGCAGGAGACCAGGCTGCCAGATTTGGCGGCCGTGTTTAAAGCTAAGAGGGAATGGAGACACGGGCCTTCCTATTGGTCTCTTGCGGCCGAGCCGTATAGCGGAGTGGCGGTCCTTTTTACCGCACCGGTAGAATGCCGACGAGTTATTGAGTTAGAAATGGGGAGGTGCCTGATCCTGGATGTCCTCATGAAGGGACAAGAACTTCGTCTTATTAACATCTATGGTCCCCAGTCCAAGTGGGACAGGAAGTGTCTCTTTATGAGGATCAAGCCCTACCTTTTTACAAGTCGGCAGGTGGTCTTTGGAGGGGACTTCAATGCTGTCACGAGGTCCCAGGATAGGGGAGGTTCCAGAGACAAGCTGACTTATGATAGCGTCGCTCTTAATAGCATAGCCAGTGAGGCTCGCCTGGTGGATGTCCACATCCGGCACACCCCAGGCCACGCGGGGTTCACCTATTATAGGGGTAGCTGCAGGTCTAGAATAGACAGGTTTTATTTAAAGGAGGAAGCCATCTCTTCAGCAGTGTCCGTTGTTGAGGTGGAGTTCTCCGACCACTGTTTAATTTTGTTTTCTCTGAATGTTACAGAGACCCCCCGGATGGGAAGAGGCTACTGGAAGCTCAATTCGTCTCTCCTGGAGGAAGCGGAGATCAGACAATCCTTTGAGGACTTTCTTCAGAGCCAGGTACCTTTGCTGGGCCTTTGTAGCTGTAAGTCAGAGTGGTGGGAGATGCTCAAGAAAAGGGTGGCGAGATTCTTCCGCCAGCTCTCGAGCCTCAGGAGCCTGGACAGGTACCGCCTGTATCAGGGCCTGAGGAGGAAACTCGAGCATCTCATCTCGACTGGAGGTAGTCGTGAGGACATCTCCAGAGTGAAATCCTTGCTGAAGAGGTGTCAGTACGATAGACACGCATCTTTGGTTTTTGAGAGGGATTATGGGAAATACCGCTCGCCCGACCCTTACAGAAACTGCAAGATGTCAGTGAATGGTAAAGTTGTCACGGGACTGGTTGACAGTACGGGATCCCTGAAAAGGTCCAGATCAGGGATTCTGGAGGTCGTCAGATCCTTCTACTCACACCTCTTGGGCAGGAAGGATCTAGATCGGGATGTGATGTCGGCTTTCCTGGCTGAAACTGTCCCTGAGCCAGGAGTAGACCCCTCTCTTGATGTTTTGACAGAGATGATCAGGGAAGAGGAAGTCAGCCTGGCGATTGAAGGGCTCGCCCTCAAGAAATCGCCGGGTCCGGATGGCTTAACATCCGAGTTTTATAAGACCTTTAAGGACGCCTTGGTTCCCCTCTTGACTGAGGTATTCAATGAGTGTCTTTCCTCGGGCACTCTGCCGAAGTCAATGAGGAGGTCTGCCCTGATCATCCTGTCAAAGGGTAAGGACCGATCTCGTATTGAGAACTGGCGTCCCATAGCGCTTCTCAATACGGACAGAAAGGTTTTGGCAAAGGTGCTGTTTAATCGGCTGGTGCAGTTTGCGCCCCGGCTCCTTTCGGGGACCCAGCACTGCTCTGTTCCAGGCCGCAGTACATTTAGTGCTGTGCTGTGTGTCCGGGAGGCAGTGGAGCAGGGCAGGGCTGGTAACTGGAAGGGGTACTTGCTGTCCTTGGATCAGGCAAAAGCGTTTGATCGGGTTAACCACGAGTACCTCTGGTCTGTCCTTCTGAGGTATGGCCTGCCGGGTGGGTTTGTCAATTGGCTGAAAGTTTTGTACGCAGGGGCAGAGAGTTTCCCGCTTGTAAACGGTTGGATTGGCCGCTCTTTTGAGGTTGGGTCTGGTGTTCGCCAGGGTTGTCCTCTGAGCCCACTACTGTACGTGTTCGCGATTGACCCATTCCTTAGGAGGGTTGATCGTGGGCCGTTGGTGGGAGTCGGGATGGACCGGGCAGCACCGGAAGCCACTCTAAGGGTGGTAGCGTACGCCGATGACGTCACTGTTTTTGTGTCCTCGAGAGGGGAGGCGCAATGGGTGATGTCAGAGGTTGACCGCTACTCAGAGGCTTCTGGGTCCAAGATCAACCGGGATAAGTGTGAGAGTCTCTGGCTGGGAGAGGGGGATCCAGGCTTTGATCTCCCGGACACTCTTCCAGGGCCCCAGGACTCTGCCAAAGTTCTCGGCATCGAATTTGACCAGGGGGATTACCCCATGCAAAACTGGGACGGCAGGCTTAAGATCGCCGCTCAGAGGGTAGACCAGTGGAAGGGTTGGTCTTTGACCCTCAGAGAAAGGGTTAATCTGATCAAAACCTACCTGCTCCCATTGCTGATATATCTGGGCAGTGTGTGCATGTTGCCAGAACCCCTCTGGACTCGGGTCTACAGTCTGTTCTTCCAGCTGTTATGGGGGAATGGGCTGAACCTTATCAAGAGGGAGGTTACTTACCGCACGAGGAGACAAGGAGGGTTGTGTATGGTCAACCCTGTGGTGTTCCTAGTGAATACCTTTCTTAAGATCAATGTGGCAAACCTCTGGAAAGAGAGGGCTCCTCCGTGGGTATACTCCTGCAGGGGATGGTTTCGGCCTTTCTTCCAGGAATGGGAGACAGGAGGGCAAGTGAAGGATCTCCGTACACCGCATGGGCATCTTCCGGCTTACGCTACCCCGGTTCTGAAGGTGATTCGCCGGTGGGGTCTGGGAATGTGGGAGATCAGGACCATGTCGAGGAAACTCCTTGACAAGAGGGTTCTGTTTGCCCGTTTCCAGAAGCCTCTGGCCCTCAGGGATTGCCCAAGTCGGGATCTGGGGGTGGGTTTAGGTCTTTTGAATTCTATCAGGATCCCCTTGAAGTTTTGGGACTTGACTTGGCGCTGCTTCCATGGAAAGCTGTGTGTGAGGGACAATCTGAAGTGTAGGAGCTCTGAGGAAAGGGGTTGTCCCCGGGAGGAGTGCGGTGGCCTGCTGGAGAGCATGGACCACTTCCTGCTTCAGTGCCCCTTTAACACAGAGGTGTACAACCGGGTGGGTGCTTCCATCCATTGGCCCGGGTTGGCCGGTCTCTCCTATGCGGAGTGGGCCTATGGAGCATTCAGAGGCCTGGGTGGCCGGGACCGCTGCACTTTATTCCTAGTCAGTCTAGTGGTCAGGTACCACACGTGGAACGCACGGTGTTTAGTATCGACGCAGCGTAAAATCCTCCCGGTGGATGAGGTGGTTAGGAACATTCTGGGTGACCTGGTGAAGGTGCGCTCTCTGGAGTATGAGAGGCTGGGCACGGGGAGGGCCTCTCTCCTTTGGAGGGGGTTCTCCTTTAGTGTCCCTTAGTCTGTCATCTCCTCTCCTGGTGTTGGGCTGATGTTGCACTGTAGATTTTTGTTTTGTGTCCTGAGGTTATAGTGATGTAGGGCTTGCAGGTGCCGAACCTGGGCTTTATGTGGTTTGGATTTGTTATGTTGATTTGTTTAATGTGTTTGTATTTTGTGTACATTGTGTATTTATGTAGTTATAGTTCTTGTGTATATAGGTTGGTTGGTTTTGGGGTGTTGATGTTAGGGTGTTAGGTTGGGAGGGGGGTGGACGGGATGTGGACTATACGATCCTGGGCACTGGTCTGGACTATATAGCGCAAACTTTGGACGTTAGACCAGTGTCTGGGTGGGAGGGTGATGGGCGTGGGATTTAGTTAGTTATATTTAATGTTTTTATTTCCTGTTTATGTCTTTTTTTGTGTATTCTTTAGTTATTCATAAAAAAAAAAAAAAAAAAAAAATTATAAAAAATTATTAAAAAAAAAAAAAATTATTAGGTGGTGGGATTGGGTGAAGGTTTTGTTTTATAATGCTGATTGTGTGGTGTGTGTGTGGCTGGGCCAGGGGATTTTCGTAAGACTCTTTTAGTTTGTATTATTGTTTTGTTATTATTATTATTATTGTTTTATTTTGCCAGAAGTTATGGCTTGATTTATGTTTATGATTGTTATGTTTTTCATTTTTATATATAAAATAAAAGATTTACAGGATGTAACTCAGGATCAGTACAGGATAAGCAATGTCATGTATGTACACAGCGATTCCACTTGCAGAATAGTGAGTGCAGCTCTGGGGCATAGTACATGATGCATCTCAGGACTAGTACCTTCATGTATGAACACATTGGGGGAGATTTACCAAACATTTCAGTGCAAAACTGTTCTCGGTGCTCATGCCAAGATATGTGAGCTCTTATTTTCCCACAACAGTTTATAAAATTAAAGTTGAGTCCTGATTGGTTGCCATGAACAACTAGAACAGTTTTGCTCTGACAGTTTTGATAAATGAGGCCCACCAAGTGACTCCTCCAGCAGAATAGTGAGTGCTGCTCTGGAGACCTTGGCTCCCAGGTGTTATGACAACATAATCCGACTACAAATTGTGGTCATGGATGATTGATGAATGTCTTTTGCGTAAAAATTTATTCCATATATTTTATGCATACAGAAAAATCAGTGATGTGGCAGAACGCGGTGGCGGGCAGCAGCGGTTGTGGTGGCGTCTGCATGCGGCTTTTCATTTCAAGCTTTAATGATGAAAGAAATTGCTTTGTGCCTCATAAACGGGCGGCCGGTCCCCTCTGAACGCAGAGTCATGTGATCCCACTACGCTGCCCGCTGAGGCCAATTAATCAATGGCAATTTTATTGTCTCCTTCTTAATTAGTCTCGGGGTTTGCAGGACTTGGGGGATCACGTAACATGTCGGGATAAAAGCACATTACCAGCGCACGTGAAACCTGAGCCGCCCACGCTGCGAGGGTCCCTCTCATCATCTGCTAAAATGTATCCGAGTCCCAGAAGGTGTCCTCACATCTAATACACGCATAGGAGATGAGGGGTGCCGCAGCAGTGTCTGCAAATATTCCTCCTTCTGACCAGTCACCTAACTTTCCTAGAATCCTGAAAAGCAAATGTATTTTATATTGTAAAATGTATTTTATATTTCGAACCAATGCCTCAACTTCCAAGGCCACCCAGCTTTTCCAAAGTTGTAACATACAAACCCTTTGTGTGGATACTGTATTATTACATTACATACCATTACATTATACAAGTTATGTGAAGGGGTTTGCAACCTGTGCAAAGATCCCCGACTCTTGACCTTGAAGAAGGAAGGGTTCCCCAGCTTTCCGCACACCCTGAATGGAATACACAGCTGCTTCTTTTCCGAGTAATAATGCATAGAAATGCAGGATCATATGCAGTAATTACAGCAGTCACCAACCAGCAAGGGAAACTCTACTGCCATGTTAAGTTCTAACCCGAGCTCTGGCTGTGTAAGTCTTGCAGATGCCCTTTGTTTACAGGGAATGCTGCAAGTCAGTCTCATAAATTATATAAGAAATGGATTTCTGACCTGGATGTTACATTTGTCACTTTTCCATCAGCGTGCGGTGACAGGGTGATTAGAGGCCGCCGCTCGCCTCAGCTCTCATCGATTATACCAGGGGGCTCATGTATCAACCACTTGTCAGCGGCAAGTTTGCGCCATTTTTTTCTCCTATGTTGCACTTTGAAATAAAAAGACAAAAAAATGCTATAAACAGGGTCACATGACCAGTATGGCCACCCACCCCGGGCATATTCCTCCAATGTAACCTATGACTACTGATATCATGCCAAGGACTCCTTGTTGCACCCAGTGCTTCCAAAGCTGCACTCACTATTCTGCTGCTGGTGCAGTCACTGGGGCAGATTTACTTACCCGGTCCGTTCGCGATCCAGCGGCGCGTTCTCTGCGCTGGATTCGGGTCCGGCCGGGATTCATCAAGGTAGTTCCTCCGCCGTCCACCAGGTGGCGCTGCTGCGCTGAAAAGCATCTGAACGCGCTGGAGTTCACCGGGTCGGACCAAGTGAAGGTAAGTGCGTCCCAAGCGACACATTTCTTTTTTCAAATGCGGCGGTTTTTCCGAATCCGTCGGGTTTTCGCTCGGCCACACCCCCGATTTCCGTCGCGTGCATGCCGGCGCCGATGCGCCACAATCCGATCGCGTGCGCCAAAATCCCGTGGGCAATACAGGGGAAATCAGCGCAAATCGGAAATATTCGGGTAACACGTCGGGAAAATGCAAATCGGGCCCTTAGTAAATGACCCACACTGTGTACATACATGACATTGCTTATCCTGTACTGATCCTGAGTTACATCCTGTATTATACTCCAGAGCTGCACTCACTATTCTGCTGCTGGTGCAGTCACTGTGTACATACATGACATTACTTATCCTGTACTGATCCTGAGTTACATCCTGTATTATACACCAGAGCTGCACTCACTATTCTGCTGCTGGTGCAGTCACTGTGTACATACATGACATTACTTATCCTGTACTGATCCTGAGATACATCCTGTATTATACCCCAGAGCTGCACTCACTATTCTGCTGGTGCAGTCACTGTGTACATACATGACATTACTTATCCTGTACTGATCCTGAGTTACATCCTGTATTATACTCCAGAGCTGCACTCACTATTCTGCTGCTGGTGCAGTCACTGTGTACATACATGACATTACTTATCCTGTACTGATCCTGAGTTACATCCTGTATTATACTCCATAACCATACTCATATCTGATCATAGCAGTTACATAGACATGTGATTTTACAATATCACATGGTGTCTTGGTTACAGTGTGCGCGACTTCCTGTTGCCCCCACTAACGCCCTCTGTCCTCTCTCTTGCAGGTCTCGCCATCGCCAGCGCTCTCATCGACATATCACAACAGAAATCCTTGGACTGCAAAGACAAAAGTTCATGTGTTCGGAACCGAAAGCCACATCCCCCGGCCAGACAAGGAACTTGTGTTTGAAGTGTCTGCAGAGCTGGAGGGATGTGACAATGTATCAATTTTCTTTTTCTTTTTTGGAAAAAAATACATTTTTTGTAATAAATATCTTCCAACGGCTTCCGGTGAGAGACGAGATCCCATTTGCGCTGTGGATCTGCCGGATGTCTGCAGGTGACCCGTGACCTTCCAGGAGCCGTACAAGGTGGAGAACTACTGCATGAAAAGTCTTACAGACAGGAGAGCGGGAGGGGGGCGGGGGACCGCCTAAATGGCGACTCTATAACCGGGCCAGTCTAGCGTGAAAGGAGGAGCCGAACAATGAGAGAATTAAAGAGACAGTGTTGCAATAGACCTCTGTGTAAATACCTTGCGGGGTCCAGGAGGCGTGGCTTATGAGTTTGCAGTTAGGGTTGTCAGAGGGGCGATGCAGGGGGTGTACACGCACTACAAAGACTTGCTGAAGTTTTTTGTTTTTTTTAGCAATTGTAAAAGGGACACAACCAAATGTATTTAATATGGTACAGGACAGATCCGACAGGGAATCACCACTCCACCCAGGAAGGGGTTTTTTTAATGTATTTTTTAAGTTTTTATATATTTTTCTTTGTGAATGGCTCTAGTGCAATAATCAGCGATGAGTGGACGTCAGCAGGTGTAGTCACATCGCTTAGTCTCCTGGGTAGCGAGCTCGTGGAGCTGGCGTGCTGTTTGTACATGCCTGGGTTGTGAGGTTCTGTGCCCCGGAGGAGGGGGCGCTCTTATCCTCTGTGTCGGTGATGCATGCCGCACCGGTGCAGTCATATATTTCCGTGTTTTCTTCTTTTGTAACTCAGCGTTGTGGTGCTGAACATGTACAATACCGTATATATAGGACACAATGTACAGTTTATAACAAGCCTCGTATACAGGACACAGATGCCGCCTGTTCCAATAAAATGCGTTTCTCCAGATGATAATCTGCCAATTGTCTGTGTTTGGGCAGGGACCCCCAAGAAAAGGTTCTGGGGTCAGTGCCCTGAGAAATAAACCAACATGAACACCTGAAGCTGCTGCCTCCATTTATTGTGTCAGAAATCACCTCTAGAGCTACACTCACTATTCTGCTGGTATGTCACACTATACACTCCAGACACCTCTAAAGCTGCACCCACTACGCTGCCGTCATACATCCAACCCACTTCCAATCATCTCACCATTTGTTTGCTGTCCTTCAGTAAGAATACTAGTTTCAATGGAAGAGGACACAGGAATCAACTCATGTGCAGCTGCTGTGAACACTGGTATGAACAAATCCATGTGCTGTGTGAGCAGGACCAGGAAAGCAGGATACCACAGTGAGCAGAGATCACGAAAATAATTAGTAGCTGCAGATAATGAATTTGGGGGAATGGCCCTTTATGGGCACTGGCTGTGTGCAAGTCACATATGTGGTCTTAAGCAACGAGCTGTGGCTTGTCGTACAGGCGACGCTCTGTGTGTAGACTTGTCTGTAATTAGCAGATTCTCTGGAACCTTTTATTGTTGAACTTTAATTAACTTCATTTACAGTCAATGTTGGCGATGTCAGTATAACATTTACAATGTGTCTGGTTACCACCCAAGCTGCAGCGAGGATCTCACCAGGGATGCTATCCAAGAACTGTACCTGAACCTTCTATAGCGGGAACATATACTGCAGCGCTGCTGGTACACCAGTAAGATAAGTCTATTACATAGTTGTTACAATGTATCAGTCTGGATCTCACATATCATTGTGTAAAAATAGATACTATTGTCTCCACTTGCTAAAAGCAGGACGAGCCACAGAGTTACCACCATTCACTTACTACAAGCAGAGGTATTAATGGTGAGAAGAGAAGGTGATCGGTCTGCACAGTTACGCCAGAGGTTTTGTTCACACATTACTTCGCCAGGCACTGGGGGCCACCATCAGGTGTTCTGCACTTTCTGATCATTTAATGTGTGGCACCGCAGGGCAGGGTCGGGTCAGTCCTCATTACTTCTCTTTGTAGAGAAGTTTGGGGCTCCCTGCATCATGCACAAGATTAGTTATTTGTATTTGCAGCGTGACTCTGGGCCAAGGTGACAACACGGAGAAACTCTGCAGAATTAAAACAAGTCCAATCTGCTTCCAGCGCGGTGGCGGCGACGATCCCGGTTGTCAGGCGCCGCACGTTAGCTCAGTGACATTCAAGTTGATGGAAAAGAAATTCAATTACACAGAACAACAAGGAAACCGGAAAATAGACTCCTGTAAACAATGGAGCTAGGGACGAGGGGGGCAACAACATGGGGGGGCAGTGGAGGACCAAGAATAGGAGAACATGACCACAATGTAATCGGCCCCGTGTACAGGAGACCATGGTGTATCCCACCTCAGGTACAGAATAACCCAAACACATTCTAATACAGGAGACACACAGGAAAAGACACCACCATAGCCCATGTCATTTTCAGGCTGCACCTCAATTTCATTACATGAGGCCCATCACATATACAGGAGATAACCACCGCTGTACCCCATCTCATATGCGGCAAACCCCACTGTATTTAACCCAAAGTACAGAACAAGCAGAATACACATTATACATGAAACCCAGACCCTACTACAAAATACAGCAGAAGACACCCCCCCAAACACTAGCTCATAGCCAGGAGACCTCACTGTACCCCAATCCCAGGTACAGAACAACCAGAACACACCAAACCTCAATTCATATACATGAGACCCAGACCCCAATAAATATACAGGAGAAAATGGTAACGGATCATTCCTTTATATACAGGAGACTCAACCACAGGGGCCCCGTCTACACCACATCTCAGGTAACTATGGGGCACCGGCACAGACTTTTGCCAATCCCCCTCACCTTGGCTACTGGCTCCATAGCTGCAGAGTTCTGACGCTGTTCACACTGACCGCTGGTTCTGATTTGTTTCTGGTTTTCAGAGAAATCTATTTTCAAGGTTGAGTTCCTCATTGAGAAACATTGCGCCAACCGTGAATCTGAAATCTCTTGTGAAGTTGAGATGAAAACCCTCAGCCTGAACAACCAAGAAATCCGATGAATTGTTTAAGTCAGCGTCCGCCTGGAAAAACACTTCACAAAGCCGCATTTGCATTAAATGTGTGATTCGTGGCAGGACGCTGTGAAGTCTGCGCAAAAGAGAAACAGTCTCCTGGGCTTAGCGGACGCACAACCAACTCATACAAACCAGCCACGAATAGTCCAGCAATTAACCATTAAGCAAGCAGAGGTGGGGGTCACTATCCCTAAACCTCCAGACCCTATGAAAGTAAAAGGGCTAAAATATCTCACAAACTGCATTCACACAGCACCCTAAAAAGTAATAGAGCACCCAAATACAGCAGTCACTTAGCACCCTAACAAGTTATAGAGCACCCAAATACTGCAGTCACACAGCACCCTAACAAGTTATAGAGCACCCAAATACCGCAGTCACACAGCACCCTAACAAGTTATAGAGCACCCAAATACTGCAGTCACACAGCACCCTAACAAGTTATAGAGCACCCAAATACTACAGTCACACAGCACCCTAACAAGTTATAGAGCACCCAAATACAGCAGTCATACAGCACCCTAACAAGTTATAGAGCACCCAAATACTGCAGTCACACAGCACCCTAACAAGTTATAGAGCACCCAAATACTGCAGTCACACAGCACCCTAACAAGTTATAGAGCACCCAAATACTGCAGTCACACAGCACCCTAACAAGTTATAGAGCACCCAAATACTGCAGTCACACAGCACCCTAACAAGTTATAGAGCACCCAAATACAGCAGTCATACAGTATCCTAACAAGTAATAGAGCACCCAAATACAGCAGTCACACAGCACCCTAACAAGTTATAGAGCACCCAAATACAGCAGTCATACAGTATCCTAACAAGTAATAGAGTGCCCAAATACTGCAGTCCCACAACACCAAAAATCTGTAGACTTATGGTTACTAAAGTCATAGTGCAGCCACTAAGTCCCCACAGCAGATATAACAGTGCCCGGTCAATGACCTATCCACGTTACGTGTAAATGCCTTGCCATGGGTTGGGGCACTCGGTCGGACCTACTTCGTTTATTCAGAATAAAATGCATAATCCAACACGAGGAGACAACAGTAAGACGCCTGAAGACAAGATATGTTAACCCTGTTGTCTCCTTGTGTTGGATTATGTATTTTATCTGAATAAACTAAGTATTTTGGTAAGATTCATCGTTGGACTCATGAAGTGCTGGTCCTTATCATATTCTACATTGTTACCAGATCCGCTGTGCTCAGCAGTGGTTCCGAGGTGGGGTGAGCAGGCGTTTAGTTGTCTAGTGATTTTTTTTTTTCCATACTCTGGTAGGTGCCAGCTTTGGGGCCCAGTCCCTTAGAACAGAGGTGATAGGCAACTTCATCTCTTAAGCCCCTTCTACACTGGCGTTTTTCACGCGCGAGTTCTGCGCGTGCATTTGACGCTCAGAACTCGCATTGCACTCTGTCCCATTGTATTCAATGGGTCTTTCTCCATTAGCGTTGTTTTTAACGCGCGTGCTTGCGTTCGTTTTCACGCGCGTCAAAATCGCAGCATGCTCTATTTTTGCGTGTCACGCGCGTTTTTCACGCCCCATTCAAGTCTATGGAGATGCATCAAGAACGCATTGCACTCGCAATCATTGCAAGTGCAATGCGAGTGCAATGCGTTTTAAACGTAAGGGTTGCTAGGTGACCAGAATAACATTATTTCCCCTGCTCGCGATCGAGCATTTAATTAAAAAAACACAATGAAGAACAGTGAAGAATAGAATAAAAACATTGAACACAGTGAACACAGGATCATTTAAGAGAAAAACACAGTGCAGAACACAGTGCAGAATAGATTACAGATGTTCGGCACATCTGCTTACTTGTCGGGAGATGCGCACGGAACGGTGCGCCCAAAATAGCATGTGAAGAACAATATATATGTGTGAAGAACACATTGCAGATGTATTTAAACATCTGCAATGTGTTCTTCACACACATATATATTGTTCTTCACATGCTATTTTGTTCGCGCCGTTCCGCGCGTATCTCCCGACAAGTAAGCAGATGTGCCGAACATCTGTAATCTATTCTGCACTGTGTTCTGCACTGTGTTTTTCTCTTAAATGATCCTGTGTTCACTGTGTTCAATGTTTTTATTCTATTCTTCACTGTTCTTCACATCTGCTAAATTGTCGGGAGATAATATACGCGCGGAACAGTGAAGAATAGATCGCAGATGTTTGCAAATTATCAGAAGACATTATTTTTCAATTAAATAACACATTTTAATCCCAAACCATGGTCCCTTTGAAAAATGCTCGAGTCTCCCATTGAATCGCGCATGAAAAATGCGCCGAAAACGCAAAAAAACGCTAACAACACGCGCGTGAAAAACGCAAAAACGCTAATTACTCCAAGAAAAAATGGAACAAAAACGCAGCCAAAAACGTCAGTTTTTCACGCATTGCACCCTGACGTGAAACGCAACGCTAGTGTGGAAGAGGCCTTACACTCCTTTTATCAAAATCAAATTTATCAAAACATATACACCAGGGTGTTTTATAAAGCGAACTAACAGTAATTGTAATTATTTCCCTCTTTGCTCCATCTTCAAGCCAAGTGGGCTTAAAGGGGGACGAGGCCGGCCACTGAGAGTGCACTAGCTATAGCATACGAACATTCAGACCTAAAGGTTCGCAAGCCATAACCCATTTCTACACAAGGCAGGACATGGTATAGAACTGTAGCTCCGGCGCAGTTGCCTGCCAGATACATCAGCGGGCTGTAGACTCTTGATGTATTCTTGACGTAGTCCAGTGGTTACATGCACAGGCCCCCAGCTCTTCAGGGACCCTAGTATGGCTCTCTACATAACAGGCCTGTGTGTTAACCGGTTAAGGACTGGGCCCTTTCCTGTTTTTTCATGTCCATTTTTCACTCCCCACCTTCAAAAATCTATAACTTTTTTATTTTGACACGTAAAGAGCTGTGTGACGGCTTGTTTTCTGCGTAACAAATTGCACTTCATAGTGATGGTATTAAATATTCCATGCCATGTACTCCGCAGCGGGAAAAAAAAATTACAAATGCAGTGAAAATGATGGAAAAAACACATTTGCGCCATTTTCTTGTGGGCTTGGATTTTACGTCTTTCACTGAGCGCCCCAAATGACATGTCTACTTTATTCTTTGGGTCGGTACGATTAAGGGGATACCAAATTTTTATAGGTTTTATAATGTTTTCATACATTTACAAAATTTAAAACCTCCTGTGCAAAAAATTTTTTTTTTGATTTTGCCAACTTCTGGCGCTAATAACTTTTTTATACTTTGGTGTACAGAGCTGTGGGTGGTGTCATTTTTTGCGAAATTTGATAATATTTTTAGGACTGTACGACGTTTTGATCACTTTTTATAGATTTTTTTATATTTTTCAAAAAAGTGCCATTCTCGACTTTGGGCGCTATTTTCCGTTACCCGATCGCAGGTGTTACCGGTAAGCCTTTGCTGCAATATGCAGCAAAGACTTACTGGCTATGGAGAGGGCTCGGCCCGTGAGCCCTCTCCATGCAGCGCTACCGGGCCGCCGCTGTGAATACACGGCGGGCGGTCGCAAACTGGTTAAAGATTATGTGAAATTTGATGTTACCTTATATACTCGAGTATAAGCCTAGTTTTTCAGCACAAAAAAAATGTGCTGAAAACCCAAACTCGGCTTATACTCGAGTAAAAAATATATAGGTTTTACCAGGTTTTTGTGGTAAAATTAGGGGCCTCGGCTTATACTTGGGTCGGCTTATACTCGAGTATATACGGTATGTGATGTTTGAATTTCAAAGTGCGCAAGAAGAAGCTTAAAGCTTAAACCACTCGTTGAAAGGCTGTGGAGTCGGTAAGCCAAAATTTCCTACTCCAACTCCTCAATTTCCCTAACTTAAACTCCGACTCCTTCGACTCCCCGTTTTCCTGGTCCCTCTAGCAGTGCTGGGATGGATGCAGGAATTCCTTCCCAGTGCCTCATCCCTCATCTGTAGCAAAGGAACTACCGCTGAGCAACTGAGCATGTACATAATGTGCAGCCACATTTATCTTAACTAAAAACCTAGAAGAGGATGCACAACTTAGGCCACAAATGGCCTGTCAAGCCGTAAATTATGGTCTGCATCCTGTTGAGCACTTCCATAACTGATGGCAGATCATTGGTGCAGAAGGCTGGGTAATGGTAAATACAGCTGAAAAGCCTCACTGCCGCTCCTCTTTGTGGCCCGACTACAGATGCTGAGCAAAAGCCATGAGATGACCCAGAAGGGGCAAGTACTTGTCAGCTGTACTGTACTGCTCTGGGTCCTGATGCAACCCCATACAACCAGTGTGGGACACAGAGCAAAGCAGCACATAGATGACATGCTGGGAGGAGAAGAGGAACCAGGAAAGGAGAGGATTTATTTGGTCTGCTCTGGGAGTCTCTGGTATTCATATTTGGTTTCTGGGTTAAAATTTCGTGCTCTACTTTGGTTGTTGGTGCATCTTTTCTAAGTTTGCATATGGAAAAGTTCGGTGACAACCAACAGTAAGTGTTGAAGTCATAGGGGGTGGGGACATAGAGGCCCCAAAGGCAATTCTGCTCCAAAAATAGCAGGATAGACGAGGACCTCTTTACAGGTCTGTACATCAGCCCCTCTGAGCTTTAATAGTAATATATCAATGCCTACAAGACCACGATGGAGCAGAGGTGTGTAGCTTGCGCGCCCTAATACTGCAAGTAGTTTAGTAGTTCTGGAATGTGTATGGACAATCAGCTTTTCCAGACACAAGTGATTTCCTAGCATTAGAAATTTGTCTAAACAGCAAACTTTTTTTTGTTGTGGCCTCTGCCACCTCATGTAACGGTACAACACCTCAGCTGGGGCGGCAGCTTTCTCGCCACGTGGGGGGAGGAGGGGTCCAGACTTTTTCATTAGCAGCGAGCGGGAGAGGTGACACGACCTGCGCTCTGCACTCCCTCCTCTGCTCCACCACATAATTGAGAGTGATTTATCTGGGTCAGGTGCTATATATGTGACTGCCAGCATTTATCGCACTTGATGGCGAGCGGCAGATCCTGCAGATAAACCTCTCGTTCCTGACATTTCAGGTGAAATTGCAATGAGAAGCAGCAGACTGTCAACGGCACCGGGAGCCTTTTATCATGAGGTTTTTGGTGTTCACCGACACCTGGAGGTCAGGGATGAAGATTAATATTTCTCTATTTATCAACACATCCATCTGGAGGCGTCTCCCAATGGGACCTTCTCTGCCGAATTGACAAAGAAGACCAGGACACGCAACACATACATTAGGCCCCTTGTGCCCCGAGCATCCAGAGAGATAACACACAATACAGGACCAAATGCGTCACCACCGTATGATTGAATTTATGATGAATGTGGAATGATGGGATATCCTGCACAATTTACTAAGACTGCAATAATATTGAACATAACCTCTAGTGGTCAGTTATAAGCCCACATCATAAACTGGAGTCACAGGTCACCTGGAAATTATAACCAATCATAACTCATATATATATAGCACATAGAAAAGGGGGTTCAAACGGTACAAAACAAAATAATAGTACAAAGTGCAAGAGACACCGAGAACCCACAATCCACATGAAACTGCATTCTTCACCTCTGCTGCCACTCAATCTACATATATACTGTAACCTGTGAACAGACACCCCAACCAGGAGTAGCCAATAAGGCTAGAGGATAAGTAATGTCATGTATGTACACAGTGACTCCACCACCAGCAGAATAGTGAGTTCTGCTCTGGAGCTCGTTATCTCTGCGTGTGGTGTTGATTGGCTGTGTCTGTGCTGCTGCTCTGTACTCCAAGCAGGTTCCACCTCTACCTGGGGCCTGTTCTATCCTCTCCCAGGGAGGGGGTGGGTTTTCAGGCATAGCCAGTGGGGCAAGTCCCAGGCTCCTGTCACCCACTATCTGACAGTGGGTGACAGAAGTAGCCAGTTACCGGCCAGCGCAGTGGAGGACTCGGGGGTGAGGAAATCCACCAGGAGCAGCTCCAACTCCCCCCTCCAAGTCAGCAGAGGCTCAGAAGATATGCAAGACCTCTTGAAAGCTTGATACCACAGGATAGCTGGGTACATCGGGAAAGCCGAGTGCTCAGAGAGGTGAGGCCGACTTCGGCGAGGAGGGCGGGGGAATGCTGAGGATCCAGGAGTCTATTTCCACCTATTCCTCCCGGCTCTAGGCCACATCTCTGATTACGAAGAAGCCAGTAAGACGGTGAGGAGGCTGTGGGAGCAGCGGAGGTGCGCCCATGCTAGGGCAAGCTCTGGCCAGTAGAAGAAAAAAAAAAAGGAGCAGATTTTGGCTGAGATCACCAAGTTAAAAGATGGAAATTCAAGAGCTGGAAGAAAGGAAGACATTCGTGCTTGAGAAGAGTGGCCCGTTTAAAGAAAAATTATTGAACAAAGAAAGATTCAGAGCGAATGAGGAGAAGAAGCATGGGCAGTTGATGGGGCTGCAGCCTGAGAGCCAGGCAGAGGAGGAAAGCCCGGTACCGTACAGTGGGCCCCCTGTAGGACAAGCGGCCATGTCATTTATCTGTGGTTCTGGGGGCCTGGGTGAGGGCCCCCGTGCACCTCCAGGACTTTTCTTTTTGTAACAATCTGCCGGGGGCAGTAAACCACAAAAGAAAAAGACCAAATTCATGGAAGTGGTGAGCCTTGTGTACAGCCCTTCCCTGTAACACTCGGGTTGGCCGCAGAGTCAGCTCACTCTGTGGCCCACTACCCAGCCCAGCTCAATTCCTGCAGTGGCCAGGGAACAGGGAGATTACATCTGATGTGGCGATGGGTTCCGTCTGTTTGTTGCAAGAGTGGGGGAGCAGGAAAAGCATTGGTGAAAGGCCGGACAGTAAGGACGGCCTTTTGTAGGGCATTCCATCAAAATCAAGTGCAGTGGTGTGTCCCTCAGTGGGAGGGGGATCGGTGGGTGGAGTCGCTGAGGGTGAGGGCCCACAACCTCTTATTTAGATCTCTCACTTCAGTTGGAAGCCGAGTTGTCCCTCAAAACGAGAGTGGTGGCAATTTTCATACAAATGTGAAAAATCGCACCTAAAAAGTTCTAAGCCTCATAACATCCTAGAAAAACGAGAGGATGCATAAAAAAAATCATGCAAACATAATGCGAACATTCGGGAAATTTTAGATATCAAGCTATTGGTCTGACAATCTGCCAGGAAAATAGAGAATTTTTCTGAATTTTCGCCTAATTTCCATATTTTCCAGAACGTAACAAAAAACTTATCACTAAGATTTTTCAACTTACAATGTCAAAGTACAATGTCTCACAAGTAAACAGTCTCAAAATCACTTGGGTACGTTAAAGCATTCCAACGTTATAATGAATTATTGTGACATGTCAGATTTTAAAAATATAGTCTGGTCTTTAAAGGGGTTTTCCTCCCACGATGACAAGTTTCTTATATGGACTCAGGAGAACAAAATAACACATTCTATAATTCACCGTTATTAACAAAAATGCAGCATTTCATAGATATAATTCCAACCTCTATCAGTCCTGCTGTACACAATTTCAGTTGCTCCCAGATACGACCTGTTGACTTCTGACTTAGGGTCGGGCGCCACCTTGGATGAGATTGTGCAGGTGAGATTTCTGTCTGTCTCTGCTGTGTGGCTGTAGCCCCGCCCCCTGCACGGAGCTTAGAGACACCAATGGATTCACATCTTGCCAGGAGATGGTGAGCAGAGAGAGAGGCTGCAAACTACAAGCAGATAAGTGATCCGGGGGAAGCAGGCACATGTCTGTGAGATGTAGCAGTGCTCACAGTGTAACCGTGTAATGGTCTATCCGCTACTGTGTAAACATCTCATGCATCTCTGATCCATCTTATCTCTCTCTCTATATGACCGTTTGTTAGTACAATGTCAGAAGCCAGATGAAAGTGCATATACACCTGTACCCTGATAATGTAACCACATTGTCACCCCACAGAACTAGATGGGTCATAATGTGTCTACTTAGAGAGCCCCCATCCACACCCTGGGATTCTGCATCGAGCAGCCAAGGAAGAGATTGGAGCTAAAACAGCAATTAAACTTGAGTAACATTATAAAGTAAAGGGTTAAAAAGATCTTTGTTGTGTTAACCTCACTAGGGGCTAGAAATGTGAGAATTTTCTTTTGTGGGGAAGCCCCTTTAACTGAAAACAAGTGTCCGTGAGAAGGGGTTAAATTTTAATAACAGATCTACAAGATTCCCAACCGGATCCTCCGTTCTAGACAACAATATTCTCAGCATATTCAGCAGATGTATTCTCGAACACCTACCTGTCTTCCAGTGTGTGTGAGCACTAATGAAAAATATACACATAGTAAACATCACTTGCCTTTGTCCATATTATCACAGAACCATCCCTCTTCCACAATGGTTCATTTCACTTTGCAGTACAGGACGCTGCCTCTCCAGTCTGCAAAAGAAGGAGAAGAAGTTTACACTAGAAAACAAGCAGCTCTTTTACACAAGTAAATATAGAAAATATATAGAAATATAACGTTTGTTCAGCGTTTTGGCTAAAAAGCCGCCCCTTCTTCAGGCTACTAGCTGGACAAGGTTTTGGTGTTAGGGTCGGGCGCTAGATTTTGGGTTCCAATCTTAATGGGGTATTCTCATGAACTCTGATCCGATCAGAGCATCTCATAAAGTATTCTCATGAACAAAATTTACCATATATTCACAGGATGTTATAAATACTTAATAGATGCTTGTCCCTTCTCTAGCATCTGCACCTATTTTGAGAAAAACGTTCTGTTAATCCAAGCTATAAAAGCGTCAAAAATAGCCAAGTCTACTTGACAGGTGCAGGTCGAAGAGGTGGGACATCTTAAGGATGAATCATTACTATTACTCAAACAAATATCCCATTGACCGTATGAGGACACCACACACAAATCATTCAAGAAATACTGATGAAAAAAAAATTTGCTGAAATAAAAGGACTAAAAATCCGGCTCAATGTTGTGTCTGGAGGTGTGACCTAGGGAGGATGGCTGTTAGAGAGGTGTTTACAGGTAACACGGGTTCATTTACTTAAGCAGTACATGAGCAGTCCAGATGTGGTTGTACTGATACATTGTGTTTCTCTGAATTGTTACTTTGTTATAATCTGATAAAAATCCAGGTCATTCCAAGGGGTTCACTTACTTTCTGTTGCAGCTGTATTGTTACACAGTGACATATTCCCAGTTTAAGTGTAAAGGAAACTCAGTCATGTACCCTGCCCCCTCCACTTCTCTCTCCTACCATGGACGGATGAATTTTGCACACATTTTGGGGATGTTCGTAGGAATTAGTAAGGGAGAAATCCCAGGCAGGACATAACCGCTGCTTCTGTTGATGGTGGATAATGAAGCGTTACACTGAGAGGTCACTCAGTGGCCGCACTTATAAAGATGAGGAATATTCCACATGTCCCCAGAGCCTTGATTATCGCTTCACCAGAAACACCGGATCCAGGAATGTAATAGATTAGATTACAATTTATTGAGGATGGAAGATCAAAGTGGATGATACAGATCCTACAGACATGTGCTGTACAAAAGAGTTAGGGTGAAGACACACATGGCGTTTTTGGGCCGTTTTTACTAAGTGCGTTTTCAGATCGTTAAAAAACGCATCCGTTTTTGTCCGTTTTTCGGAAATTGCGCAATGAAAAACGGACAAAAACGCATGCGTTTTAAAAAACGGATGCGTTTTTTAACGCATGCGTTTTTAACGATCTGAAAACGCACTTAGTAAAAACGGCCCAAAAACGCCATGTGTGTCTTCACCCTTGGGCTGCATTCACATGACCATTGGGAGACGTATATACAGCCACAAGCTTGCGGGCGTATTTACGCCCCCAACAGGCCGGCAATGGGCACACGGTGGACGGGGAAAAAAATAGGACATGTTGTAATTTCCCCATGTTAAGGCGCCATGCATCTCTACGGAGAGTGGCGGTGACAATACTCCTCTCCTCAAGGCGCCGGACGTATGTCCGCCTGGCTATGACCCCAGCGGACATGCGTTCCTGTAAATGCGCCCTTATACTTATGCTATAGGAGGAGAAGTGTCACTATATACTACATGCACTGTCCATATGTATATACACAGGAGAAGAGAAGTGGTACTGTGCAGTATATGAGGAGACATTCGGCCCCAGATTGTAGAGGTTTCTTGTACCTCAGACCCCAGGTGTCTCACATATAACAGGATGAGGCATCAGGTGAAGTTTTACCATTTCCATTTCATTTTCTTGGATATAATACTGGGATATATCAGGGGTGGCTGCGGTCCTGTAATATCACATCATGCGGAGTGGGCTATGTACCGGGCAGGTAATGTGGTCCCAGCTGTCCCGATGAACACAGCACAATGTCATATTTCAATTTTGACTCTTGAAATTACAAAATTTTATGTGATTTTTTCTCTCCTCTCTATAGAGTAGGAGGTGCCCAAGGTCTGTGACTCTACCGCTGTAGGGACAGAGGGCAAGTTTATTTATTATAGGGCCACTTGGATTTAATGGAAATTGTAGATGGATTTGTGGATTATTTTGTGCAGTAATAAGATAGCATCCCCCTTCAGTCAGGCAGAATAAGGGGTCACCACAGAAAAGTCAGGACTCTGGTGGTAAACACAAACTTACTGATCGGTTCTCCAGAGCCGGCATTCAGCCAGGGCTGCAGCAGCACCCTGACCCTGGTATAAGAGGGCCCCTGCTTAAAAAGGGCTGCAGTGATAAAATGCATGTGGTCACAATAGGAGGTTCCATATTGGAGGCAGATTAATACAGATCACAGGGAAATGAGTATCAGACAGGCCTTATAATACAGGGTAAATGACCATATGAAAGCGAAGGGACAATCGGGCACCTGTATAATGTAGTGATGGCTACTGTATCATTCCAGTCACACCATCTAAAATAGGTGTGATAGAAATCAAAGACTAAAAACGTCAATGCAAAGAAAACCTAAAAAAATCTGATCCTGGATCCACCGAACCCACACATCACTAGTCAGGGACCCAGAGTCGTGACTCTTGCTATGTATTCTCTGCAGAGCAGCTTTTTATAAGAACTTGACGCATTTCGCACTTTTGGAGGAGCGGAGCTGCTAATTCATATTTTCCTGTTTTGGAGATGACACCGAGAAGGTGTTTGGAATCAATTATCTGCTGCTTTTTACAAAATTTTTTGGGTTAAAAGTTTCTTTTTTTGTAATAGTATACAACACTATTAACCACAGGGAAACAGGACTTGAAATTGTGGAAGGTTGTGCTGAGGGTAGGAGGTGCTGTGTACTAAAACTAATGTGTGGATCTATGGAACAGCATCACACACAAGAGTGATACCTGAGCTGTAGAGGTCTCTAGTATCTCACTCTCTACATGTATTCAGTCTTGTGTGAAGTTTCACACGAGAGGCTTAGATACTTGGGCAGTGGCTGTATGTAGTCTCACACGAGAGGCTTAGATACTTGGGCAGTAGCTGTATGAAGTCTCACACGAGAGGCTTAGATACTTGGGCAGTGGCTGTATGTAGTCTCACACGAGAGGCTTAGATACTTGGGCAGTAGCTATATGAAGTCTCACACGAGAGGCTTAGATACTTGGGCAGTAGCTGTATGAAGTCTCACACGTGAGGCTTAGATACTTGGGCAGTAGCTATATGAAGTCTCACACGAGAGGCTTAGATACTTGGGCAGTAGCTGTATGAAGTCTCACACGTGAGGCTTAAATACTTGGACAGTAGCTGTGTGAAGTCTCACATGAGAGGCTTAGATACTTGGGCAGTAGCTGTGTGAAGTCTCACACTAGAGGCTTAGATACTTGGACAGTAGCTGTGTGAAGTCTCACATGAGAGGCTTAGATACTTGGGCAGTAGCTGTGTGAAGTCTCACACTAGAGGCTTAGATACTTGGGCAGTAGCTGTATGAAGTCTCACACGAGATGCTTAGATACTTGGGCAGTAGCTGTGTGAAGTCTCACATGAGAGGCTTAGATACTTGGGCAGTAGCTGTATGGAGTCTCACACAAGAGGCTTAGATACTTGGGCAGTAGCTGTATGAAGTCTCACACGAGATGCTTAGATACTTGGGCAGTAGCTGTGTGAAGTCTCACACCAGAGGCTTAGATACTTGGGCAGTAGCTGTATGAAGTCTCACACAAGAGGCTTAGATACTTGGGCAGTAGCTGTGTGAAGTCTCACACCAGAGGCTTAGATACTTGGGCAGTAGCTGTATGGAGTCTCACACAAGAGGCTTAGATACTTGGGCAGTAGCTGTGTGAAGTCTCACACAAGAGGCTTAGATACTTGGGCAGTAGCTGTATGAAGTCTCACACCAGAGGCTTAGATACTTGGGCAGTAGCTGTATGAAGTCTCACACGTGAGGCTTAAATACTTGGGCAGTAGCTGTGTGAAGTCTCACACAAGAGGCTTAGATACTTGGGCAGTAGCTGTATGAAGTCTCACACGAGGCTTAGATACTTGGGCAGTAGCTGTATGAAGTCTCACACAAGAGGCTTAGATACTTGGGCAGTAGCTGTATGAAGTCTCACACGAGAGGCTTAGATACTTGGGCAGTAGCTGTATGAAGTCTCACACGAGAGGCTTAGATACTTGGGCAGTAGCTGTATGAAGTCTCACACAAGAGGCTTAGATACTTGGGCAGTAGCTGTATGAAGTCTCACACGAGAGGCTTAGATACTTGGGCAGTAGCTGTATGAAGTCTCACACAAGAGGCTTAGATACTTGAGCAGTAGCTGTATGAAGTCTCACACGAGAGGCTTAGATACTTGAGCAGTAGCTGTATGCAATATCCCATATGAGAGGCTTAGATACCTGGGCAGGCCCATCCTCCTCTGCTGTAGTCATTGTGAGAAGGACCATTCGCTCCTCCAGCATCGCTGACCTTGAATATCGTAATTCAGCATTTCTGGCTGCGATTAGTAGTGGCTGCTGTGAAATTTGGGCATTTAGGTTTGTGGCCAAAGACTTTACTGAAAGTGACAAGATTCTCCTTGAGCAGCAGAGAATTATGTCTCCTCGCTGGACGGTCGCAGCTTTACTGTAAGTGGGAGCATAAATTGGCCGCGATTACACCTGACACATTGCAACAACCGCCGCGTCAGGAAAAACAAAGACACGACTGGAAAGGTTACATCCCAATACACTGCGGGGTCCTGCTTGTACATGTCAGCCCCAGGCAACTATTGCTGAGCAACATCATTATAAACTCTCCCAGGTCACCCATCCCTGAACATCAAAGGTCCATATGCCTTTAGATACAGACAAAAGAAAATGACAGTCACAAATTCTGACACTGGACCCTGCAGACCCCCTCCCCCAAGAGGGGCCACACTGTGGGGTGACCACCCCCCTCCCCCAAGAGTGGCCGCCATGTGGGGTGACCACCCCCCTCCCCCAAGAGGAGCCACACTGTGGGGTGACACCCCCCCTCCCCCAAGAGGAGCCACACTGTGGGTTGACACCCCCCCCTCCCCCAAGAGGGGACACACTATTGAGGTCGCTAGTTTTACAGGTTATCCTCATTCGTCTCCTGATGTAGGTGCATGAGAGGGGATAAAACGAAAAGATTGCAGCAAATGAGGAAAAAGATATAAAGAGAGAAAAATTTTTTTTACTTTTGTTGTTTATGTGAAACCCACAATAGAAACACAAAACATATTGTATTTGTATTTTTGCGCAAATAACAGCCAGTCGATAGCAGGTGTGGCCACAGGGTTGTTTAAGCAAATTGAGCAACTTTTTAGACAAAAGTCTCAAAAAAGATCACCAGAATCCCCTGCCTCATATATCAACCACTAAGATAAATAGAGCACAAAAATGATAAAAAAAACAGATAAATGTCACACATGGAGCTTCCCTCACATCCCAAATCTGTCACCTCACACATGGAGCTTCCCTCGCATCCCAAATCTGTCACCTCACACATGGAGCTTCCCTCGCATCCCAAATCTGTCACCTCACACATGGAGCTTCCCTCACATCCCAAATCTGTCACCTCACACATGGAGCTTCCCAAATCTGTCACCTCACACATGGAACTTCCCTCACATCCCAAATCTGTCACCTCACACATGGAACTTCCCTCACATCCCATATCTGTCACCTCACACATGGAGCTTCCCTCACATCCCAAATCTGTCACCTCACACATGGAGCTTCCCTCACATCCCAAATCTGTCACCTCACACATGGAGCTTCCCTCACATCCCAAATCTGTCACCTCACACATGGAGCTTCCCAAATCTGTCACCTCACACATGGAACTTCCCTCACATCCCAAATCTGTCACCTCACACATGGAACTTCCCTCACATCCCATATCTGTCACCTCACACATGGAGCTTCCCTCACATCCCAAATCTGTCACCTCACACATGGAGCTTCCCTCACATCCCAAATCTGTCACCTCACACATGGAGCTTCCCTCACATCCCAAATCTGTCACCTCACACATGGAGCTTCCCTCACATCCCAAATCTCTGACCTCACACATGGAACTTCCCTCACATCCCAAATCTCTGACCTCACACATGGAACTTCCCTCACATCCCAAATCTGTCACCTCACACATGAAGCTTCCCTCACATCCCAAACCTCTCACCTCACACATGAAGCTTCCCTCACATCCCAAATCTCTCACCTCACACATGAAGCTTCCCTCACATCCCAAATCTGTCACCTCACACATGGAGCTTCCCTCGCATCCCAAATCTCTCACCTCACACATGGAGCTTCCCTCGCATCCCAAATCTCTCACCTCACACATGGAGCTTCCCTCACATCCCAAATCTGTCACCTCACACATGGAGCTTCCCTCACATCCCAAATCTGTCACCTCACACATGAAGCTTCCCTCACATCCCAAATCTGTCACCTCACACATGAAGCTTCCCTCACATCCGAAATCTGTCACCCCACACATGGAACTTCCCTCACATCCCAAATCTGTCACCTCACACATGGAGCTTCCCTCACATCCCAAATCTGTCACCTCACACATGGAGCTTCCCTCGCATCCCAAATCTCTCACCTCACACATGGAGCTTCCCTCGCATCCCAAATCTCTCACCTCACACATGGAGCTTCCCTCACATCCCAAATCTCTCACCTCACACATGAAGCTTCCCTCACATCCCAAATCTGTCACCTCACACATGAAGCTTCCCTCACATCCCAAATCTGTCACCTCACACATGGAGCTTCCCTCGCATCCCAAATCTGTCACCTCACACATGGAGCTTCCCTCGCATCCCAAATCTGTCACCTCACACATGGAGCTTCCCTCACATCCCAAATCTGTCACCTCACACATGGAGCTTCCCAAATCTGTCACCTCACACATGGAACTTCCCTCACATCCCAAATCTGTCACCTCACACATGGAACTTCCCTCACATCCCATATCTGTCACCTCACACATGGAGCTTCCCTCACATCCCAAATCTGTCACCTCACACATGGAGCTTCCCTCACATCCCAAATCTGTCACCTCACACATGGAGCTTCCCTCACATCCCAAATCTGTCACCTCACACATGGAGCTTCCCAAATCTGTCACCTCACACATGGAACTTCCCTCACATCCCAAATCTGTCACCTCACACATGGAACTTCCCTCACATCCCATATCTGTCACCTCACACATGGAGCTTCCCTCACATCCCAAATCTGTCACCTCACACATGGAGCTTCCCTCACATCCCAAATCTGTCACCTCACACATGGAGCTTCCCTCACATCCCAAATCTGTCACCTCACACATGGAGCTTCCCTCACATCCCAAATCTCTGACCTCACACATGGAACTTCCCTCACATCCCAAATCTCTGACCTCACACATGGAACTTCCCTCACATCCCAAATCTGTCACCTCACACATGAAGCTTCCCTCACATCCCAAACCTCTCACCTCACACATGAAGCTTCCCTCACATCCCAAATCTCTCACCTCACACATGAAGCTTCCCTCACATCCCAAATCTGTCACCTCACACATGGAGCTTCCCTCGCATCCCAAATCTCTCACCTCACACATGGAGCTTCCCTCGCATCCCAAATCTCTCACCTCACACATGGAGCTTCCCTCACATCCCAAATCTGTCACCTCACACATGGAGCTTCCCTCACATCCCAAATCTGTCACCTCACACATGAAGCTTCCCTCACATCCCAAATCTGTCACCTCACACATGAAGCTTCCCTCACATCCGAAATCTGTCACCCCACACATGGAACTTCCCTCACATCCCAAATCTGTCACCTCACACATGGAGCTTCCCTCACATCCCAAATCTGTCACCTCACACATGGAGCTTCCCTCGCATCCCAAATCTCTCACCTCACACATGGAGCTTCCCTCGCATCCCAAATCTCTCACCTCACACATGGAGCTTCCCTCACATCCCAAATCTCTCACCTCACACATGAAGCTTCCCTCACATCCCAAATCTGTCACCTCACACATGAAGCTTCCCTCACATCCCAAATCTGTCACCTCACACATGAAGCTTCCCTCACATCCCAAATCTGTCACCTCACACATGGAGCTTCCCTCGCATCCCAAATCTGTCACCTCACACATGGAGCTTCCCTCACATCCCAAATCTGTCACCTCACACATGGAGCTTCCCAAATCTGTCACCTCACACATGGAGCTTCCCTCACATCCCAAATCTGTCACCTCACACATGGAACTTCCCTCACATCCCATATCTGTCACCTCACACATGGAGCTTCCCTCACATCCCAAATCTGTCACCTCACACATGGAGCTTTCCTCACATCCCATATCTGTCACCTCACACATGAAGCTTCCCTCACATCCCAAATCTGTCACCTCACACATGAAGCTTCCCTCACATCCCAAATCTGTCACCTCACACATGGAGCTTCCCTCACATCCCAAATCTCTCACCTCACACATGGAGCTTCCCTCACATCCCAAATCTGTCACCTCACACATGGAGCTTCCCTCACATCCCAAATCTGTCACCTCACACATGGAGCTTCCCTCACATCCCAAATCTGTCATCTCACACATGAAGCTTCCCTCACATCCCAAATCTGTCACCTCACACATGGAGCTTCCCTCACATCCCAAATCTCTCACCTCACACATGGAGCTTCCCTCACATCCCAAAGCTGTCACCTCACACATGGAGTTCCCTCACATCCCAAATCTGTCACCTCACACATGAAGCTTCCCTCACATCCCAAATCTGTCACCTCACACATGGAGCTTCCCTCACATCCCAAAGCTGTCACCTCACACATGGAGTTCCCTCACATCCCAAATCTGTCACCTCACACATGAAGCTTCCCTCACATCCCAAATCTGTCACCTCACACATGAAGCTTCCCTCACATCCCAAATCTGTCACCTCACACATGAAGCTTCCCTCACATCCCAAATCTGTCACCTCACACATGAAGCTTCCCTCACATCCCAAATCTGTCACCTCACACATGAAGCTTCCCTCACATCCCAAATCTCTCACCTCACACATGGAACTTCCCTCACATCCCAAATCTCTCACCTCACACATGGAACTTCCCTCACATCCCAAATCTGTCACCTCACACATAGAGCTTCCCTCACATCCCAAATCTGTCACCTCACACATGAAGCTTCCCTCACATCCCAAATCTGTCACCTCACACATGGAGCTTCCCTCACATCCCAAATCTGTCACCTCACACATGGAGCTTCCCTCACATCCCAAATCTGTCACCTCACACATGGAGCTTCCCTCACATCCCAAATCTGTCACCTCACACATGGAGCTTCCCTCACATCCCAAATCTGTCACCTCACACATGGAGCTTCCCTCACATCCCAAAACTGTCACCTCACACATGGAGCTTCCCTCACATCCCAAATCTGTCACCTCACACATGGAGCTTCCCTCACATCCCAAATCTGTCACCTCACACATGGAACTTCCCTCACATCCCAAATCTGTCACCTCACACATGGAACTTCCCTCACATCCCATATCTGTCACCTCACACATGGAGCTTCCCTCACATCCCAAATCTGTCACCTCACACATGGAGCTTCCCTCACATCCCAAATCTGTCACCTCACACATGGAGCTCCCCAAATCTGTCACCTCACACATGGAACTTCCCTCACATCCCATATCTGTCACCTCACACATGGAGCTTCCCTCACATCCCAAATCTGTCACCTCACACATGAAGCTTCCCTCACATCCCAAATCTCTCACCTCACACATGAAGCTTCCCTCACATCCCAAATCTGTCACCTCACACATGGAGCTTCCCTCACATCCCAAATCTGTCACCTCACACATGGAGCTTCCCTCACATCCCAAATCTCTCACCTCACACATGGAGCTTCCCTCACATCCCAAATCTGTCACCTCACACATGGAGCTTCCCTCACATCCCAAATCTGTCACCTCACACATGGAGCTTCCCTCACATCCCAAATCTGTCACCTCACACATGAAGCTTCCCTCACATCCCAAATCTGTCACCTCACACATGAAGCTTCCCTCACATCCCAAATCTGTCACCTCACACATGGAGTTCCCTCACATCCCAAATCTGTCACCTCACACATGAAGCTTCCCTCACATCCCAAATCTGTCACCTCACACATGAAGCTTCCCTCACATCCCAAATCTGTCACCTCACACATGAAGCTTCCCTCACATCCCAAATCTGTCACCTCACACATGAAGCTTCCCTCACATCCCAAATCTGTCACCTCACACATGAAGCTTCCCTCACATCCCAAATCTGTCACCTCACACATGAAGCTTCCCTCACATCCCAAATCTGTCACCTCACACATGAAGCTTCCCTCACATCCCAAATTTCTCACCTCACACATGGAACTTCCCTCACATCCCAAATCTCTTACCTCACACATGGAACTTCCCTCACATCCCAAATATTTCACCTCACACATGGAGCTTCCCTCACATCCCAAATCTGTCACCTCACACATGAAGCTTCCCTCACATCCCAAATCTGTCACCTCACACATGGAGCTTCCCTCACATCCCAAATCTGTCACCTCACACATGGAGCTTCCCTCACATCCCAAATCTGTCACCTCACACATGGAGCTTCCCTCGCATCCCAAATCTGTCACCTCACACATGAAGCTTCCCTCACATCCCAAATCTGTCACCTCACACATGGAACTTCCCTCACATCCCAAATCTGTAACCTCACACATGGAACTTCCCTCACATCCCATATCTGTCACCTCACACATGGAGCTTCCCTCACATCCCAAATCTGTCACCTCACACATGGAGCTTCCCTCACATCCCAAATCTGTCACCTCACACATGAAGCTTCCCTCACATCCCAAATCTGTCACCTCACACATGAAGCTTCCCTCACATCCCAAATCTCTCACCTCACACATGAAGCTTCCCTCACATCCCAAATCTGTCACCTCACACATGAAGCTTCCCTCACATCCCAAATCTGTCACCTCACACATGAAGCTTCCCTCACATCCCAAATCTGTCACCTCACACATGAAGCTTCCCTCACATCCCAAATCTGTCACCTCACACATGAAGCTTCCCTCACATCCCAAATCTGTCACCTCACACATGAAGCTTCCCTCACATCCCAAATTTCTCACCTCACACATGGAACTTCCCTCACATCCCAAATCTCTCACCTCACACATGGAACTTCCCTCACATCCCAAATCTGTCACCTCACACATGGAGCTTCCCTCACATCCCAAATCTGTCACCTCACACATGGAGCTTCCCTCGCATCCCAAATCTGTCACCTCACACATGAAGCTTCCCTCACATCCCAAATCTGTCACCTCACACATGGAGCTTCCCTCACATCCCAAATCTGTCACCTCACACATGGAGCTTCCCTCACATCCCAAATCTGTCACCTCACACATGGAACTTCCCTCACATCTCAAATCTGTCACCTCACACATGGAACTTCCCTCACATCCCATATCTGTCACCTCACACATGGAGCTTCCCTCACATCCCAAATCTGTCACCTCACACATGGAGCTCCCCAAATCTGTCACCTCACACATGGAACTTCCCTCACATCCCAAATCTGTCACCTCACACATGGAACTTCCCTCACATCCCATATCTGTCACCTTACACATGGAGCTTCCCTCACATCCCAAATCTGTCACCTCACACATGGAGCTTCCCTCACATCCCAAATCTGTCACCTCACACATGAAGCTTCCCTCAAATCCCAAATCTGTCACCTCACACATGAAGCTTCCCTCACATCCCAAATCTGTCACCTCACACATGAAGCTTCCCTCACATCCCAAATCTCTCACCTCACACATGAAGCTTCCCTCACATCCCAAATCTGTCACCTCACACATGAAGCTTCCCTCACATCCCAAATTTCTCACCTCACACATGAAGCTTCCCTCACATCCCAAATCTGTCACCTCACACATGAAGCTTCCCTCACATCCCAAATCTCTCACCTCACACATGGAACTTCCCTCACATCCCAAATCTCTCACCTCACACATGGAACTTCCCTCACATCCCAAATCTGTCACCTAACACATGGAGCTTCCCTCACATCCCAAATCTGTCACCTCACACATGAAGCTTCCCTCACATCCCAAATCTGTCACCTCACACATGGAGCTTCCCTCACATCCCAAATCTGTCACCTCACACATGGAGCTTCCCTCACATCCCAAATCTGTCACCTCACACATGGAGCTTCCCTCGCATCCCAAATCTGTCACCTCACATATGGAGCTTCCCTCGCATCCCAAATCTGTCACCTCACACATGGAGCTTCCCTCACATCCCAAATCTGTCACCTCACACATGGAACTTCCCTCACATCCCAAATCTGTCACCTCACACATGGAACTTCCCTCACATCCCAAATCTGTCACCTCACACATGGAGCTTCCCTCACATCCCAAATCTGTCACCTCACACATGGAGCTTCCCTCGCATCCCAAATCTGTCACCTCACACATGGAACTTCCCTCACATCCCATATCTGTCACCTCACACATGGAGCTTCCCTCACATCCCAAATCTGTCACCTCACACATGGAGCTCCCCAAATCTGTCACCTCACACATGGAACTTCCCTCACATCCCAAATCTGTCACCTCACACATGGAACTTCCCTCACATCCCAAATCTGTCACCTCACACATGGAGCTTCCCTCACATCCCAAATCTGTCACCTCACACATGGAGCTTCCCTCACATCCCAAATCTGTCACCTCACACATGGAACTTCCCTCACATCCCAAATCTGTCACCTCACACATGGAGCTCCCCAAATCTGTCACCTCACACATGGAACTTCCCTCACATCCCAAATCTCTCACCTCACACATGGAGCTTCCCTCGCATCCCAAATCTCTCACCTCACACATGGAGCTTCCCTCACATCCCAAATCTCTCACCTCACACATAAAGCTTCCCTCACATCCCAAATCTGTCACCTCACACACGAAGCTTCCCTCACATCCCAAATCTGTCACCTCACACATGAAGCTTCCCTCACATCCCAAATCTGTCACCTCACACATGAAGCTTCCCTCACATCCCAAATCTGTCACCTCACACATGGAGCTTCCCTCGCATCCCAAATCTGTCACCTCACACATGGAGCTTCCCTCACATCCCAAATCTGTCACCTCACACATGGAGCTTCCCAAATCTGTCACCTCACACATGGAGCTTCCCTCACATCCCAAATCTGTCACCTCACACATGGAACTTCCCTCACATCCCATATCTGTCACCTCACACATGAAGCTTCCCTCACATCCCAAATCTGTCACCTCACACACGAAGCTTCCCTCACATCCCAAATCTCTCACCTCACACATGAAGCTTCCCTCACATCCCAAATCTGTCACCTCACACATGGAGCTTCCCTCACATCCCAAATCTGTCACCTCACACATGGAGCTTCCCTCACATCCCAAATCTGTCACCTCACACATGGAGCTTCCCTCACATCCCAAATCTGTCACCTCACACATGGAGCTTCCCTCACATCCCAAATCTGTCACCTCACACATGAAGCTTCCCTCACATCCCAAATCTGTCACCTCACACATGGAGCTTCCCTCACATCCCAAATCTGTCACCTCACACATGGAGCTTCCCTCACATCCCAAATCTGTCACCTCACACATGGAGTTCCCTCACATCCCAAATCTGTCACCTCACACATGAAGCTTCCCTCACATCCCAAATCTGTCACCTCACACATGAAGCTTCCCTCACATCCCAAATCTGTCACCTCACACATGAAGCTTCCCTCACATCCCAAATCTGTCACCTAACACATGAAGCTTCCCTCACATCCCAAATCTCTCACCTCACACATGAAGCTTCCCTCACATCCCAAATCTGTCACCTCACACATGGAGCTTCCCTCACATCCCAAATCTGTCACCTCACACATGGAGCTTCCCTCACATCCCAAATCTGTCACCTCACACATGGAGCTTCCCTCACATCCCAAATCTGTCACCTCACACATGGAGCTTCCCTCACATCCCAAATCTGTCACCTCACACATGGAGCTTCCCTCACATCCCAAATCTGTCACCTCACACATGGAGCTTCCCTCACATCCCAAAACTGTCACCTCACACATGGAGCTTCCCTCACATCCCAAATCTGTCACCTCACACATGGAGCTTCCCTCACATCCCAAATCTGTCACCTCACACATGGAACTTCCCTCACATCCCAAATCTGTCACCTCACACATGGAACTTCCCTCACATCCCATATCTGTCACCTCACACATGGAGCTTCCCTCACATCCCAAATCTGTCACCTCACACATGGAGCTTCCCTCACATCCCAAATCTGTCACCTCACACATGGAACTTCCCTCACATCCCAAATCTGTCACCTCACACATGGAACTTCCCTCACATCCCATATCTGTCACCTCACACATGGAGCTTCCCTCACATCCCAAATCTGTCACCTCACACATGGAGCTCCCCAAATCTGTCACCTCACACATGGAACTTCCCTCACATCCCAAATCTGTCACCTCACACATGGAACTTCCCTCACATCCCATATCTGTCACCTCACACATGGAGCTTCCCTCACATCCCAAATCTCTCACCTCACACATGAAGCTTCCCTCACATCCCAAATCTCTCACCTCACACATGAAGCTTCCCTCACATCCCAAATCTCTCACCTCACACATGAAGCTTCCCTCACATCCCAAATCTCTCACCTCACACATGGAGCTTCCCTCACATCCCAAATCTGTCACCTCACACATGGAGCTTCCCTCACATCCCAAATCTGTCACCTCACACATGGAGCTTCCCTCACATCCCAAATCTCTCACCTCACACATGGAGCTTCCCTCACATCCCAAATCTGTCACCTCACACATGGAGCTTCCCTCACATCCCAAATCTGTCACCTCACACATGGAGCTTCCCTCACATCCCAAATCTGTCACCTCACACATGGAGCTTCCCTCACATCCCAAATCTGTCACCTCACACATGGAGTTCCCTCACATCCCAAATCTGTCACCTCACACATGAAGCTTCCCTCACATCCCAAATCTGTCACCTCACACATGAAGCTTCCCTCACATCCCAAATCTGTCACCTCACACATGAAGCTTCCCTCACATCCCAAATCTGTCACCTCACACATGAAGCTTCCCTCACATCCCAAATCTGTCACCTCACACATGAAGCTTCCCTCACATCCCAAATTTCTCACCTCACACATGGAACTTCCCTCACATCCCAAATCTCTCACCTCACACATGGAACTTCCCTCACATCCCAAATCTGTCACCTCACACATGGAGCTTCCCTCACATCCCAAATCTGTCACCTCACACATGAAGCTTCCCTCACATCCCAAATCTGTCACCTCACACATGGAGCTTCCCTCACATCCCAAATCTGTCACCTCACACATGGAGCTTCCCTCACATCCCAAATCTCTCACCTCACACATGGAGCTTCCCTCGCATCCCAAATCTGTCACCTCACACATGAAGCTTCCCTCACATCCCAAATCTGTCACCTCACACATGGAGCTTCCCTCACATCCCAAATCTGTCACCTCACACATGGAGCTTCCCTCACATCCCAAATCTGTCACCTCACACATGGAACTTCCCTCACATCCCAAATCTGTCACCTCACACATGGAACTTCCCTCACATCCCATATCTGTCACCTCACACATGGAGCTTCCCTCACATCCCAAATCTGTCACCTCACACATGGAGCTCCCCAAATCTGTCACCTCACACATGGAACTTCCCTCACATCCCAAATCTGTCACCTCACACATGGAACTTCCCTCACATCCCATATCTGTCACCTCACACATGGAGCTTCCCTCACATCCCAAATCTGTCACCTCACACATGGAGCTTCCCTCACATCCCAAATCTGTCACCTCACACATGAAGCTTCCCTCACATCCCAAATCTGTCACCTCACACATGAAGCTTCCCTCACATCCCAAATCTGTCACCTCACACATGAAGCTTCCCTCACATCCCAAATCTCTCACCTCACACATGAAGCTTCCCTCACATCCCAAATCTGTCACCTCACACATGAAGCTTCCCTCACATCCCAAATCTGTCACCTCACACATGAAGCTTCCCTCACATCCCAAATCTGTCACCTCACACATGGAACTTCCCTCACATCCCAAATCTGTCACCTCACACATGAAGCTTCCCTCACATCCCAAATCTGTCACCTCACACATGAAGCTTCCCTCACATCCCAAATCTGTCACCTCACACATGGAACTTCCCTCACATCCCAAATCTCTCACCTCACACATGGAACTTCCCTCACATCCCAAATCTGTCACCTCACACATGGAGCTTCCCTCACATCCCAAATCTGTCACCTCACACATGAAGCTTCCCTCACATCCCAAATCTGTCACCTCACACATGGAGCTTCCCTCACATCCCAAATCTGTCACCTCACACATGGAGCTCCCCAAATCTGTCACCTCACACATGGAACTTCCCTCACATCCCAAATCTGTCACCTCACACATGGAACTTCCCTCACATCCCAAATCTGTCACCTCACACATGGAACTTCCCTCACATCCCATATCTGTCACCTCACACATGTAGCTTCCCTCACATCCCAAATCTCTCACCTCACACATGGAACTTCCCTCACATCCCAAATCTGTCACCTCACACATGGAGCTTCCCTCACATCCCAAATCTGTCACCTCACACATGAAGCTTCCCTCACATCCCAAATCTGTCACCTCACACATGGAGCTTCCCTCACATCCCAAATCTGTCACCTCACACATGGAGCTTCCCTCACATCCCAAATCTGTCACCTCACACATGGAGCTTCCCTCACATCCCAAATCTGTCACCTCACATATGGAGCTTCCCTCGCATCCCAAATCTGTCACCTCACACACGGAGCTTCCCTCACATCCCAAATCTGTCACCTCACACATGGAACTTCCCTCACATTCCAAATCTGTCACCTCACACATGGAACTTCCCTCACATCCCATATCTGTCACCTCACACATGGAGCTTCCCTCACATCCCAAATCTGTCACCTCACACATGGAGCTCCCCAAATCTGTCACCTCGCACATGGAACTTCCCTCACATCCCAAATCTGTCACCTCACACATGGAACTTCCCTCACATCCCATATCTGTCACCTCACACATGAAGCTTCCCTCACATCCCATATCTGTCACCTCACACATGGAGCTTCCCTCGCATCCCAAATCTCTCACCTCACACATGGAGCTTCCCTCGCATCCCAAATCTGTCACCTCACACATGGAGCTTCCCTCGCATCCCAAATCTGTCACCTCACACATGGAGCTTCCCTCACATCCCAAATCTCTCACCTCACACATGGCGCTTCCCTCACATCCCAAATCTGTCACCTCACACATGGAGCTTCCCTCGCATCCCAAATCTGTCACCTCACACATGGAGCTTCCCTCACATCCCATATCTGTCACCTCACACATGAAGCTTCCCTCACATCCCAAATCTCTCACCTCACACATGGAGCTTCCCTCACAGAGCGAGCCATGGTACAGGTGACAAACGATCACCAATCACCTTCTCCTAGTGCCTCATGGGAGTGTGTAGTTCCAGAGGTGGGAAAACCTCCACATAGAGACTGGATAGAGGGCATGACAGAGACTACACTTCCCAGAGAGCCCCCTCTCCCCACAGGAAGAAAATCACCAATCACAACACAGCACTCATGTGTAGCCTGATCTAACTAAATGAAATCCGCTTGATGATTGGCTGCTATTAGCTGACTGGCCGTTTACCTCACAGTTTCCTCACAATGTCAAGCGCAGAGGACGGTGTCACTGGGGGAGATGAGGACTGGCAGTGTGTTCTATAAATAGTCTGACACCAATATATATATATATATATATATATATATATATATATGTGTGTTTCTGTTGCCTTAGCAGCCAATCACAGCGCAGTTTTCATTTCTTGTTAGCAGTGTTTTCGGTGTACGCTGTGCTGTGATTGGTTGCAATTGTTTTGGGGTGCACTGTGAGGCCTGCTAGCTGCTTGTGTTCTGCCACGGTTGAGGCCACGCTGATTGGGGGAAGTGGAGGTAAGTGCTGGATTTACACCGCCCATTTGCACCATTTTTCTAGGTCTCACATTTGCGCCATTTTCTTTTGAGCTTTGTTCTTCGTCTTTCTCTGTGCGCTCCGGATGACGCCTCCACTGTAACCTTTTATAACACATTTACTTTACGTTATTATGGTTTTTTTACCTTTACCAAATGTTAGCCTTTTCAAGAAATTTTTTTTCACCGTATGATAACCACCATAACTTTCGGAGATGTTTAAGGTGAAGTTTTCATTGATTCTGTTTTTTAAAAAATACAACCTATAAAAGTTCTAGGGAAATGGGGATTGGAATTATTAGGGTTTTTAAAATTTTTTTTTTTAATATTTTGATAGTTTATAAACATTCATTTGACTTTAGCAGAAAAGGTCAAAACTTAATATCAGTGCAGGTGTAAAGGGGTTAATTGCAGCCCTCTCCGGGCACAGCAGTGTGAGGGCTTGCACTTGGAGATAACTTCCTATAAAGACTCCAGGATAGAACCAGTCGGCCCAGACAGCATCAATTTTCCATATGACATCTGTTTCCTGTAGGACCCCATATTTAGTTGTGTTGTGTATAGCAGTGTTCCCCTTTAATCCTACCCTCTTTCTATATGCTAAAAGTCTTCTGGTGTACCTGCTTTAATCATTTCCTCACTGTCCAAAGACATTTTCCTGGGGGAACCCCTTTAATCGCCTCTTCTCTGTCTGTTGACCAACTCTTGATATACCCGTTTAATCACATCCTCTCTGTCCACTGACGGTCTACTGGTGTACCCCTTTAATCACATCCTCTCTGTCCACTGACGGTCTACTGGTGTACCCCTTTAATCACATTCTCTATGCCCACTGACGGTCTCCTGGTGTACCCCTTTAATCACATCCTCTCGGTCCGTTGGCGATCTCCTTGTGTACCCCTTTAATCACATCCTCTGCCTGCTGACAGTCTCATGGTGTACCCCTTTAATCACATCCTCTCTCTCCATTAGCGATCTCCTGGTGTACCTCTTTAATCACCCCATCTCTGCCCTTGGTGATCTCCTGGTGTACCCCTTTAATTACATCCTCTCTGTCCACTGATGGTCTCCTGGTGTACCCCTTTAATTACATCCTCTCTGTCCACTGATGGTCTCCTGGTGTACCCCTTTAATCACATCCTCTCTGTCCACTGACGGTCTCCTGGTGTACCCCTTTAATCACATCCTCTCTGTCTACTGATGGTCTCCTGGTGTACCCCTTTAATCACATCCTCTCTACATTAGCGACCTTCTGGTGTACCCCTTTAATTACCCCATCTTTGCCCTTGGTGATCTCCTGGTGTACCCCTTTAATCACATCCTCACTCTCCATTAGCGATCTTCTGGTGTACCCCTTTAATTACCCCATCTCTGCCCTTGGTGATCTCCTGGTGTACCCCTTTAATTACATCCTTTCTGTCTACTGACGGTCTCCTGGTGTACCCCTTTAATCACATCTTCTCTGTCCACTGACGGTCTCCTGGTGTTGCCCTGCATACATCTTACTCTTTTTTGTTATTTTTTGACATTATAAATGAGGCCTTTATCCCCCCAGGTTCCGGCAGATGATATTGGACCTGTCTCCGGATATTTGAGGTATTTTTGAGTGTTTCTGGGGTTTTTATGATTCTGACATTTTAATGATTTTACTCATCGCCTGGGAAATCAGGGATGGGGGGAGGGGTGCAATTGGAAAATACTGTACCTTGCAAACACTTCACTCCCAAATCCTCTTGATTTCACCCCGGAGTAAACTTTTTGTCTTAGCATTTACGTCCAGGGGGTTATTATAGTAACTGCCTATTAGAGGAAGACAAATTGCACACATCAAATGTCATGGACGCCCCGGTCAGCCGTAATAGATAGAACCAGACCCCCAGATAATGCATGATCACACTCCCCATCATAAAAGCTTCTTGAAGGGCATGTCCCTCCCACAGTCAAACATCTTTGTGATATATGAGTTTTCTTAAATTGATTTACCATTACATCTTCTACAAGGAGTGGTCTGGCAGCCTTTTTGGATTTTATGTGTTGTCTTATTCTACAGCTAAACATTTAGGCATCCCATGTTCAGGAGTCTAGAAATGCAGGCTGCCCCTCCTGGGTACAGTGAATGGAATGTGCTGCACTGCAGGAAATGGGCTCTGTATAGCAATGCTGACAACCTGTATATGGGGCACCCAGTAGTGCGAGCAGCGTGGCCCCCGCACACAGTATTGCGCACAAGTCTCCTGCCCCACAGTAGTGCGAAAACCCCCAGATATAGCAGGGCAAACCGCCCCCCCCACCCTTGCACACAGCAGTGTGAGCAGCGCTTCCCCCCGCACACAGCAGTGTGAGCAGCGCTTCCCCCCGCACACAGCCGTGCAAGCAGCACCCCCGACACACCGCAGTGCAAGCAGCACCCTTCCCTGTATATAGATAGATGGCTTGAACCATAGAATATTAGTAGGCTTTTCTTATTTCTTGGCTCCACCTCTAGGGGGAGCTCACTGCATTCATATATATACAGGATGATGAGCTCCATCTAGTGGTGAGGGCCCTGCAATGGCAGTGTAATGTGCCACACTGTGGAGGGGATGTGTGGGTAGTGGGTACCATATGGTGCCGCTTTGTTATATAAACATTGTATGGACCTAAGTACATGGAGATCTGCTTTAAAAAATATTTTTTTCTGAGGCTGATTTTTCAGGGTGTCAGGGGGTCATCTTTTCTCTATCGTCTCCTCTTCTATTGTACGAGATGCGTCTCATAGTGTTCTCCGCGCTCCCGTCCCTCCGCCGCCTCGAGGTGCCGCATCTCTTTTCACTTGCTCTCTTCAGTTTTTGCCGAAAGAACAAAAGCGCGGAGCGATTAGCTGTGTGTTGACATGGCAGCTCCTCCACCCTCGGCTTGTTAGCGCCACTTAATGAACTCCTTGACGAGTCATTGACAGCTCTTAAATGAGTTCAGAAACTCCTAATTAATAGCGGGTATCGGCACCATATAATTATGTTATGTTCTGCTAATATGGAAATGCATTCCCGCCGAGGCGTGGAGGCGCAGCACAAAAGCCTTGATGTGGCTGCAAATACAAATAGAGCCGGTGGCGGCCGTCCAGGGAGAGCTACGCTGTCACTTACCGGCCGGGGGATACTCTGCATTAAGCTTCTGTGTAGACTCTTGGCACTCTTTCACTGCCAGACCAGGTCACGCACATTGTGGTTCCCACTCTACAGATCACATGGCAGACTACACTGACGACTACAGGGCAGAATATCTGCGCTGGGGGGTGTCTGAAACCTGACCGTGTGATAGGGTGCAGAGCTACACCCCATTGTGTGGTGGTAGAGGGTGTAACGGTATGTAAAGCGCACCCAAATATCATGTTACACACCCCAAGAAATGGCTCTGGACACCACACGTGGGGGCAATAGATTCCTTGCAATGCAATGGGGAGCAGAGCTGTGCATTTGGGACCACCACAACCTACCTAATCCTGCCCTTACCATGTTCATGGCTCTACTGCCCGTAACACCCATAGCATAGTCCAGTGATGGCGAACCTTTTAGAGGCCGAGTGCCCAAAATGCAACCCAAACCCTTCTGACTTGAAGTGAAGTGCCAACACAAAAATTTAACTAGAATAACAAGGTTTTAATTGAGAAAACGAGCCATAGAGAGACCCCCCCCCCCATATACGTAATATAGTATAAAATGCATACAGCTTGTCGCCATGTAGTATAAAATGCATAAAGCTTGTCGCCATGTAGTATAAAATGCATACAGCTTGTCGCCATGTAGTATAAAATGCATACAGAATGCCGCCATGTAGTATAAAATGCATACAGCTTGTCGCCATGTAGTATAAAATGCATACAGAATGCCGCCATGTAGTATAAAATGCATACAGCTTGTCGCCATGTAGTATAAAATGCATACAGAATGCCGCCAAGTAGTATAAAATGCATACAGAATGCTGCCAAGTAGTATAAAATGCATACAGAATGCCGCCATGTAGTATAAAATGCATACAGAATGCCGCCAAGTAGTATAAAATGCATACAGAATGCTGCCAAGTAGTATAAAATGCATACAGAATGCCGCCATGTAGTATAAAATGCATACAGAATGCCGCCAAGTAGTATAAAATGCATACAGAATGCCGCCATGTAGTATAAAATGCATACAGAATGCCGCCAAGTAGTATAAAATGCATACAAATTGCCGCCAAGTAGTGTAAAATGCATACAGAATGCCGCCAAGTAGTGTAAAATGCATACAGAATGCCGCCATGTAGTATAAAATACATACAGTATATATATATTATATATATATGTATTGTGAGACACTGAAGGGGTTAACGGTGGATGGGCGGTATGTTTCCCCTAGGTTTTGCTATTATGCAAGGCCTTAGTGCTGAGATTGGGTTGTCCAGCACCTTGGACACAGGTGGTGGGAACAGCCCCAATCAGCCTTTTTTTTAAAACCGCTCAGCAGAGCTGAGAGTGTTGTTCTCTCTGGAAGGAGGCTGGAGAGCACACAGCCTTGACCTCTGTGCCTGGAACAGCAAGTGATTTTGTATAGTGGTGAGTTAGTGAACACCTGTATAGTTAGCACCCTGACGGGTAGGATTTTTGTTTATTTAATGCCTGAATGTGAAGGCTGTTTTATTTTGCTGCTACAATAAACGCAGGCGAGACCTGTTTTGGACTGTATCTTGGTGTCACTGTCTTGAACTGCATCACAGCACCCCGCTACCACAGTCTCTACTGGGCCAAATCTCCCACATATGGTGCTTCGGATTGCGGGCAGTTCAAAAGACACACTCCTGAAAGGCTCGCTACATCCTGCAACATTGCATGGCCTGGGTGAAAGCTGCAGGCAAATTGCAGGATAAAGCCAAGATGGAGGACTTTGTTAAAGCCATGCTGCAGCAGCAGGAGGAGAGGTCCCGCCAGCAGCAGGAAGAGTCCCGGGCTGATCGGCAGCTGCAGCAAGCCATGCTCCAGCAACAGCGGGAAGAGTCCCGAGCCATGTTCCAGCTGATGATGGAAAAGTTTTCTGGCGTTATGGCAGCACCGCGAGCGACGACTACTGAGGGGTCCCATACTGGTTTGCAAGGGTACCCGGTTGTCCAGCATTCCGCACGGGCTGCAGTGCAGAAGGCTTTACAAAAGATGACGGCGACCGACGACGTGGAGGCGTATCTCACTGTGTTCGAGCGAGTAGCTGAGCGAGAGGAGTTACCAGCCGAACAGTGGGCAGATGTCCTGGCACCGTTCCTGACAGGCGAGTCGCAGAAGGCTTACTACGACCTGAGTGAAACGGAGGCCCGTGAGTATCCCCAGCTAAAGGCGGAGATTCTGGCTCGTCTTGGGGTCACCGTTCAAGTTCGCTCCAGCCGGGTCCACCAGTGGGCTTACTCAGAAAAACTACCCCCACACTCCCAAATGCATGACCTGATCCATCTTGTCCGGAAGTGGCTACAACCAGAGGACTGCACCCCAGCCCAGATGGTGGAGAGAGTGGTTCTCGACAAGTTCACCCGTTCTCTGCCCTCTCGGCTCCAGCGGTGGGTTGGACAGGCCGGTCCCACAAAAGCTGAGGAACTCGTGTCCCTAGTAGAGAGATATCGGGCTACGGAGGACCTTCTACTTACCCCTCCCACACGAAGCAGTGCCAGTGACAGGGTCACCAAACCGTCTGGTAAGACTACTACTGCGGAAAAGGGGAGATATGTCAGGTTGGGAGGGGGTTCATTGGGGGGCGTGGATACCCAGAAACCCAGTGAGGCTCGTGACAGAGGTCATGGCCGTATCCAGTGCTGGCGGTGCCATGAAATGGGCCATATTGCTGCCAACTGTCCACTGTCAGTGGAGCCAATGGACTGCAACCAGACCCGGTGAGTGTCACTGTTTGCCCGGGCGGTTTTGGCGGCCGAGTCAGTCACGGATGCAGAACCCCAAGTGTGCTTGGTCACAATCGGTGGTCACAGAGTGGAAGCCTTGCTAGACTCAGGGAGTCTGGTCACCCTGGTGCGGGGAACTTTGGTTGATCCTGGACTATACAGTGGGCGGAGAGTGGGAGTGTTGTGTATACATGGGGACACTCGCGAATATCCCACTGCTGTCATCAACCTACATACCCCTTGTGGTACTATTGCCCATGAAGTGGGGGTGGTGGGGACCCTGTTTCATGAGGCTATTATCGGCAGAGACTTACCGGTCTTTTGGGACCTCTGGAGACGAAGACCCACCTCAGGTGCTGTTGCAGATAATGGACATCAGGTATGTCCGGCCTTGGCCCCTGAACCCTTTGAGGCCGATGTACCCCTAGAGGTCCTAGCTGGTGAAGTCGAGGGCCACGAGGAGGTGGCCGACATGCCGGACCTTGAGGTTTCCCGTGAGAATTTTGGGGCTGCACAGCTACAGGACCCTACCTTATTTAAAGCACGGGAGAATGTTAAGGTGATAAATGGGGTACTCCAAATACCAGGGGCTGACAAAATATACCCCCGAATGGTGATTGTTGGGGAACTGTTGTACAGGGTTGACCAGGTACGGGGTGAGGAGGTTGAGCAACTTGTTGTGCCCCAATCTCACCGTAGGCTGGTGCTAGATTTGGCACATAAACATGTGCTGGGAGGGCACTTAGGTGCTGAGAAGACCCGAGAGAGGATCCTGCAGAGATTTTTCTGGCCCGGGGTGTGGGAGGAGGTAAACCGGTATTGTAGCTCCTGCCCTGAGTGCCAACTTACTGCCCCGGTGTCCCACTTCAGGAGTCCTCTGGTACCGTTACCAATCATAGAGGTACCGTTTGAACGGGTTGCAATGGATTTGGTTGGCCCCATAGTCAAGTCCACAAGGGGGCACCAGTACATCCTGGTCATCCTGGACTATGCTACGCGGTATCCAGAGGCGATCCCGTTAAGGAACACCTCCTCCAAAAACATTGCTAGGGAGCTGTTCCAGGTATTCTCCCGCACAGGCCTCCCCAAGGAAATCTTGACTGACCAGGGTACCCCATTCATGTCCAGAGTAATGAAGGAGATGTGTAAGTTACTCCAGGTTAAACAGCTCCGCACCTCTGTATATCATCCTCAGACAGATGGCCTGGTCGAGAGGTTTAACAAGACCTTGAAGGGGATGCTAAAGAGGGTGGTCAGCAAAGATGGGAAGGACTGGGATTGTTTGTTGCCTTATTTGATGTTCGCCATACGTGAAGTTCCCCAGTCCTCCACGGGTTTCTCACCCTTTGAGCTGTTATATGGCCGTTCCCCACGTGGGCTTTTGGATGTAGCTAAGGAGACCTGGGAACAGGAGAGGACCCCCCACCGGAGTGTGATTGAACACGTCTCCCTTATGCAGGACCGCATAGCGGCGGTAATGCCCCTGGTAAAGGAGCACATGACAACGGCACAAGAGGCCCAGTCTAGGGTCTACAATAGGTCAGCAAGACTCAGGACCTTTAACCCAGGCGACAGAGTGCTAGTTCTGGTGCCCACCGTTGAGAGTAAATTCTTGGCAAAATGGCAAGGACCATATGAGGTCATGGAGAAAGTGGAGGTAACCTACAAGGTATCTCAGCCGGGGAGGAGGAAACCCGAACAGATATACCACGTGAACCTCCTAAAGCCATGGAGGGAAAGGGAGTCCCTGATGGCCGTGGAAATAGAAAAAGCGTCTGTCCCCAAGAAGGTGACACCGGAGGTAGGTGTACCCGATGCCAAGGTGCCTGAAGTACGGATCTCGGAGTCCCTCTCCAGGGCCCAGATTCAGGAAGCGAAGGAGTTTGTGCTCCGAAACGTTGATGTGTTCTCTAAGTTACCGGGACGTACTTCAGTCACCAAGCATGACATCATAACCGAACCCCACATCCGGGTACACCAAAAACCCTACCGGGTCCCTGAAGCGCGCCGGCTTGCCATATCCGAAGAAGTCAGGCAGATGTTAGACCTGGGGGTTATCGAGGAGTCTAAAAGTGACTGGTTGAGTCCTATTGTGTTGATTCCCAAACCTGATGGTTCCCTACGGTTCTGCAATGACTTTAGGAAGTTGAACGAGGTGTCCAAATTTGACTCTTATCCCATGCCCAGGGTTGACGAGTTGATAGAACGACTTGGACAGGCTAGGTTCTTCTCCACCCTTGACCTGACGAAAGGGTATTGGCAGGTACCCCTTACTGACAGGACCAAAGAGAAGACCGCTTTTGTTACTCCTGATGGGCTTTTTCAGTACGTGGTACTTCCCTTTGGGCTACATGGGGCTCCCGCCACATTCCAGAGGTTAATGGATCTCGTGCTAAAACCTCACCGGAGATATGCCTCGGCCTATCTGGATGACATCATAGTTTATTGTAACGATTGGGAGAGTTACCTGGCCAAGGTGCAAGCAGTGGTAGACTCCCTGAGGGCAGCAGGGTTGACAGCGAACCCCCAAAAATGTGCACTGGGTCTGGAAGAGGCCCGTTACCTGGGGTACCGTATTGGGCGAGGTGTCATCAAACCCCAAGTAAATAAAGTGGAGGCGATCCAGCAGTGGCCACGACCTATGAGCAAGAAGCAAGTGAGGGCTTTCCTAGGCATAGTGGGCTATTATCGCCGATTTATCCCCGATTTTGCTACTATAGCGGCACCCCTGACTGACCTGACCAAGGGTAGCAGGTCGGTGATGGTAAAGTGGAGTGAAGAGGCTGAGGGGGCGTTTCAGCGACTTAAGATGGTTTTGTGCGAGGGACCGGTACTGATTACCCCTAACTTCACCAAAACCTTTATTGTGCAGACTGACGCTTCTGACGTGGGCTTAGGGGCTGTCCTGTCCCAAGTAGTGGAGGGTGAGGAACATCCCGTGACATTCCTGAGCCGCAAGCTCACACCTCCTGAGAAGAACTACAGTATAGTTGAGAGGGAGTGCTTGGTGATAAAATGGGCTCTGGAATCCCTGAGGTATTACTTGGTAGGGCGACAGTTTACACTGGTGACCGATCACTCTCCCCTCACCTGGATGAGTCAGGCCAAAGAGAGGAACGCCAGGGTCACAAGGTGGTTCCTAATGTTGCAGAATTTCAAATTCACGGTGGAACATCGAGCAGGAAAGCTGCATGGGAATGCCGATGCCCTGTCTCGTACCCACTCTCTGATGGCCAAAAGTGTTCGCCCCCACAGGGTCAAACAGAGGGGGAGGGTATGTGAGACACTGAAGGGGTTAACTGTGGATGGGCGGTATGTTTCCCCTAGGTTTTCCTATTATGCAAGGCCTTAGTGCTGAGATTGGGTTGTCCAGCACCTTGGACACAGGTGATGGGAGCAGCCCAATCAGCCTTTTTTTTTAAAACCGCTCAGCAGAGCTGAGAGTGTTGTCTCTCTCTGGAAGGAGGCTGGAGAGCACACAGCCCTGACCTCTGTGCCTGGAGCAGCCAAGTGATTTTGTATAGTGGTGAGTTAGTGGAATACTTGTATAGTTAGCACCCTGATGGGTAGGATTTTGTTTGTTTAATGCCTGAATGTGAAGGCTGTTTTATTTTGCTGCTACAATAAACGCAGGCGAGACCTGTTTTGGACTAAACCTTGGTGTCACTGTCTTGAACTGCATCACAGCACCCCGCTACCACGGTCTCTACTGGGCCAAATCTCCCACAGTATACACATATAAACACCTACATATACACATCACATACACACACATTACATACATATACACATACATATACTCATTACATACATATAACATACATATACACATACATATACTCATTACATACATATACATATTACATACATATACACAGATAAACTTACTTTATTTTCTTTTATTCTACAGGAAGGTTCTCCAGGAATGCATGCAGGTTACGCTGTATGCATTCTCCACTCCCACCTGGAGCGGAGGAGAGGGGGGCCACGGAGCGGAGGAGAGGGGGGCCACGGAGCGGAGGAGAGGGGGGCCACGGAGCGGAGGAGAGGGGGGCCACGGAGCGGAGGAGAGGGGGGCCACGGAGCGGAGGAGAGGGGGGCTATGGAGCGGAGGAGAGGGGGGCTACGGAACGGGACAGAGGGAGCAAAGCAGTGCGGAGCAGACCAGGACAGAGTAGAGCGGACAGGGAGGGAGCAGAGCGGAGCGGCCCGGGATAATTAATGCGCAAAAACTCTGCGGTTCTGTCTATGGAGCGGCGCGTAGTTCCGCCGCTCGCATAGACCAAATTTTTGCGGGCAGAGGCTTTCTGGCGACGGTACGCGTGCCAACAGAAACGGCGTCGCGTGCAGTCTGTGGCACGCGTGCCATAGGTTCGCCATCACTGGCATAGTCCATAAAATACAGAATTGTAGGCTCTGTCTCTTCTTCTGTGTCAGTATGCACTGTAATTCTTCATAACGTGCTATGCATGAAGCAGATGGCTCAGGATGGGCAGTGATATAGACTTCTACATAAGGGAGAGCTTTTCTATGACATAACACCACTACATTTCTGGTCAGGGTCTTGAATGGTTCAGATTTAAAGGGGTTGTCTGACTGTGAATATTTTGACTCATGTACATCATTGTTGATCACCCGGCCCGCTTGGCCTATTCCAGAAGAAGAGATTGTTTTTCTGGGTCAGTATGTACGTGATCTGACTATGGGCTGACATTGCAGTAACTAAACCTCCTCATTGTGATAGTGCAGAAGTTTTTCTTATTTCTTGCCTCTAACCCTGGGTCACTGTATGCATATCTACACAGGACAATGAGCTCCCTCTAGTGGTGGGGTCATGGCCAGGGGAGGATTCAGTAGGTTGTGGGATTCCCAAGTGAACAGCTCTGCCCCCCCCCCAAAGCATAATGAGGAATCTTTTACCCCCTTCTTTGCCGTATGTGGGAGTCATATGAATGTAGTGGCGGTCCTGTATTCATCACCACAGGACTGCACAGCTATTCTATAGAGGTGAATGGAGCTGCAGAGCAATTCCCGATTTTGTGGATAGAGGAGAAGTCTTGCTCCTAGAACCATTCCTTTGAGTGGCCCCTGTGCATGCACCATAGGGTAGGGATGTGGCAAAATTATCTGTCTAGTGCTTTAGTGGTTGGGTATGTAGATGATATATGCAGCACTATTATACAGCACTGCTTGGTAATATTTTGTGGCAGTAGTAGACTCTGTGTGGGCTCTGTATGGCAGTATGAGGTGAGCCCCATGAAGCAGTACAATGTGAGCACTGTATAGTATACGTGGCATGCTATGTAGGTATTATAGCACTGTATGGCGGTACAATATGAGCACTGTATAGTATACTTGGCATGCTATGTAGGTATTATAGCACTGTATGGCGGTACAATGTGAGCACTGTATAGTATACGTGGCATGCTATGTAGGTATTATAGCACTGTATGGCGGTACAATGTGATCACTGTATAGTATACATGGCATGCTATGTAGGTATTATAGCACTGTATGGCAGTACAATGTGAGCACTGTATAGTATACTTGGCATGCTATGTAGGTATTATAGCACTGTATGGCAGTACAATGTGAGCACTGTATAGTATACGTGGCATGCTATGTAGGTATTATAGCACTGTATGGCAGTACAATGTGAGCACTGTATAGTATACATGGCATGCTATGTAGGTATTATAGCACTGTATGGCGGTACAATGTGAGCACTGTATAGTATACGTGGCATGCTATGTAGGTATTATAGCACTGTATGGCGGTACAATGTGAGCACTGTATAGTATACTTGGCATGCTATGTAGGTATTATAGCTCTGTATGGCGGTACAATGTGAGCACTGTATAGTATACTTGGCATGCTATGTAGGTATTATAGCACTGTATGGCAGTACAATGTGAGCACTGTATAGTATACGTGGCATGCTATGTAGGTATTATAGCACTGTATGGCGGTACAATGTGAGCACTGTATAGTATACATGGCATGCTATGTAGGTATTATAGCACTGTATGGCGGTACAATGTGAGCACTGTATAGTATACGTGGCATGCTATGTAGGTATTATAGCACTGTATGGCAGTACAATGTGAGCACTGTATAGTATACATGGCATCCTATGTAGGTATTATAGCACTGTATGGCGGTACAATGTGAGCACTGTATAGTATACTTGGCATGCTATGTAGGTATTATAGCACTGTATGGCGGTACAATGTGATCACTGTATAGTATACGTGGCATGCTATGTAGGTATTATAGCACTGTATGGCGGTACAATGTGAGCACTGTATAGTATACATGGCATGCTATATAGGTATTATAGCACTGTATGGCAGTACAATGTGAGCACTGTATAGTATACGTGGCATGCTATGTAGGTATTATAGCACTGTATGGCAGTACAATGTGAGCACTGTATAGTATACATGGCATCCTATGTAGGTATTATAGCACTGTATGGCGGTACAATGTGAGCACTGTATAGTATACTTGGCATGCTATGTAGGTATTATAGCACTGTATGGCGGTACAATGTGAGCACTGTATAGTATACTTGGCATGCTATGTAGGTATTATAGCACTGTATGGCGGTACAATGTGATCACTGTATAGTATACGTGGCATGCTATGTAGGTATTATAGCACTGTATGGCGGTACAATGTGAGCACTGTATAGTATACATGGCATGCTATGTAGGTATTATAGCACTGTATGGCGGTACAATGTGAGCACTGTATAGTATACGTGGCATGCTATGTAGGTATTATAGCACTGTATGGCGGTACAATGTGAGCACTGTATAGTATACTTGGCATGCTATGTAGGTATTATAGCACTGTATGGCAGTACAATGTGAGCACTGTATAGTATACGTGGCATCCTATGTAGGTATTATAGCACTGTATGGCGGTACAATGTGAGCACTGTATAGTATACTTGGCATGCTATGTAGGTATTATAGCACTGTATGGCGGTACAATGTGAGCACTGTATAGTATACTTGGCATGCTATGTAGGTATTATAGCACTGTATGGCGGTACAATGTGATCACTGTATAGTATACGTGGCATGCTATGTAGGTATTATAGCACTGTATGGCGGTACAATGTGAGCACTGTATAGTATACATGGCATGCTATGTAGGTATTATAGCACTGTATGGCGGTACAATGTGAGCACTGTATAGTATACGTGGCATGCTATGTAGGTATTATAGCACTGTATGGCAGTACAATGTGAGCACTGTATAGTATACGTGGCATGCTATGTAGGTATTATAGCACTGTATGGCGGTACAATGTGAGCACTGTATAGTATACGTGGCATGCTATGTAGGTATTATAGCACTGTATGGCGGTACAATGTGAGCACTGTTTAGTATACATGGCATGCTATGTAGGTATTATAGCACTGTATGGCGGTACAATGTGAGCACTGTTTAGTATACATGGCATGCTATGTAGGTATTATAGCACTGTATGGCGGTACAATGTGAGCACTGTATAGTATACGTGGCATGCTATGTAGGTATTATAGCACTGTATGGCGGTACAATGTGAGCACTGTATAGTATACGTGGCATGCTATGTAGGTATTATAGCACTGTATGGCGGTACAATGTGAGCACTGTATAGTATACATGGCATGCTATGTAGGTATTATAGCACTGTATGGCGGTACAATGTGAGCACTGTATAGTATACTTGGCATGCTATGTAGGTATTATAGCACTGTATGGCAGTACAATGTGAGCACTGTATAGTATACGTGGCATGCTATGTAGGTATTATAGCACTGTATGGCGGTACAATGTGAGCACTGTTTAGTATACATGGCATGCTATGTAGGTATTATAGCACTGTATGGCGGTACAATGTGAGCACTGTTTAGTATACATGGCATGCTATGTAGGTATTATAGCACTGTATGGCGGTACAATGTGAGCACTGTATAGTATACGTGGCATGCTATGTAGGTATTATAGCACTGTATGGCGGTACAATGTGAGCACTGTATAGTATACGTGGCATGCTATGTAGGTATTATAGCACTGTATGGCGGTACAATGTGAGCACTGTATAGTATACATGGCATGCTATGTAGGTATTATAGCACTGTATGGCGGTACAATGTGAGCACTGTATAGTATACTTGGCATGCTATGTAGGTATTATAGCACTGTATGGCAGTACAATGTGAGCACTGTATTGTACGAGTCGTGCACGTCATGTACATGACATGTTATCTGGGTATTATTTCCCTGTATGGCGGACTATTATGGCCACATATTGATCTGGTCTTGAACTTCGCCCGGGTCAGAGATTATCCTCACATCTGACTTCTTCTCTTTTGTAGCCTGACCTTCACTTCTGATTGGTTGGGGCAGTCCCCCCTCTCTTTGATACAAGTTGGATCTTTTGATGTATTTGTGCGTCCTGCACAATGTCCCATTCATTGAGGACAATGAGAGAACAAGCCGGCGGATTTCTCATTCATTTCCAAATCTGCTGCTTCCACAAATGTCAGTGCATTATTGTCATGTTACAAAATAAGAGCGGCCCCCGAAATAACCAGCAAGGGTCTGGGGAGCGGAACGTGTCCACTAAAAACCAGTGGCGTACAAATCCCATCTGATTCCCCATTACAGCAGCTTGACAAGCAGCAGGATTATGGCGGCATTTATTCATTTCTAGCTTTTGTTCTTGTTGAGCATCGGGTCCTGCAAGCCTCCCGCCTGCCGCTGCAGTTATCACCATTACATCCCCCTCCTGTCTGCAGAACAGAGCTGCTCCATTTTAATGCCCTCTGACCGGTGCCAGCTCACGAACAGAGACTCCGAGCCCAGGAATCAATGCAATGCGCCAGCTTCAATGTGCGCTGCGAGGGTCCTGTGCTACCACCAACGCCGCCGCCTTGTCACGCAGCAGAAAGCAGCACATTGAGAATCTTGTGAATGAGACAGCTCCTTATCTGGGACTCAGATGTACAATGCACTCTCCACATTTCAAAGCGTCTCTGTGTCTCGCTTCTTCAGGCTTTGTGCAGTGATCTGAGGCGCCGCAAGCAGGGGAGACGAGCGGCAGGATCTTATACCAAGCCATCTAGTCTTCCCACTGGGTTTTACAAGTCAGGAGGATTCTGTTATGTGGGAACACGTGTGCTCGCTTCTGCTCGGCACCTGATATGTAGGAAGTGGGGCCAGAATTGGACGGTCAAAAACTTTCAGAACTGAGCTGCTACTGTAAGACTTGTAGAAAAGTCAGTGGGGAGCCGCCAACCTGTCCAGTTCTCCTGCTGTGGAAATGGAATAGACAACAGATAGAAATGATCCCATATGAAGAAGCGGTTCTGTAGGTGGTGACTGCAGTCCGTTTCTCCATTCTAATCTATTTTGGCTGTTGCTTTGGTCACTTTAGCATTTTGTCATTGCGCTCACCCCTAGAGGTAGCATAAGGAAGTGTCTACAACCCACAGAAATTTCTCAAGACACCAGGAGATGTGGAAGGGGCCGTTGGAAGGCAACAGCCCAGTAGAAGGATGATTACCAAGGAGAAACAGGAGGAGAAGTGCCAGAGCCCTACAAAATTACCTCCAATCGGCCACTAATATCCAGGTGTCTGCTCAGACTGTCAGGAAGTAAGAGTTCTCCTTAAGGAGACTGCCACTGCCGCTGTGTAGGTGTGGAGTCTTATAGCCATGGATGCTTCACTAGGGGATTCTGGGAAAACCGCACAATTTTTTCCTGCCCTTGACATCAAGCATGACCTTCAGGAAGCCTTATGACATGATCCAGGATTATAGCCAAACCAGTATATCTATTCCAGAAGGAACAGACTCCCAACTGTACACAGCACTGTTTCGACCCGGTTGTGTCTCTTCAGTATAGTGTAGGCAACTGGTTTCTCTCACTCCAAACCAGTTCCCTATGCGATACTGAAAAGACCCAACCAGGTCGAAAATTTAATGTCTACAGTTGGGAGTCTGTTCCTTTTGGAATCGATATACCGGTTTGGTTTTAATTCTGCATCATTTTATAAGGCTACCTGAAGGTCATGCTTGATATCAATGGAGCTGCCCTACAAGGTAGCAAAAATAGCCATGGTTTTCCTTATTCCATCCTGAGGAAACTTTGCATATTTTCCCAGAATATTCTAGTAGAGCATCCATGGCTATAAGACTCCACACGGCGGCCTTAATTGGCAGTCTCTGTAAGGAGAACTCTTACTTCCCGACACTAGCCATAAGCCTCTCACTCAGCCAAACCAGTTCCCTACACTGTACTGAAGAGACCCAACCAGGTCGAAACGGTGCCATCTACAGTTTGAAATCTGTTCCTTCTGGAATAGATATACTGGTTTGGTTTAAATCCTGTCATAAGGATTCCTGAAAGTCATGCTTGATGTCAAGGGAGCTGCCTTACAAGGTAGCTAAAAGTGGCATATTTTTCCTTATCCCATCCTGGAAAACTTTGACTCCACAAGTCAGGTGTTGTATGTACAACAGTTTACAAGGCGACTGTTATTTGCCCAAGATTGTCAGCTTGGACATTGGTGCCTGTGCGCTTCACAGATGAGAGCAGGTTCTCACTGAGCACATGTGGAGACACCATGAAGATCGTTCTGCAATATCCTTCAGCATGACCAGCCTTGCAATAATGTCAGTCAGTAATGGTTTGGGGAGGGCCGCACAACCCTCCATGTGCTGGCCATAGAGTTCTTCACTGCTATTAGGTACCAGGCTCCAGGACAGGGAGCCCTCGGTTCCTCTGATGCAGGTCAATGCTAGGCCTCATGTGGCTGTAGTGGATCAGCAGTTCCTGGATGATCAAGGAATTGGTGCTTTGGTCTGGGTGCCTGTTTCCCAAGCTTGAATCCAATCAAACAAATATGGGACATCATGTCTTGTTCCATCCACCGATGCCATAATGCACCACAGACTGTCCAGAAGGTGACTGATTAGTTAAACCAGGTCTAGATTCCTCATCAAGGGCATATCCATGAATTGTGCAGAGGTCATACAGGCATGTGGAGGCCACACACATTACTAAGCCTCTGCAGGAGTCTGTCCAGGATTATAGGGAGGTTATACACGCACAAGGAAGCCACATACATCATCAGTGGCATGCTAAGATTATAGGGAGGTCATACAGGCATGTGTAGGCCACACACTGTACTGTGCTTCATCAGGAGGATGTCCAGTTTTTGTAGGGCGATTATACAGACATGTGGAGGCCACACACTACTTAGCCTCATCAGGAGCATTTCCGGGCATTGTAGGGAGGTCATACAGGAATATGGAGGCCGCACATTACTGGTCCTCATCTGAAGCATGCCCACGCATTGTTGGGAGGTGGTAAAGGCACATGGAGGACACACACACACAAACACACACATCATCAGGAGCATGTCCAGGCATTGTACAGAGGTCATACAGGCACATGAAGGCCACATACACTACTGAGCCTCATCGGGAGAAGGCCGGGTGTTGTAGGGAGTTCATACAGGCACATTTAGGACATACATACTACTGAGCCTCATCTAGAACATGGGTAGGCTTTGTACGGAGGTCATACATGCATGCAGAGACCACATACACAACTGAGCCTCAAAAGGAACATGCCCAGCTGTTGTGGGGAGGTCATACAGGCTCGTGGAGGCCAATAACACTGACTACAGAAAGCACTGAGGTATGATTACACATCTCTCCAGGTACAATACATAGCACTGGCTGCAGAGAGCACAGGGTATATTTGTGTGAGGACAGGTCCCCAGTACCCTTGGCAAAGCTACAATCCTGGAATTTAAATCCATATTTCACAGTCCTGCTGCTCCTAACAACCTACACAAATGTCTGATTACATATTTCTTCTGGGACAATATATAACACTGGTCGCAGTCTGTATGGTCACACCTGCTGACCTGTTCCCTTACTTTAGGATACCTCACTTTACCAGACGATGGGGATCTCTTTAAAAAAAAAAAGTTTGAAAGGTTGAATTGTGAATCATAAGGACAAAAGAAAATATGTTAAGTGTACGGGAATATTCTGGGAATGAAAAGTCCTCCAACAGTGACAGGGTTAATCACATTTGCGCAGGATTCGCCTTGGAGATCTGTAGGTTTTTAAGGAGAATATTTTAATGTTAAATATTAAAGCTGGAATAAATCTTTAGGGAAAAAAATGAATTTGGCTTTAACCAGAAACTGCTGAGTCCATTCTGAGAACCCGGAGATGAGGCAGAGGCACTGACGAGGCTTTAATTAAAGAAGAAGATGAATCAGCAGCTCCCCGATACCAGAGACCGTCAGACAATAGCCCCCAACACTACCGACACATATCAGTCACTGCACAAACTAATGAGGCTAATGAGATCCGAGATGTCAGGACTAACACTGCGCCAACTCCCAGAATCCCTTCACAGGACACTGAGCACAGGGCACCACTGACACCATTACCCATAATACACTGTTTCACCGCTAAGAGACCAAGACCCCAACCACACATAATTCTTGTACAAAGGGGGCAGTATTATAGTAGTTATATTCTTGTACATAGGGGGCAGTATTATAGTAGTTATATTCTTGTACATAGGGGGCAGTATTATAGTAGTTATATTCCTGTGCATAGGGGGCAGTATTATAGTAGTTATATTCTTGTACATAGGGGCAGTATTATAGTAGTTATATTCCTGTACATAGGGGCAGTATTATAGTAGTTATATTCCTGTACATAGGGGGCAGTATTATAGTAGTTATATTCTTGTACATAGGGGCAGTATTATAGTAGTTATATTCTTGTACATAGGGGGCAGTATTATAGTAGTTATATTCCTGTACATAGGGGCAGTATTATAGTAGTTATATTCCTGTACATAGGGGGCAGTATTATAGTAGTTATATTCTTGTACATAGGGGCAGTATTATAGTAGTTATATTCTTGTACATAGGGGGCAGTATTATAGTAGTTATATTCTTGTACATAGGGGGCAGTATTATAGTAGCTATATTCCTGTACATAGGGGGCAGTATTATAGTAGTTATATTCCTGTACATAGGGGGCAGTATTATAGTAGTTATATTCTTGTACATAGGGGGCAGTATTACAGTAGTTATATTCTTGTACATAGGGGCAGTATTATAGTAGTTATATTCCTGTACATAGGGGGCAGTATTATAGTAGTTATATTCTTGTACATAGGGGCAGTATTATAGTAGTTATATTCTTGTACATAGGGGCAGTATTATAGTAGTTATATTCTTGTACATAGGGGGCAGTATTATAGTAGTTATATTCCTGTACATAGGGGGCAGTATTATAGTAGTTATATTCTTGTACATAGGGGCAGTATTATAGTAGTTATATTCTTGTACATAGGGGGCAGTATTATAGTAGTTATATTCTTGTACATAGGGGCAGTATTATAGTAGTTATATTCCTGTACATAGCGGGCAGTATTATAGTAGTTATATTCTTGTACATAGAGGGCAGTATTATAGTAGTTATATTCTTGTACATAGGGGCAGTATTATAGTAGTTATATTCTTGTACATAGGGGGCAGTATTATAGTAGTTATATTCTTGTACATAGGGGGCAGTATTATAGTAGTTATATTCCTGTACAGAGGGGGCAATTTTTATTAGTATAAAACAAACATAAATACAGAAATATTTTTTCCATCAAAATAAATCATAGATCATTCAGTATAAATCATACATGTTCAAAAAAATTAAAATTTATATTAAATGTAACTTAAGAGTCCATTTTGGCTGAAAGGGAAATAAAGAAAAACATAAGAAAACAAATGCATCCATATTATATAATCAGACATATTGCATTCTAGATGGATGTTCCTCCAGAGTCTTATATTCTGCCCCTTTTTCCTGACCTCTAGTGACCGGATCCACCTGAGCTCGGACATGATGAGGCTTATGGCTTTATGATGGTGGAATGGCTCGCTATGGATGGACACTCTGGTTCTCATGTGCCAGTGATAATACTTGATGACCTGTATAACTATGTACATGGTCTCCTTGTTGAAGTTATGTACAGAAGGTGTCACACCATAGAGGATCTCGGGGTACCTAAGGGACTGCAGTGATGGTATCTTCAGCTTGGTGGATATGTCACGCCAGATGTTCCGTCCACCCCAGCACTCTGATATAAAGTGGACCATTGTCTCCTCCTGCTGACACCCGAGGGGACACATACGATCTGACACACTTAGGAATTTTAGATTCCCCCTCACAAACAGTTTACCCTGTAATGAGAGCCAGGCAATGTCATGAAACTTATAGGGCAGCCTCCGACCATTCAGAAACCTCAAACTGTCCTTTAGGGTGGTGGTTGGACAGTCTGGAAGTGCCAGTTGTAAGCAATAGAAGGTCCTGCAGTACAGATCTTTTCTGGTCTTAGTTTCTAGGAAAGACTTTTCAATGCCCCATTTCCTTAAACACCGTATCCCATACTCCAGATACTGGGGGAGGAAGCCAGGAGTCCATCGGCCCCTCTTGAGACTGTCGCCTCGCACCCAAGATTCTGCAAAAAGCAATATCCAGTCCCTGACACTACTTACCCACAGGAGACTGTTATTTGAGTCCAGGCAACCAAAATTTACTTTCAGAAACATGGAGTCAAAAAAGACCCTTGGATTTAACATATCCAGTCCACCCTCTCTCCTCTGCAGGTAGGTGATCCCTCTTTTAACCGGGTTCAACCTGTTCCCCCATAAAAGTTGGAAGAACAGGCTAAAGAGCCGAGCGGAGAAAGATTCTGGCAAAGGAAAGACGACAGAGACGTAAAGGAAGACAGGGACCAGGTAAGTTTTCAGCAGAGTAACCCTTTCTCTATAGGTCAGCCTCCAGTTCTTCCATCGCTGAACCTTTACATTTCCGGTTTCCAACTTATCCTCCCAGTTTAGTGTGGAATTGTCTTCCCTCCCGAATTTCACCCCATGGATCTTAATATGGGTGGAGGCCTTGGCGAATTGTGGCAGATCAAAGCCAGGAGCAGCATCCAATGTCCAGAAAGCCTGACTCTTCTCTAGGTTGACCAGAGACCCGGAGGCCTCTGAGTAACTTCTGATGGCTGCAGACAACATCTCCACCTCACGAGGCTCAGATATCACCACAGTCACATCATCCACGTAGGCAACAACATCCAGGGGCAAACAATGGGGGACCGGCACCCCCTGAAAATCACACCGCTGCAGTGATCTCAGGAACGGGTCGATAGCAAACACATACAGCAGCGGACTCAGGGGGCAGCCCTGTCGCACCCCTGCCTCTACCCTGAAAGTGTCCCCCTGCCAACCATTGATCAGAGGAAAGCTCTTCGCCTCTCTATACAAAGTCCTGAGCCAATCTATAAATTGTCCCGGAATACCGTACTTTGACAAAGTGGCCCATAGATAATCATGGTCAACCCTGTCAAAGGCTTTAGCCTGGTCCAGACCTACAACATATCTCCCACACCTCAGAGCTTTACATCTCTCAAACATCTCCCTTATTGAGAGGACTGCTCCAGAGATGTTCCGCCCTTTTACCGTGCCGTACTGAGAGCCTGCCAACAGTGCCGGGGACAAACAGACTAACCTAGAAAATAGAATTTTTGCCAGAATTTTCCTATCAACATTCAAAAGGGCGATCGGCCTCCAGTTCTTGATGTCACTAGGCTCTTTCCCTTTGGATAGCAGGATTAACGATGAGTCCCTCATGGATGGAGGCATCAGGTGATTTTCTAGACAATTTCTGTAAACATCCACAAGGATTGGAGCCAAGAGGTCTCTAAACTTCTTATAAAATTCTGCTGTAATACCGTCAGGACCTGGTGCCTTCTTCAGATTTAACTTATCAATGGCCTCTTTTATCTCCTCCACCGTTATTTCTGCTGTCAAAGGAGAAAAGTCCAATTCTCTAGTATCAGGGCCTGGAGTTGCCTCCAAGAATTGGGCCACTTTTTCCTTATCCAAAGCTTTCTTCTGAAACAAGTCAGTATAGTACGATCTCACCACTCCCAGGATTCCCTCCCGAGACTCTTGTAAGACACCCTGGGAGTCAGTGAGACCTGCGATTAGTTTTTTCTCCACACGCTCCCGGCAATTCTCAAATGGATCCGGTGCCCCTCGGGTTCCATAGTCCCTTTCCACTACCAGGGAGGTGTACCTACTGTACTGATACTGTCTTATCTCAGATTTCAGCCGGTCAATCCTTTGTTGGTCATCCCCACCCGCCGAATAGAGTGACTCCAATTCTTTACGCAGTCTCAGATACTGGCTGTACTTACTTCTCCCTTTCTTAATTGACAGTCTCTGCAAGAGGGACCGGATCTCCTCCTTGACGTCCTCCCACCAGTCGGCCATGTTGTTATAGAAATCCACTCTGTCCAGTTGATGATGAAAGAAAGAGTAAATGTATTCCTGCACAGAATCATCATCTAACAGACTAGAATTTAGTCTCCACAGCCCTCTACCAACATCAGGATACTTAGAGGCACCCAAACAAAAATATAAGGCCAAATGATCGGAGTATGGGACCGTTCTTTCCCTTTTTTCTCCAATGGCTTCAGTAGGACTCACCAGAGCGAGATCAATCCTACTACTGCGTCCTGCACATGTGTAAGTAAACTTAGGACTCCTACCACCCTGTACAAAAACATCGGACAGGCCAGCCTGCTGAATTATACTGTTTAGGACCTTACAGTCCCTGGTAAGGGGCCTACTGTTCCTGTCCCTGGTGGTAGTGGTGGCATTAAAGTCCCCAGCCATGATGACTGGAATAGACGTGAATAGATAAGGCTTCACATCATTAAAAAGCTGAGTCCTTTCGGTCACTGTCTGTGGGCCATAGATGTTAATGAGCCGGAGTCTTCTGCCTCTGATGGTGACCTCTAGCAGCAGGCACCGTCCCATCGATACCTCTGTGAGTCTGTGGACGGTGACATCATGGGTGTTAAATATGATAGAGACTCCGGCATAAGGCTCCACAGCCAGCGACCAAAAGGAAGGACCAGACTGCCAATCTCTCTCCACCTCTCGCATGAGACCCAAGGTGTTTAAACGGGTCTCTTGCAAGAAAAACACATCGACATTGAGATATTTCAGATGTTCGTACACAACATGTCTGGTCCTTCTAGCCCTAATGCTATTCACATTACTGGTGATCACAGTAAGATGGAAGTGCGCCATCATGAGAAGAAATAGAAAGATCATCCCCATCATCATAAATCAGAGTCAGAGTTGTCTTCCTGACTACCGGTTTCCATATCCCAAACTGACTGTGACTCGGCATGAAGGGGTTTCCTTTTTGTGGGAGGATCCCCCCCTGGGTCGTCATCATACTCCTCCATCATGCGCTTCAGTTCTCTCTCAATCTCCTCCACTCCATCTGACTCGGACAGTACACTGTACCTATTACTGGTCACAGTAACATCAGCCTGACTTTGCATTTTCATTTTTGAGGGTTTTTGGATGGTAGTCCACGCACTCTCAGGTTTTCTGGTGCTCCTGTCCTTCTTCCTCTTTTTAACACTGTGATTTCCCCCAGTGGTGGGTGTCAAGTCAGGGGAAGAGACGGGCGCTGGCTGCTCTATAGGCTGCTCCACTACCTCCATGTCTCCCTCAGTGTTACCTGTCCCTGGATGGTCTGGGGCAGCACCACTAATATCAGGAGTTTCTGGCACTGTACACACTGACCCTGATAATAGGGCCTCCTCCTCCTGCTCCTCATCTGGCACATCTGCCCCTTCCATCAGGTCTTCATCGGGGAGGTCCCTACAGATGTTGTGCCAGGCATCAGGACAGTCCCTGTGGGGGTGACCGATCTGACCACAAAGGTTGCATCTTATGGTCTGGCAGTTGGCGCTCACATGGCCGAGGTCCCCGCACAGGGTGCACTTCACTGCGGTGCAGTTACTCGCCACGTGACCGGATCTTCCACACTTAAAACATAACCTGGGCTGGCCAACGTAGAAACACACACCCTTCTCTCTGCCGATAAAGAAGGAGTTGGGGAGGTGATGGGTGATGTTCTGGTGTTGATGTAATTTAACCAGGACCCTCCACCCCCCGGTCCAGATTCCATCCTCATCCCTGGTCTTGGTCATGTCTGACATGAGGGTGCAATGTCTCTTGAGCCATATGATGATGTCCTGAGGGGGGACAGACTCATTCCAGAACATGATGGTGACAATGGCTGTATCTGGTTTGGAGATGGGAATGAAACTAAACTTGTTCCACCCCTCAGTATGTCTGTACCGGGGTTGTTGAGCCCAGAACCGGTCCAGATTAGACATCAGCTTGAAGCTAATGTCATACCCTTGTCTGTCAGGCAGATTTATCACTGCCAGGATGTCGGCTGGATGGAAACCCATCTGGGTGCACAACATGTCCCTGACCACATGCCTCCTGTCAGGTAGATCTTCCTTAGCCCCTCTATGCCTAAACCTGACAACATTCCTCCTCTTGAAGGCCTGGCCGGTATAGCTGGTATTTGAGGAGAAGAATGGGGAACCCCGACTCCATGCATTACCTGATGACTGACCCCTGTCCTGCTGTGGATCATCAGTACAAGGGGGCTGCTGACCACCTGGACCATGGGGCTGCTGACCACCCTGACCATGGGGCTCTGCTGCCTGTGGTGTGACTAGTGGGGGGAACTCCTCAGCTGCAGATTGTCCCTCACCCTCCACAACAACATCAGTGCTATCTGTGTCACCAGCTGCCATAGACTGCACTGGAGATGACTCCTCAGCTGGGACATTATTATGCACAGAAACATCAGACATATCAGAAACAGCAACCACAATATTAGGCACATCAGCAGCTTCATCAATATCAGCATTAACCCCTTGCAGATCACAGTCCTGAATGTCCTCCCCAGAAACATCCTGCACAGCAAAGTCCTGTGGACAAACACCCTGAGGTGCCATGGTGTTACCTTCAGGTGTGAGTCCTGAGTCCTCCTGCAGTTTGCTGCCTCCAGAGACTTGTGGTGTTTGCACAACTTCACTGCTGTCATCGGGTCTGCTTACTGCTGGGACTTGTGGTGCCTCAGCAAGGGTTGCTGGGACTTGTGGTGCCTCACCAAGGGTTGCTGGGACCTGTAGTACCTCACCGTGTTGATGTTGTCTTCTTTTGTATACATCTCCCTCCTCAAAAAGAAGAGTTGCCGGCTGCAGTACTGGCCTTACATAGGACTGCTGGGTCTCAGACCTTGATGTTGACGCAGATATCTTGTCAAAGCTCTGCTGGTTCCTGTAGGTCTCTCCAACTGGTCCCATTTGGTCAATAACAGACTCCATCTCCCTCACAATGTCAGATAGTTGTTTGGCCAGTGAGTCCAGCTTGTTATTCAGCAGGGCCTGCTTCCCCGGGTTCGCTGCCTTCAGTTTGTAAGTGCAATCTATTTGCTTTTGCAGGTACAGCTTTTGTTTTTGTAAAGTGTCCATCTTCCTCACCAGTCCTGGGATCTGAGCGGCCAGCTGGAGCTCCGGTGATGGCTCTGGGGGCTGGAGCTCCGGTGATGGCTCTGGGGGCTGCAGTTTGCTACTGGGGTGTTGTTCTGACTTGGTTGCAGGCCTGGATCCTGTAGCCGCACTACCACCGCTCTTTCCTGGTAACAGACTCTGTGACTTCTGGTGTTTGGAAGCTGCTGTTACTGCTCGTGGGTCACAATCTCTTGCTGGGTGACTGAGTCCCAGAGGTCTTGCAGACACAACACTGTTAGCACCTTTGGCTCTTTCCTCATGGCCGCCTTGCATCTCCTTCCCAGCCTGCATTCCCCCAGACCTGGTGCGCTCCGCTGGTAACATCACTCGTTGCTTCAGGTTCTCCTGGATTGTCTGCCTCTCCAGTGATGTCCTCCTCTGCCTGCCCGGGGTGGAGGTGGATGGTCTGCCTCTCCAGTGATGTCCTCCTCTGCCTGCCCGGGGTGGAGGTGGATTGTCCCCCTGAGGCCTGGGATGGAGGCTGCTGCACACTGTGGATGTTACTTGCCTTTGGACTTTCAGGCACTTTTGCCCTGCTCACAGATGATCCAACATTTTCACTGGTAGGTTGTTTTACCAGCTTCTTGCTTGTAACTTCTTCATTGTCGACACAAACTTTGCTACTCGCACTGGAACTTGCACTGCTGACATTTGTTCCTTTAACAGAAACTTGGGGATTAACATCCCTTGTTTGAGCTGGCTGGGTGTTATCTGCCAGATTAGGCCTTGGAGCCTGGGCCTTGCTTGGGGAGCTTCCCCACCCAGGGTGGCCGCGCCCTGGGCTGTCTCCAGACATCAGAATGGGTCAGGAGCTCAACTATCACACAACCTCACCTCTAGGAGGCAGGATTATAGTAGTTATATTCCTGTACATAGGGGGCAGTATTATAGTAGTTATATTCTTGTACATAGGGAGCAGTATTATAGTAGTTATATTCCTGTACATAGGGGGCAGTATTATAGTAGTTATATTCTTGTACATAGGGGGCAGTATTATAGTAGTTATATTCCTGTACATAGGGGGCAGTATTATAGTAGTTATATTCCTGTACATAGGGGGCAGTATTATAGTAGTTATATTCTTGTACATAGGGAGCAGTATTATAGTAGTTATATTCCTGTACATAGGGGGCAGTATTATAGTAGTTATATTCTTGTACATAGGGGGCAGTATTATAGTAGTTATATTCTTGTAAATAGGGGGCAGTATTATAGTAGTTATATTCTTGTACATAGGGGGCAGTATTATAGTAGTTATATTCTTGTACATAGGGAGCAGTATTATAGTAGTTATATTCTTGTACATAGGAGACAGTATTATAGTAGTTATATTCTTGTACATAGGGGGCAGTATTATAGTAGTTATATTCCTGTACATAGGGGGTAGTATTATAGCAGTTATATTCCTGTACATAGGGGGGCAGTATTATAGTAGTTATATTCTTTTACATAGGGGGCAGTATTATAGTAGTTATATTCTTGTACATATGGGGCAGTATTATAGTAGTTATATTCTTGTACATAGGAGGCAGTATTATAGTAGTTATATTCTTGTACATAGGGGGCAGTATTATAGCAGTTATATTCCTGTACATAGGGGGGCAGTATTATAGTAGTTATATTCTTTTACATAGGGGGCAGTATTATAGTAGTGATATTCTTGTACATAGGGGGGCAGTATTATAGTAGTTATATTCTTGTACATAGGGGGCAGTATTATAGTAGTTATATTCTTGTACATAGGGGGCAGTATTATAGTAGTTATATTCTTGTACATAGGGGGAAGTATTATAGTAGTTATATTCCTGTACATAGGGGGCAGTATTATAGTAGTTATATTCCTGTACATAGGGGGCAGTATTATAGTAGTTATATTCTTGTACATAGGGGGCAGTATTATAGTAGTTATATTCTTGTACATAGGGGGAAGTATTATAGTAGATATATTCTTTACATAAGACAGTACAGGCAGTCCCCGGGTTACGTACAAGATAGGGACTGTCGGTTTGTACTTAAGTCGATTTTGTATGTAAGTCGGATCTAAGATCGCGGTCCCGTTATAACAGTGGCTTGTAAAGCGCTTCTGTGAGCATAAAGAACAAGTCTCTGGTATAACGCGACCGCGATCTTAGTGATGCAAGCGGAGAGGGTGGTAACTAAGGACGCTGTCGCGCGACCCGTTATAGCGGCGGCTTGTAAAGCGCTTCCATGCGCATACAAGCCGCTGGTATTGTGCGACTGCGTCCTTAGTTACCACCCTCTCCGCTTGTATCACTAAGATCGTGGTCCCCTCTGTGCTTCCATACACATAAAGAGCAAGCCCCTGGATTAACGCGACTGCGATCTTAGTGATAAAAGCGGAGAGGGAGGTAACTAAGGACGCAGTCGCACGATACCAGCGGCTTGTTCTTTATGCGCACGGAAACGCTTTACAAGCCGCCGGTATCGCGCGACAATGTCCTTAGTTACCTTCCCCCTTGATTTCATCACTAAGGAGGAGGCGGCGGCGGCGGCACACACAAGAGCAGGATAAGTGCTACTGCGATCCGAGGAACAGGTCAACCCTAGATACAAACGGGGTCCTCGGCTGCGCATGCGCGGGTGAGGACCCCGTTCGTAACTATGGGTTGTTCGTAACTCGGATCGTCGTAAGTCGGGGTATTATAGTTGTTCTATTCTTATACATAGGGTAAGTTTTAAAATAATTTTATTGCTCAGTGGCCATTATTTCCATTGTATTCCAGCATTCGACACTACATTAGATGTAATATATAATTTTGCAGCTTTTTAAATAATTACTTAAAATAATTCATTTGCTGTGGACCAATCACAAGGTGACAGAACTGCAACAAGATCAACAGTGAATCGTCTCCTCACTTCTGTTTTCAGCAAACACTAATTTGCAGATTTTTTTTTTAATTACGTTCCATTGCAATTATTTTGCTGCTGCTATTATCTGTCTGTAATTATAGCAGTGATAGGAATAGTAATTAGTCGTCTATATTTATGGAGAACAATGTGCAGATGTCTGTCTGTCACTCAGTGATACAGGTGACACCGTCCTGGTGAACTATGTGCAGAATATTAAGTGCTGGGGGTGGGAGATGGAGGCAGATGGGAAGATGTAATTGTTTTCATTTCACTGTATCACTTTCTCATACACTGGCTGCAACATTGTATCGTGCAGTAGGTACATGTCTCCCTCAGAGCGATACTGTGTTAGGATAAGAGCCCTGGTTTATCACAGATCTCAGAATGATTTGTCTCAGGATGTCGTGTCTGATGCATATTTGTATGGGTACTGTATGCCTTTGTTTTCCAACTATACAGTGTTGTGTAAGTAGTACCCCATATGAAGCATCATCTTTCTGTATCAGCACTGTAGACTATCAGTAACACTCCCATTTTAGAGACCGCGCTGCTGATAGTAGCTCAATCAGATTGGGGCCTGGTGTCTCATGTAATTAGTATCTCCCATACCCTGGCTGTAGTAGCACCTATGCTTTCTACTGCGAGTGGTATCTCCTGTCTGTAGTAGCTCTTGTACTCTCACCTCTTTGTAGTTGCTCCTTAACTGTCCATCTGTAGTTGTTACTGTACTCTCCCCTCTCTGTAGCAGATCCTCTCTGTAGTGGCTCCTGCACTCTCTCTCCCATCTGTAGTAGCTCCTGTACTCTCTCCTCTCTGTAGTGGCTGTTATACTCTCTCTCCCATGTGAAGTAGCTTCTGTACTCTTTCTCCCGCCTGTGCGCTCTGCCTGCCTGTAGATCTACCTGTGTTTTCTCTCCCGGCTGTAGTAGTTTGTGTGCTCTTTTTCTCCCGACTGTAGTAATTCCTTTACTCTCTCTCCCAACTGTAGTAGTCCCTTTACTCTCTCGCCTGCCTGTAGTAGATCCTGCAGTGGCGTAACTACCGCCGTAGCAGCCGTAGCGGTTGCTACGGGGCCCGTGAGGTTCAGGGGCCCGGGGATGCACGTTCCCACTCCCTGCAGACTAGTGCTTTGCCACGGCAGGGGAGGCTGCACTGCCGGGTGCCTGCCGTATCGTGCCCCCGGGCCCCTCCCACTTTGTCCCGGCCACCACCCACATCTCTCCTGGTCAACCAACTCTTTCCTGGATCTCCTGCCTCTCATCTCCCTGACACGCCCGCTGATCTTACTAACCCGCCCGCTCATCTCAATGACCCGCCCGCTACCTCTCTGACCCGCCCGCTACCTCTCTCCTCGCGCTCAACCCCCTCCCCCCCCCCCGCTCGTTTTGGCCCCCCCACTCGCACTCGCCGCCCCCCCGGCCCACGCTCGCCCCCCCCTTCTCCCTGCTCGCGCCCCCCCCCCTTGCCGTCTGAATGACACCGGACACCCACCTGACGCCAATACAGCCCCCAAACTTCTTGAAAGGTCAGTATATAAAGATGTATTTATCTGTGTGTATATATGTACTTATATGCATAAACTGTGTGTGTATATATGTATCTACTGTATATATACTTTGTATATATGCATAAACAGTATATATGTTTATATATTCTGTGTGTATTTATGTATATACTGTATATATACTGTGTGTATTTATGTATATACTGTATATATACTGTGTATATATATGTATATACTGTGTATATGTGTATATACTGTTTATATATGCATATTCTGTGTGCATTTATGTATATACTGTATATATACTGTGTATATATATGTATATACTGTGTATATGTGTATATACTGTTTATGTATGCATATTCTGTGTGTATTTATGTATATACTGTATATATACTGTGTATATATATGTATATACTGTGTATATGTGTATATACTGTTTATATATGCATATTCTGTGTGTATTTATGTATATACTGTATATATATATACTGTGTATATCTGTATATACTGTTTATAAATGCATATTCTGTGTGTATTTATGTATATACTTTATATATACTGTGTATATGTGTATATTCTGTGTATATTTATGTATATACTGTGTATATGTTTTAATACTATATATATGTGTATATATGCATCTACGGTGTATTTATGTATATATATGTATATACTGTGTATAAATGCATAGAAGCAGATACTGTATTTATATAAGCATATATATGTGCACATTTAAATATATATATATGATGTATGTGTGTTTTTGTATATGCTGTGTATATGGTAAGTATGTATGCTGTATATACTGAATGTGTGTGTATTTGCTGTATGTGTGTATATTCTGTATGTATATGCAGCATGTGTGTATATGGTGTTTTTACTGTATGTGTGTGTATATATATATATATATATATATATATATATATATATATATATATATATATTATATATATATGTATATTGTATATGTATATAATGTGTATACTGTATGTGGGTATATACTGAATGAGTTTGTATATACTCTGTGTATAAACATGTCTGTATAAGGGTACATTCACAAGAAAATATGGGGGGCGTATATCTGGCTGCAAATTTGCTGCCGGATATACTTCCCCCATAGGCTTCTATACGCCGGGGCTCGGTACGGTGAGCACAACGAGTACTCACTGTTTCGAGCAAAAGAGATAGAGCGTGCTCCATCTATGGCCGTAAGAACAGCCATGCGGCTCTATTCTCTATGGAGAGGGGAGTGGTGAACCGCGACCACCTCTTCTCCTCTCCAGTGCGCCAGATGTGTGCCTGTCATATTTATATATACATATATGGAAGGGGGGCCCCATGCAGAAATCTGCTATGGGGCCCAGCCTATCCTAGTTACGCCCCTGAGATCCTGTACTCGCTCTACAGCCTGTAGTAGTCCCTTTACTCTCTCGCCTGCCTGTAGTAGATCCTGTACTCGCTCTACAGCCTGTAGTAGTCCCTTTACTCTCTCGCCTGTCTGTAGTAGATCCTGTACTCGCTCTGCAGCCTGTAGTAGATCCTGTACCCGCTCTGCTGCCTGTAGTAGATCCTGTGCTCGCTCTGCTGCCTGTAGTAGATCCTGTGCTCGCTCTGCTGCCTGTAGTAGATCCTGTGCTCGCTCTCCTGCCTGTAGTAGTTCCTGTGCTCGCTCTCCTGCCTGTAGTAGTTCCTGTACTCGCTCTGCTGCCTGTAGTAGATCCTGTACTCGCTCTGCTGCCTGTAGTAGATCCTGTACTCGCTCTGCTGCCTGTAGTAGATCCTGTACTCGCTCTGCTGCCTGTAGTAGATCCTGTACTCGCTCTGCTGCCTGTAGTAGATCCTGTACTCGCTCTGCTGCCTGTAGTAGATCCTGTACTCGCTCTGCTGCCTGTAGTAGATCCTGTACTCGCTCTGCTGCCTGTAGTAGATCCTGTACTCGCTCTGCTGCCTGTAGTAGATCCTGTACCCGCTCTGCTGCCTGTAGTAGATCCTGTACCCGCTCTGCTGTCTGTAGTAGATCCTGTACTCGCTCTGCTGCCTGTAGTAGATCCTGTACTCGCTCTGCTGCCTGTAGTAGATCCTGTACCCGCTCTGCTGCCTGTAGTAGATCCTGTACTCGCTCTGCTCTCTGTAGTAGATCCTGTACTCGCTCTGCTGCCTGTAGTAGATCCTGTACTCGCTCTGCTGTCTGTAGTAGATCCTGTACTCGCTCTGCTGCCTGTAGTAGATCCTGTACTCGCTCTGCTGCCTGTAGTAGATCCTGTACTCGCTCTGCTCTCTGTAGTAGATCCTGTACTCGCTCTGCTCTCTGTAGTAAATCCTGTACTCGCTCTGCTGCCTGTAGTAGATCCTGTACTCGCTCTGCTGCCTGTAGTAGATCCTGTACTCGCTCTGCTGTCTGTAGTAGATCCTGTACTCGCTCTGCTGTCTGTAGTAGATCCTGTACTCGCTCTGCTGCCTGTAGTAGATCCTGTACTCGCTCTGCTGCCTGTAGTAGATCCTGTACTCGCTCTGCTGCCTGTAGTAGATCCTGTACCCGCTCTGCTGCCTGTAGTAGATCCTGTACCCGCTCTGCTGCCTGTAGTAGATCCTGTACTCGCTCTGCTGCCTGTAGTAGATCCTGTACCCGCTCTGCTGCCTGTAGTAGATCCTGTACTCGCTCTGCTGCCTGTAGTAGATCCTGTACTCGCTCTGCTGCCTGTAGTAGATCCTGTACTCGCTCTGCTGTCTGTAGTAGATCCTGTACTCGCTCTGCTGTCTGTAGTAGATCCTGTACTCGCTCTGCTGCCTGTAGTAGATCCTGTACTCGCTCTGCTGCCTGTAGTAGATCCTGTACTCGCTCTGCTGCCTGTAGTAGATCCTGTACTCGCTCTGCTCTCTGTAGTAGATCCTGTACTCGCTCTGCTCTCTGTAGTAAATCCTGTACTCGCTCTGCTGCCTGTAGTAGATCCTGTACTCGCTCTGCTGCCTGTAGTAGATCCTGTACTCGCTCTGCTGTCTGTAGTAGATCCTGTACTCGCTCTGCTGTCTGTAGTAGATCCTGTACTCGCTCTGCTGCCTGTAGTAGATCCTGTACTCGCTCTGCTGCCTGTAGTAGATCCTGTACTCGCTCTGCTGCCTGTAGTAGATCCTGTACTCGCTCTGCTGCCTGTAGTAGATCCTGTACTCGCTCTGCTGCCTGTAGTAAATCCTGTACTCGCTCTGCTGCCTGTAGTAGATCCTGTACCCGCTCTGCTGTCTGTAGTAGATCCTGTACTCGCTCTGCTCTCTGTAGTAGATCCTGTACGCGCTCTGCTGTCTGTAGTAGTTCCTGTACTCGCTCTGCTGTCTGTAGTAGATCCTGTACTTGCTCTGCTGTCTGTAGTAAATCCTGTACTCCCTCTGCTCTCTGTAGTAGATCCTGTGCTCGCTCTCCTGCCTGTAGTAGATCCCGTACCCGCTCTGCTGTCTGTAGTAGATCCTGTACTCGCTCTGCTGCCTGTAGTAGATCCTGTACCCGCTCTGCTGCCTGTAGTAGATCCTGTACCCGCTCTGCTGCCTGTAGTAGATCCTGTACCCGCTCTGCTGCCTGTAGTAGATCCTGTACCCTCTCTGCTGCCTGTAGTAGATCCTGTACTCGCTCTGCTCTCTGTAGTAGATCCTGTACTCGCTCTGCTCTCTGTAGTAGATCCTGTACTCGCTCTGCTCTCTGTAGTAGATCCTGTGCTCGCTCTCCTGCCTGTAGTAGATCCTGTACTCGCTCTGCTGCCTGTAGTAGATCCTGTACTCGCTCTGCTGCCTGTAGTAGATCCTGTACTCGCTCTGCTGCCTGTAGTAGATCCTGTACTCGCTCTGCTGCCTGTAGTAGATCCTGTACTCGCTCTGCTGTCTGTAGTAGATCCTGTACTCGCTCTGCTGTCTGTAGTAGATCCTGTACTCGCTCTGCTGCCTGTAGTAGATCCTGTACCAGCTCTGCTCTCTGTAGTAGATCCTGTACTCGCTCTGCTCTCTGTAGTAGATCCTGTACTCGCTCTGCTCTCTGTAGTAGATCCTGTACTCGCTCTGCTCTCTGTAGTAAATCCTGTACTCGCTCTGCTGCCTGTAGTAGATCCTGTACCCGCTCTGCTGCCTGTAGTAGATCCTGTACTCGCTCTGCTGCCTGTAGTAGATCCTGTACCTGCTCTGCTGCCTGTAGTAGATCCTGTACCCGCTCTGCTGCCTGTAGTAGATCCTGTACCCGCTCTGCTGCCTGTAGTAGATTCTGTACCCGCTCTGCTCTCTGTAGTAGATCCTGTACTCGCTCTGCTGCCTGTAGTAGATCCTGTACTCGCTCTGCTGCCTGTAGTAGATCCTGTACTCGCTCTGCTGCCTGTAGTAGATCCTGTACTCGCTCTGCTGCCTGTAGTAGATCCTGTACTCGCTCTGCTGCCTGTAGTAAATCTTGTACTCGCTCTGCTCTCTGTAGTAGATCCTGTACTCGCTCTGCTGCCTGTAGTAGATCCTGTACTCGCTCTGCTGCCTGTAGTAGATCCTGTACTCGCTCTGCTGCCTGTAGTAGATCCTGTACTCGCTCTGCTGCCTGTAGTAAATCCTGTACTCGCTCTGCTCTCTGTAGTAGATCCTGTGCTCGCTCTGCTGCCTGTAGTAGATCCTGTACCCGCTCTGCTCTCTGTAGTAGATCCTGTACTCGCTCTGCTCTCTGTAGTAAATCCTGTACTCGCTCTGCTGCCTGTAGTAGATCCTGTACCCGCTCTGCTGTCTGTAGTAAATCCTGTACTCGCTCTGCTGTCTGTAGTAGATCCTGTACTCGCTCTGCTGTCTGTAGTAGATCCTGTACTCGCTCTGCTGCCTGTAGTAGATCCTGTACTCGCTCTGCTGCCTGAAGTAGATCCTGTACTCGCTCTGCTGCCTGTAGTAGATCCTGTACCCGCTCTGCTGTCTGTAGTAAATCCTGTACTCGCTCTGCTCTCTGTAGTAGATCCTGTACTCGCTCTGCTGCCTGTAGTAGATCCTGTACTCGCTCTGCTGCCTGTAGTAAATCCTGTACTCGCTCTGCTGTCTGTAGTAGATCCTGTACTCGCTCTGCTGCCTGTAGTAGATCCTGTACCCGCTCTGCTGTCTGTAGTAGATCCTGTACTCGCTCTGCTCTCTGTAGTAGATCCTGTACCCGCTCTGCTGTCTGTAGTAGTTCCTGTACTCGCTCTGCTGCCTGTAGTAGATCCTGTACTCGCTCTGCTGCCTGTAGTAAATCCTGTACTCGCTCTGCTGCCTGTAGTAAATCCTGTACTCGCTCTGCTGCCTGTAGTAGATCCTGTACTCGCTCTGCTCTCTGTAGTAAATCCTGTACTCGCTCTGCTGCCTGTAGTAGATCCTGTACCCGCTCTGCTGTCTGTAGTAGATCCTGTACTCGCTCTGCTCTCTGTAGTAAATCCTGTACCCGCTCTGCTGCCTGTATAAATCCTGTACTCGCTCTGCTGCCTGTAGTAAATCCTGTACTCGCTCTGCTCTCTGTAGTAGATCCTGTGCTCGCTCTGCTCTCTGTAGTAGATCCTGTGCTCGCTCTGCTCTCTGTAGTAGATCCTGTACCCGCTCTGCTCTCTGTAGTAGATCCTGTGCTCTCTCTGCTGCCTGTAGTAAATCCTGTACTCGCTCTGCTGCCTGTAGTAGTTACTGTGCTCGCTCTGCTGCCTGTAGTAAATCCTGTACTCGCTCTGATCTCTGTAGTAGATCCTGTGCTCGCTCTCCTGCCTGTAGTAGATCCTGTACTCGCTCTGCTGCCTGTAGTAGATCCTGTACTCGCTCTGCTCTCTGTAGTAGATCCTGTACTCGCTCTGCTGTCTGTAGTAGATCCTGTACTCGCTCTGCTCTCTGTAGTAGATCCTGTACTCGCTCTGCTGTCTGTAGTAGATCCTGTACTCGCTCTGCTGTCTGTAGTAGATCCTGTACTCGCTCTGCTGTCTGTAGTAGATCCTGTACTCGCTCTGCTCTCTGTAGTAGATCCTGTACTCGCTCTGCTCTCTGTAGTAGATCCTGTACTCGCTCTGCTCTCTGTAGTAGATCCTGTACTCGCTCTGCTCTCTGTAGTAGATCCTGTACTCGCTCTGCTCTCTGTAGTAGATCCTGTACTCGCTCTGCTCTCTGTAGTAGATCCTGTACTCGCTCTGCTCTCTGTAGTAGATCCTGTGCTCATTCTTAGAGCTCATGGGATGTTCTATGAATTAAAATTTCAGTCTGAGTTATTTTGAATTTTATTCACTTTTATTAAAAGTAACATTTTCATAATAATAATAATAATAATAATAATAATAATCACTAATAAGAAAAAATAAGTGATGATTCTGGAGAATGAGCGGAGTAAGTGCCCCAATACATAATCTCCACTTCTTTCAAGCGGCGCGGCAGGAATTCTGATCCCCATGAAGGGTTAAGTTACATAAGAGATGGAGGACACAAAATATCAAAGTTGTTCTATGATACCTTAACACATATGGGGAGGGGCAGGGTTACACGCTGAAAGCCCCTCCCCTTACAGACACAGGTCACATGCTTCTTAAGGTAACGTCAATCACAGATTGGATCCAGTGCAGGAAATAGCGCATTAATCACCACATTTATCACCATATGGCGCCATTTATCTGATAGGACTTTCTCTGTTCTGCTTCTGGGTATCCTGGCATGTATCTCATCCCTCCAAATTTTTACTTATTTCTATGAGAACCTCCTCCTCTTCTGCATGAATGATCGTATAGACTTGTCAGAGTAGTCATCGTGTAGCAGTCCAGGTATGAGCCTTATCACAATATTGTGTAACGTAACATCTGACCTGTGTACCATAATTGCGGATACGGCGCTACATAACTGCGCTCTGCCCTGCTGTGCCTCCTCCTGGTGCAGCACCAGCGGGGCAGAAACTTTCTTTCTTCTTCCTTGTGTATATAAATCCATCTCCTTTTTATCTCACATGAAAGCGATTACACGAGACTTCTCGCCCCCCCCCACCCCTCAATCCTTCAGTCTCTCCCCCCCAGGAGAGCACCGTCAGCGGCCGCGGCGTAACAGGAACAGATGCCGCAAACCGCTTGCATTATGTTCAGGCCCGATCCGGCGTCTCTGGTGCCAACATTCCTGCTTTCTACCCTGCACGGGATTAATCTGGTCCTCGCAGGATTAGGCGCCGGCGCTTCATTAAGGCGAGCGCGCCGCTTGTTTCTGTTTCATGTGTACACAAGTTGTTTTCAATTAACTGTAACAGCAATTAAGCCGCCGGTGCGCTCCTCCATCACAGCGAGTCCGGTTCTACGGTGGCCAAGACATGAATATTCATGAGCTGCAATTAAAGACATGGAGGCAAAATCTTTGTATTAAATGGTTTGATCCTGAAGTCACAAGCTCAGAGGAAGCCTTGTGTGACCATCCGAACATATGGCGCCAAGTCCTTAGAGGGTGATACCAGGCGACGTGCTACCACAGACACTCGGAAGATGTTGCTAGAAGCAACCCTTTGCCAGGACTCGCTAAGCCTCACTGCTCTATGAATGCACATCCACATATCAAGAGACCCACATTCTGGTGTCTACTTGTTTTGTTGCCTTATCTATGGGAATAGTGGACGCACGTGAGAAAGATGCAGAGGGGAGAGCCCTGGCGCCCACGTCCCTGGACCACAAGGTATTTACATTTGGCCTCGGCAGAAAATGACTTCAGAGAACAAAAAGAAAATTAAAAAAAAAAATGCTATAAATATTCACAGAATAAAATTAAAAAATATAAAGGAATAGTAACAAAAAAAAAAAAAACTTTATCGACAACCAAATTTACAAACACAAGACGTGCCCCAAGGTGGGTTATGAGATCGCAACGCAGCCGGAATCAAAGCCCCTCCCACCGAGGACACAACAAAAAGCGTTTTTTTTTTTTTTTTATCTGCGTCATTCAATCTTGTTCTGGAGCGGCAAATTCAGATGAGAACGAGAAGGTAGGAAAGTGGATAATATTCTTCATATGTAATATAGATTTATATAGAGATTTGAAGAGGTCCATGAGGAGCGGAGCAGCTATAACGTCAGGAGGGAGGAGGAGAGGAGCAGGGAGTGCGTCGTGCTCAGCAGGAGGAGGACTGTGCACAGACTGGACCAGGGATCAGGCGCCGCGGACATGTGACCGCTGGAGGATCGCTCCACTATGTTGTCTTTACTCAGCGACTGCTGCAAGAAACAAGGACAAGTGCATCAGAACTTCAAGGTCCAGAACAACATTAGAATAAATAAAGGTTCTTGTATCATGAGAAGTCCTGCGCTCTCTCATCTAGGACTATGGGGGTTATTTACCATTAGCTTCCTGGGGACAGTTCTATGTTTGCCTTTAGAGCTCCACTGCCCATAAGATTCATAATAGTAGCTTTGGCAATTTAATAAATGGGACTTATGACCCTGGCTTTGCACAGCGTCATACTAGCAGTAGTTCTATGTTAACGCCAGAGTAATGAAGAGGTTGAAATAGTCCTGATATTTTTTTTCACGCCAAAAAAGCCACACAAAACCAATGATAAATAACCCTCTGTTATAATGTATCAGTGTAGACAATGGGGCTCATTTACTAAGGGTTACACACGCATTTTTTTTGGACTGTGCACTATTTTCGGGGGTTGCACCGGTATTTAAGAAGTGTGTGCGCTGCTATTGTGTCGCACGCGACCCTTTTGTGGCACAGCTTCGTTTGGCTTCCATGCGGCACAAACTAGGGGGCGTGCAGTCAGACAGTCCGCAGGATTCTGACCAAGCACCAAATTAACTTTCAAATTGTGTTGCACGCTCTATGCTAAAGATGCACCACAAAAAAAAGATGGTGAACTCTGTTGGGGCAGTGCAGGGAAGCGACACATTCATGATTTCAGGTGCACAATCTTTGTGATTGCGCATTATACATGGACATTGCACTTTTAGTGAGCTCGAGTGACCTTGTAAGTAAATGTGCCCCAATGTGCTCCACAAATCTCTCTCCTGTCCTGACGGCTCTCCACAGCTCAGCTCTGCTGCATAAGTCCGCGCCATAGCACACGGATATGTGATGATGAAGACCCGTCACTTATATAATGTGTATGAGGAGACACTTGAGGCGCGAGCGCTCTTACCTCCGCCAGGCACAATTGAGAGTCGACCGAATTGTTTGATTTTAGCTTCTGCGCCTGAAAAAAAAGAGGAAAAAAAAAAGATTAAAAAAAAAACAAAATACAAAAAAATGTAAAAACCTTCACTAATTGAGGTGTTTGAGGGCTTTGATTAGCGGCAGGCACACGTCGACACCAGTTGCTCACAGCGGATAAATCGCGTTTTTATGACCCGTTACTTAGGAGACGCACAAAGCTTCACTCACTTATGGGATTTTAGTTGGGGAATTAATGAGATCGACAGCCGCTGCGTCGTCGTCATCATCATCATCGCGGCTATTAATTAGCTACAACCAACTCCTGGCAGCTCATTATTACCACCAACTTGTATACGAATTGTGATCGACGTGGCGCTGCCTTTTTCAAACATTCTTCGAATAATTCCTGGTGATCTGATGAAGCCGACGTCTACACGTAACAAAGTCAGCATTGTCTTCTTAACCCTTACAGGACCCTTACAGGATTCGGCCCTTTGGTGTTTCTGTTTTTTACTCCCCTCATTCCAAAAAGGGAGGACTTCTTTTTTTTTTTTTTTTTTTTACGTTTTAGCCGTGAGTGTGAGGACTTGTTATCTGCGGGACAAATTGTACTTTTTAGTTGCGCCATTTAATAACCCGTGCAATGTACTGGAAAGCTGGAAAAAAATTCCAAGTGCAATGAAATTGACAAAAAAACACATTTGTAGTGTTTTCTGTAGCTCTCTAAATGACGCATCCTTTTTATTCTTTGGGTTGATACAATCACAGGAATATCAAATTTATATAGGTTTAAGTAGATTTAAAAATTTTTAATCTTTTGTACAAAAAAAAAAAAGTTTGCCATTTTGCCAAATAACTTTTTCACACTTTGGTGAACGGACCTGTGCAAGGTGTCATTGTTTGGGATACATGCTGGCATTTTAATTTATTTTAATTTGGGACCTAAATGACATCTTCATAATTTTTTATTCAAATATTCATAGATGGAAAAATCGTCTAAAAAGTAGTGATTCAGACACTTTGGCGCTGTTTTCCATTACATTGTTCCCGGACCGGGAATAATCTTTTTATATTTTGATAGAACAGGGATTTTGGGACGTGGTGATACCTATCATGTTCAGGATTTTTATTGGTTTTTTTTATATGTGTTCTAGTGAAAGGGGGGTGATGTACACTTTTTTTAATTTTTTTTTTTTTTAACTATTAAAATGTTTTAAAATATTCAGTTTTTTTTAAATCATTGGGGGGGGGGGGGGCGCGTCTGGGGGGGGCCAACGTTCCACCATTCAAAATGGCGGCATCCATTTGCAGCGATGTTAGGTGACGTGTCTGGGTTTGATTGCGCCACTTAACAGGTTAACTGCCGCTATTGGTGTATATAGCTCTCTCCCGCTGTGTATGGAGAGAGTTCAGTGTGTGTAATAGTACGTTCTGGTTCGCAAAGGGGTAAAAGTTCAGTCCATGCATCCTATACAACACCCCAGAGCTGCACTCACTATTCTGCTGCTAGTGCAGGCACTGTGTACATACATGACATTACTTATCCTGTACTGATCCTGAGTTACATCCTGTATTATACCCCAGAGCTGCACTCACTATTCTGCTGCTGGTGCAGTCACTGTGTACATACATGACATTACTTATCCTGTACTGATCCTGAGTTACATCCTGTATTATACTCCAGAGCTGCACTCACTATTCTGCTGCTGGTGCAGTCACTGTGTACATACATGACATTACTTATCCTGTACTGATCCTGAGTTACATCCTGTATTATACCCCAGAGCTGCACTCACTATTCTGCTGGTGCAGTCACTGTGTACATACATGACATTACTTATCCTGTACTGATCCTGAGTTACATCCTGTATTATACCCCAGAGCTGCACTCACTATTCTTCTGCTGGTGCAGTCACTGTGTACATACATGACATTACTTATCCTGTACTGATCCTGAGTTACATCCTGTATTATACCCCAGAGCTGCACTCACTATTCTGCTGCTGGTGCAGTCACTGTGTACATACATGACATTACTTATCCTGTACTGATCCTGAGTTACATCCTGTATTATACCCCAGAGCTGCACTCACTATTCTGCTGCTGGTGCAGTCACTGTATACATACATGACATTACTGATCCTGTACTGATCCTGAGTTATATCCTCTATTATACCCCAGAGCTGCACTCACTATTCTGCTGGTAGTGCAGTCGCTGTGTACATACATGACATTACTTATCCTGTACTGATCCTGAGTTACATCCTGTATTATACCCCAGAGCTGCACTCACTATTCTGCTGCTGGTGTAGTCACTGTGTACATACATGACATTACTTATCCTGTACTGATCCTGAGTCACATCCTGTATTATACTGCAGAGCTGCACTCACTATTCTGCTGCTGGTGCAGTCACTGTGTACATACATGACATTACTGATCCTGAGTTACATCCTGTATTATCCCCCAGAGCTGCACTCACTATTCTGCTTACCTGTATGAGGTTGGCGCATGCGGGCAGGCCGTTGTGTGTGGGGATTTCATTGGTGAAGTGAATGTTGTCGGAGAAGGCAGACTCCTTGGTTCTGGACTTTGATAATATGGAGGAGGTGGTGGTGTGGACAGCAGGGTCTGGCTGCAGCTTCACATCAGTTCCATTCCCAAATGCCTGGATTGCATTTCCTAAATAGAGAAAAAACTGAAATAGTAAAAACCTTCCTAAAATAAATAAAAAGTCTCCCAAATGTTTCCCCTGATCATCAAGCATCTTTTTTTTATGCTTGATAAAGATTCTTGACGAATCGATTTGATGCTTGTAACATCGGGTGAATAAAGACTACAAGATTATTTTCACGCCTTCGAGTGCTGCGATTCCCTCGACTATATAATTTGCCTTCGGGTTTGTGCATCTGGACCATCAGCTGCGAGTACTAACCTCTAACCTTTATTATACGGTAGCGTGGTATAGCGGTGGATTGCTGTCTGTTTTCTTAGTCCCCTGATCTGTGGTTACTCTGTCAGGTGCCAATGATTGGCTCATATACAATCACTTCTCACCTCATTTCCAGTGCCCAGTATACGGTGATGCCGGATCCCAGCCCAATGGTTGCCCAGTCCAGCCTGTGCCTGAAGCTGGCGGCACCCTCCTTAGTTCTGTCATTATACGCATCTACTATGCCATTATATAGATCATTATATAAAATGAAACTGCAGCATTTATGGTCCCTGCAAGAAAACCTAGAATGTGATTGTGTGGCGGAGGGTTTGTGGAGCGTTTTAGAGCGATTGTTCTCTCTCGGAGGTTGAATTGATTTCCATTAGGTAAAATGTCTCCTTAAATGTAAAGGAGCAGCAGAGTAATGAGCGCCCACAGCCGCGCTCCAGGGCTCGGGGTATTATTAGCTATTAATTAGTCCGGCGGCTGCGGGTAGCGCAGATACTCACTCAGGCAGATGTTATCCTTGAAGAAGTTGAGGAATTTCAGGCAGTCGTCAATGTAGTTTCCGCTGTTGCTGCAGTCGCACCAGGGGGACACGCTGAGGCTGCTTGACTCTATGTAATTTGGGGTGATACCGGTGCCTGTAACCACAGAAACAGGAAATTAACATAATCCAAGGAGCCTTGGGGATTACCGGGGAAGACTTGCGCATTATAGGGGCAAACTGACAAAAGATGAGTCTTGCTGGGTGCACTGGGGGCTGCAATCCCATGCTGCAGAACGTTACCCAGATATGGTGCAGGGCTTATATGTATAGTTTCTTTATGACTTTCTAGGCAAACACAGAAGAGAGGAGATGCCAGCAGGAGGTTGCCTAGTGGACACTTCTCCCTGTTTCGCCATGGTCATTTCATGAAATACAGGAGAAGGAGGCAGAGCAATAACTCGCAGCATCAATAGAGGCCGTGTGAATGTGGCATAAACCATGCAGCCAAACAAGGAAGAGCCCCTGGTGCTCACAGCATAACAACAACCATTACAGGTCCGGAAGGATAAACCTGCAAGATGTGAATGTAGCCTAACATACAGGATGTTGCAGCTTGGAAATAGGTGACCAGAGGAGACTCCCAGCACACAGGAATAAACGCCCAGCTCACCAGAGGAGACTCCCAGCACACAGGAATAAGCGCCCAGCTCACCAGAGCAGACTCCCAGCACAACAGAGGAAGTACGCAGAATGCCAGGGGAAGTGCTCAGCGCACTAAAGGAGGTTACCAGCAAATTGGAGGAAGCTCCCAGTATACCAGATGAAAGCGCCTAGCACATTGGAGGAAGCACCCGGTGCACCAGAGGAGGCTCCCAACATACCGGAGGAAGCGCCCAGCATTCTAAAGGAGGCTCTCAGTGCACCATGGGAATGCTCAGCGCAGCAGAGGGGTGCATCGGTGGGAATGCTCAGTGCACTGGAGGAGGCTCCTAGTGCACCAGACATGACCTCATCAGGTCAGGAGCCAGTGACTGCTGCATTATATGTGACTGATGCCTCATATGTGCTAATACCCTGGTAGAAGAGCACATGTACCAGCTGCATTGTCCTGCATGGTAAAGGTGTGGAGGGCCCAATAGACACATTGGGGCAGATTTATCAAGTGTCTGAAAGTCAGAATATTTCTAGTTGCCCATGGCAACCAATCACAGCTCCCCTTTAAAATATTCATGAGCACTGGTATAATGAAAGCTGAGCTGTGATTGGTTGCCATGGGGAACTAGAAATAATCTGACTTTCAGACACTTGCTAAATCTGCCCCATTCAGTCTCTATCATTGTGGGGTGAGACTCCATATAACAAGGACTCCTACCGATGAGGCCGGAGTAGGCCAGCAGGCATTCAGCATAGTTCTCCTTCAGGCATCCACTAGTTGATCGTGGATCTGGCTGACAATCTGTGAGAAAATGGGCGAGGCGGGATCTGCAATAAAAAAAAAAAACACACGTCATACTGATAGAATGTAACACGTGATGGAATATCAGATAATCTCTGTCAGATGCAGGACCATAGGATGAGACCTGTAATAATCAGCCTCCACCCCCAGGTATACAAGACCAAGACATTATTTTGTATTCTGTCCATTCTTACCCGACTTTAATTCAATATCTGGATCCTGATATGGAGGACATAGAACACGAGTTAGATTTGTTCCAATTTTCTTGTGAAGTAATTACATTTATGCACAAATACTTTGTCTGAATTCTAATGAGATTCCTCATCATGAAAGGAAATGGAGCGGAATTTATTATCAGTCATTCTGAGGAGTGCCAGGAAATAAGCCCACCATAAGGAAGCACCCACCCAAAAGTCAGTGGCTGAAGACCCCCAAGAAGATACCTCAGAATAGCTACATAGATCACAACCCCTACCCCCATAAAAGAGCACTGCCCCCCTTCATTATAGATCACAGCCCCCTTCATAGATCATTCGCAGCCTACCCTTCATAAATAAAACCTGGTGGCCAGTTGCCTGGGTGACATGTCTTCTCAGTATAACTACAGATGTTCTATGAAGACCTCAGGGTTTTTTTAGAGAACATTAGTGAACAAACTGCACCAGGAAAAGCAGCAGACAGCCCAGTGATAAAGTTGTGACACCGTGCACAGCAGGGTGAGGAGGTCACAATCCAATCTGTACAGGGGAGCAGTACGGGACAACTGCTAACCTACCAAAACATGGCCACCCTTCGTCGACTGACAGGCCAGACAAGAGGCCACAGCTCAGGGAGAGACTGTCTACAGGTCAACTAATAGTAAGGCGTTCTTACTAGTGAGGATAAGCCCCATGCGGGGTTTTGCTTTGTTTCTGTTGGCGAGTTGGGTGTGACACCTAAGTGGATGTGACCCTGAGACTGAGCCCCTACAATTTGTCTATAATGATAAAGGGCTGAAAGGTAAACACCAGCAATGTTTCTCCAGATTAGCTGTTGCATACATAAACCCATATGTATTCCCTTACTCTTTGCCAGTAGGAGTTACGGAGGGGGCGATGTAGATACCGAAGCTGCTGAGGGGTTAAATCTGGGCTAATAGATGAGTAATGGTCCTGAAATATCTGGGTTTGAGGAGGGGGAACACACCGGAGTGAGAAGTTTCTTCACATAAAGAATAAATGGTTGTAAGTGGATGTAAAAGCTTTCATGTCCATTAATGGGGTGGGGGCTGCGGCGCTTCTATCCCGGCATTGATCACTGAACACATGAAAAGGCATTAATGATCAAAGCTGCAGATTACCAGACTGATCTCCGGGGCCATTACACATCCGCAGATCTGCCAAAATCCACCCCATACCCCGGGGGGCATAGGACAGGTCAGCTGCAAGGACACAACATCTGCCCAGGAGTGCCCGTCCTTTAGATGACCCTTCCCTCGCTCCAGGGGTAAATAATAAGAGAGTGCAGAGGCCTTATGTCTGCCCAAGAGAGACCCTTCCCTCACTGCTGGGGGTGAATAATGAGAGGGTGTGGAGGCTCCACGTCTGCCTAGAAGTGCCCCGTCCATGAGGTGACCCTTCCCTCACTGCAGAGGGTTACTAATGAGGGGGTGCAGACACCTCATGTCTGTCCAGGAGTGCCCTGTCCAAGAGGTGACCATTCCCTTACTACAGAGGGCAACTAAAAAGAGACCTCACGTCTGCCCAGGAGAGCTCTGACCATAAGGAGACTCTTTCCTCATTGCAGGGGGCAACTAATGAGGGGGTGCAGAGTTCCAATGTCTGCCCAGAAGTGCCACATCAACGAGGTGACCCATCCATCATTTGAGGTTGTGAAGGGGTGCAGAGGCTCCATGTCTGTCTAGGAGAGCCGCATCCATGAGGTTACCCTACCCTCACTGGATGGGGTGAATAATGAGGGGGGTACAGAGGCCTCACGTATGTGCAGGAGAACCCTGTCCATGAGGTGACACTTCCCTCACTGCAGGGGGTGACTAATGAGAAGGGGGAAAAGGTTCCACATCAGCCCTGCATACAGCTGGCCCTACTGTGACAAAGTGACTGAACCTGTCTCTATAGACTATGATAGGAGATCCTGGGGTGCACTCTGAATATCTTTGGGAGATGTCTGCAGGGACCCCCATCGTATCCTGGCTCTATATGATAGTTCTGTCCCTTTAATAGAGCAGTGCAGCAGTCAGATACATCGTATCTCAGCAGAGGATTAATTAGCGGTCTCTCATCTGGATGTATAGGAATGCTGGCCGCCTCCTGATGTCTCGCTTGTCCTTGCCTCGCTGGCATGGTGTCCACAATCCAATTCTGTAATGTAACTTTTGATAAAGCGTTCACCATCTGCTGGGAAGGAGAAGACTTCATTTGCTTTTGTCAAGGAGCCACAGCTCAGGCTGGAGGAGGAGGCTGTGTATTTCCTCCCCACTGGAGCTGGCCCCGTGTCAGGGGCTGAGGGTCACACCGAGATCTGGCTCCTGGATCCTCGCCATGTGCTCAGAATGGATACAGCGCGATGGATCGGATACATGGCGGATAATGCCGCAGTCAGAGAGGATCTATGACTTCTCTGCTCAATACCTCGTTCTAATGTCTGCCCAGAAGTGCCACATCAACGAGGTGACCCATCCATCATTTGAGGTTGTGAAGGGGTGCAGAGGCTCCATGTCTGCCTAGGAGAGCCGCATCTATGAGGTTACCCTACCCTCACTGGATGGGGTGACTAATGAGGGGGGTACAGAGGCCTCACGTATGTGCAGGAGAACCCTGTGACACTTCCCTCACTGCAGGGGGTGACTAATGAGAAGGGGGAAAAGGTTCCACATCAGCCCTGCATACAGCTGGCCCTCTGCTCAATACCTCGTTCTACACATTCAGAATGTTCTGCATTACATATAGATATATCTATACTGTGAGAAATGTAGATTACTAGATGATAGATATGAAATAGGCATTCTCTATTAATAATAAGCTTTACTGATATAGCGCCCTCATATTCCGTAGCGCTTTACAAATGATAGGAGACATATACAAATATAATAAGACATTACAGAATACAAATAGTCATATGGAACGAAGAGTGAGGGTCCGATCACAAGAGCTTACAGTCTATTGTGTGCATTATCAGATTTCTGGTCAGGGTTGCGGCCCCGTCTCGCTCATACCTCGCACCGTCCCCGTTACATACAGGACACTATTGTGTGTATTGTACATTTCTGGTCAGTGTTGCAGTCCCGTCTATTTCATACCTATCATCGTCCTGTAATTGATTTAAGCTTTTGCGTCGTTTTATCAGAATTGTTTGGAATAAAATACAAACTTCCCGGCAATAATTTGTCGGCTTTGAGATAAATCACTTTGTGACAATGTGTCAGGTCTCAGCGGAGACGGAGATGGAAGCGCAGATAATGATAATCCTGCACGGAAGGAATGTATCTCTCCTCTATGTGAACCCGCTGCTCGGGTAAGTACCATCCATTACCCCTCCCCCACCATGTCCATGTGTGGAGCTTCCTGACACATGTCACCATCTTCTGCCTCCCTGTGATTTAAGGGGGCGCTCCGCCCCAGGCGCTGTATATAATGACGGTAATATCAATGTGTAAATAACCAGTTACATAGCGGGGAGATGAGACTCAACAACATCAACCTTGTGGTCAAATCCTTTCCCTACATTCTCCATTATCACCTGTAGATCGTGTCTGATGCTTCCATGTATCCAACCACCAGAACCCAGGCCCCTTCTATTATATCTCCTGATCTTCCAGGAGATCAACAGGTGTATCCCAGTATCCAGTGTACAGGTATCTCAGCAGGTATATCCAAGTTCTCAGCGTGGCAGTATCTTAGTAGGTGTATTACAATGCTCAGCATGGCGGTATCCCAGCAGGTGTATGCCAGTACACGACATAGTGGTATCTCAGCAAGTGTATCCTTAAGCTTAGCATAGCAGTATCTCAGCCAGTGTATCCCAGAGCTTAGCATAGTGGTATCTGAGCAGGTGTATCCCAGAGCTTACTATAGTGGTATCTCATCAGGTGTATTACAGAGCTCAGCACTGCGGTATCTCAGGAGGTGTATCCTAGTACTCGGCGTGGCACTATCTTAGCAGGTGTATCCCAGTACTTAGTGTGCTGGTATTTTAACAGGTGTATCCCAGTGTGGCGGTATCTCACGAGGTGTATTCCAGTGCTTAGCATTGCGGTATCTCAGCAGGTGTATCAAAGTGCTCAGTAGGTATATCACAATACAAAGCATTGTGGTATCTCAGCAGGTGTATCGCAGTGATCAGCATTGCGGTGTCTCAGCAGGTGTATCACAGTGCTCAGCATTGCGTAATCTCAGCAGGTGTATCGCAGTGCTCAGCATTGCAGTATCTCAGCAGGTGTATCACAGTGCTAAGCATTGTGGTATCTGAGCAGGTGTATCGCAGTGCTCAGCATTATGGTATCTCAGCAGGTATATCGCAGTGCTCAGCATTGCAGTGTCTCAGCAGGTGTATCGCAGTGCGGTATCTCCGCAGGTGTATCGCAGTGCTCAGCATTGCGGTGGCTCAGCAGGTGTATCGCAGTGCTCAGCATTGCGGTATCTCCGCAGGTGTATCGCAGTGCTCAGCATTGCGGTGGCTCAGCAGGTGTATCGCAGTGCTCAGCATTGCAGTGTCTCAGCAGGTGTATCGCAGTGCTCAGCGTGGTGGTATCTCAGCAGGTGTATCACAGTGCTCAGCATTGCGGTATCTCAGTAGGTGTATCGCAGTGCTCAGCATTGTGGTATCTCAGCAGGTGTATCACAGTGCTAAGCATTGTGGTATCTGAGCAGGTGTATCGCAGTGCTCAGCATTATGGTATCTGAGCAGGTGTATCGCAGTGCTCAGCATTATGGTATCTGAGCAGGTGTATCGCAGTGCTCAGCATTGCGGTATCTCAGCAGGTGTATCGCAGTGATCAGCATTGCGGTATCTCAGTAGGTGTATCACAGTGCTCAGCATTGCGGTATCTCAGCAGGTGTATCGCAGTGCTCAGCATTGTGGTATCTCAGCAGGTGTATCACAGTGCTCCGCATTGCGGTATCTCAGTAGGTGTATCGTAGTGCTCAGCATTGCAGTATCTCAGCAGGTGTATCACAGTGCTAAGCATTGTGGTATCTGAGCAGGTGTATCGCAGTGCTCAGCATTATGGTATCTCAGCAGGTATATCGCAGTGCTCAGCATTGCAGTGTCTCAGCAGGTGTATCGCAGTGCGGTATCTCCGCAGGTGTATCGCAGTGCTCAGCATTGCAGTGTCTCAGCAGGTGTATCGTAGTGCTCAGCATTGCGGTATCTCAGCAGGTGTATCGCAGTGCTCAGCATTGCAGTGTCTCAGCAGGTGTATCGCAGTGCTCAGCATTGCAGTGTCTCAGCAGGTGTATCGCAGTGCTCAGCATTGCAGTGTCTCAGCAGGTGTATCGCAGTGCTCAGCATTGCAGTGTCTCAGCAGGTGTATCGCAGTGCTCAGCATTGCAGTGTCTCAGCAGGTGTATCGCAGTGCTCAGCATTGCAGTGTCTCAGCAGGTGTATCGCAGTGCTCAGCATTGCAGTGTCTCAGCAGGTGTATCGCAGTGCTCAGCATTGCGGTATCTCAGTAGGTGTATCACAGTGCTCAGCATTGCGGTATCTCAGCAGGCGTATCGCAGTGCTCAGCATTGTGGTATCTCAGCAGGTGTATCACAGTGCTCCGCATTGCGGTATCTCAGTAGGTGTATCGTAGTGCTCAGCATTGCGGTATCTCAGCAGGTGTATCACAGTGCTCAGCATTGCAGTGTCTCAGCAGGTGTATCGCAGTGCTCAGCATTGCGGTATCTCAGCAGGTGTATCGCAGTGCTCAGCATTGCAGTGTCTCAGCAGGTGTATCGCAGTGCTCAGCGTGGTGGTATCTCAGCAGGTGTATCGCAGTGCTCAGCATTGCAGTGTCTCAGCAGGTGTATCGCAGTGCTCAGCGTGGTGGTATCTCAGCAGGTGTATCACAGTGCTCAGCATTGCGGTATCTCAGTAGGTGTATCGTAGTGCTCAGCATTGCGGTATCTCAGCAGGTGTATCACAGTGCTCAGCATTGCAGTGTCTCAGCAGGTGTATCGCAGTGCTCAGCATTGCGGTAACTCAGCAGGTGTATCGCAGTGCTCAGCATTGCAGTGTCTCAGCAGGTGTATCGCAGTGCTCAGCGTGGTGGTATCTCAGCAGGTGTATCGCAGTGCTCAGCATTGCAGTGTCTCAGCAAGTGTATCGCAGTGCTCAGCGTGGTGGTATCTCAGCAGGTGTATCACAGTGCTCAGCATTGCGGTATCTCAGTAGGTGTATCGCAGTGCTCAGCATTGTGGTATCTCAGCAGGTGTATCACAGTGCTCAGCATTGCAGTGTCTCAGCAGGTGTATCGCAGTGCTCCGCATTGTGGTATCTCAGCAGGTGTATCACAGTGCTCAGCATTGCAGTGTCTCAGCAGGTGTATCGCAGTGCTCCGCATTGTGGTATCTCAGCAGGTGTATCACAGTGCTCAGCATTGTGGTATCTCAGCAGGTGTATCACAGTGCTCAGTGTGGCGGCTCCTTGCCCTCAGCCTGTGCCCTCATTAGCGGGCGCTTCCTTCCTCCATGAATCAGGAGATAATGGGATTAATGGCTCCGCTGTTCCGGCTCTGGTTTTCATTGTCACAGACTCAGTGACTATTAGCTGCTGACACTGTCCCTGCACTCATTAGGATAAGCACAACTAGACCCTGGCCACGCTCATACCCTGTCCTTATAACAGGGTACAGTCCCTCATACCTTGTCCTTATAACAGGGTACAGTCCCTCATACCTTGTCCTTATAACAGGGTACAGTCCCTCATACCTTGTCCTTATAACAGGGTACAGTCCCTCATACCTTGTCCTCATAATGGGGTACAGTCCCTCATACCTTGTCCTCATAACGGGGTACAGTCCCTCATACCTTGTCCTCATAATGGGGTACAGTCCCTCATACCTTGTCCTCATAACAGGGTACAGTCCCTCATACCTTGTCCTTATAACAGGGTACAGTCCCTCATACCTTGTCCTTATAACGGGGTACAGTCCCTCATACCTTGTCCTTATAACAGGGTACAGTCCCTCATACCTTGTCCTTATAACGGGGTACAGTCCCTCATACCCTGTCCTTATAATGGGGTACAGTCCCTCATACCTTGTCCTTATAACAGGGTACAGTCCCTCATACCTTGTCCTTATAACGGGGTACAGTCCCTCATACCCTGTCCTTATAACAGGGTACAGTCCCTCATACCCTGTCCTTATAACAGGGTACAGTCCCTCATACCCTGTCCTTATAATGGGGTACAGTCCCTCATACCCTGTCCTTATAATGGGGTACAGTCCCTCATACCTTGTCCTTTTAGTGGAGTTCAGACCCTTATACTGTGTCCTTATAACGGGGTACAGTCCCTCATACCGTGTGCTTATAACGGGGTACAGTCCCTCATACCTTGTCCCTATAACGGGGTACAGTCCCTCATACCTTGTCCCTATAACGGGGTACAGTCCCTCATACCTTGTCCCTATAATGGGGTACAGTCCCTCATACCTTGTCCCTATAACGGGGTACAGTCCCTCATACCTTGTCCCTATAACGGGGTACAGTCCCTCATACCTTGTCCCTATAATGGGGTACAGTCCCTCATACCTTGTCCCTATAATGGGGTACAGTCTCTCATACCTTGTATTTATAATGGGGTACAGTCCCCCATACCATGTTCTTCTAACGGGGTTCTGTCCCTCATACTGTGTCTGTATAACAGGGTACACTCCCTCTGGAGGAAATCTATACACAGTGGGGGCCCAACACCAGAAATGTTTGATAAATTACTATATAAATAAAAAATGGCAGCGACTAGTAACACAACTAATCTGATGGACAGATACATGTTCACATCAGTGACGCTTCACCAGGCAGAAGGAGCTTCCTGTAGATGTAGAGGTGTGGGGTCTGCCGAGGTGGAGGGCACTTTGTGGGTTCTGCCGAGGTGGGGGAAACGGTGTGGGGTCTGCTTAGGCCACGGTGCTAGGTGAGTGGAGGAGGACACAATGTGGGATCTTCGGAAGAGGATTGCACAGAGCGGGGTCTGCGGAGGAGTAGGAAAGGGTGTGGGGTCTGTTGGGGCTGAGGACATAGTGTGGTGTCTGCCGAGGCTGAGGGCACGGTCGGGGTTCTGCGGAGGAGGAAAGAAAAGTGTGGGGTCTGCAGAGGAGGAGGAAGGCACGGTGCGGGTTCTGTGGAAGAGGAGGGCACGGAGCCGGTTCTGCGGAGGAAGAGGGCACACTGTGGGTTATGCAGACGCTGAGTACACAGTGCGGAGGCTGAGGACACGGTGGGGGGTCTGCGGAGGAGGAGAACACAATGGGGTTCAGTGGAGGTGGAGGGCACAGTGTAGGAAGAGGAAATGTTACAGACTGAAGTTACCTGCACTGACACACTGTAACACAATATCAGCACAGAGCTGGATCCATTGTGCCCCCTTCTGCCTGGGGCCATACCTGCAGATGTAGTTGGTCTTGCAGGCCTCCTGTAGGTTCAGGCAGTTCTGCTTCTCCTTCTCCTCATAGGAGCAGGCTGGTACGATAGTCTGGCGCCTCCGCTCTGAGCAGGCCGTGTCCTTGCAGGAGCAGAACAGCATGCCGTAGCTGTGCTTAGCGGGGACCTTGTCGAAGAACTGGCGCAGGGCTTTGTGGCACTTGCGGCGGTTGCAGATCTCATTGGATATGCTGTTGGTGCACGGCGTTATGTAGGCGGAGCGATGCTTCTTACACGTGTCGTCCAGGTTACAGGCCTTAGCCGCGTCCAGGCAGTCGTTTCCCTTAGTGATGAATGGCTCTGGAGAGACAAAACAGGAAGGGATTACACAACAGCAGAACCGCTGGCCCCAACTGACCTCATCACAGGGGCATAGGTGACTGTTGGTTGTCACTGTTACGGGGGGGCTGTGGAGATCAATGTTATGGGGGAGGGGCTTTGGAGGTCAATGTTATAAAGGCTGTGGAGGTCACTGTTATGGGGGCTGTGAATGACAGTATTATTGGGGGTCGTAAAGGTCACTGTTATGGGGAGATGTGGAGGTCATTGTTATTAGGGTTGTGGAGGTCAGTGTTATGGGGAGATGTGGAGGTCAGTGTTATGGGGAGATGTGGAGGTCAGTGTTATGGGGAGATGTGGAGGTCGGTGTTATGGGGAGATGTGGAGGTCGGTGTTATGGGGAGATGTGGAGGTCAGTGTTATGGGGAGATGTGGAGGTCGGTGTTATGGGGAGATGTGGAGGTCGGTGTTATGGGGAGATGTGGAGGTCGGTGTTATGGGGAGATGTGGAGGTCAGTGTTATGGGGAGATGTGGAGGTCGGTGTTATGGGGAGATGTGGAGGTCGGTGTTATGGGGAGATGTGGAGGTCAGTGTTATGGGGAGATGTGGAGGTCAGTGTTATGGGGAGATGTGGAGGTCGGTGTTATGGGGAGATGTGGAGGTCGGTGTTATGGGGAGATGTGGAGGTCGGTGTTATGGGGACACTGTGGAGGTCAGTGTTATGGGGAGATGTGGAGGTCACTGTTGTTGGGGCACTGCTTAGACCCATTACATAAAATCATTGATAAAAGAACAAAACCTGGAACTTGATGCAGTAGGGCAGTGATGGCGAACCTTTTGGAGACAGAGTGCCCAAGCTAAACCAAAACCTACTTTTATGTCGCAAAGTGCCAACATGACAATTTAAGCAGTAACTTATTGATTCCTGCTATATCACAGGTTTTAATCGTGTTGGTGTCCGGAGTTCACCAATACAATAGATAGATGATGGAGAAATTTGGATATTAGCTTCCCTCCAGGGTGCCCTGAAGAGGCAGAATCAGGAGACCCAGAGCAGAAACTCCAATGACAATCCATCTCTATCCACCCCTTCTCACTCCTCCTGGAGTCCTGGTAGCCAAGGAAGTCACTTTAGAGTATGAGAGTTAATCCCCCTCACCCATATCTAGAGACCCCTGCAATGATCGCGCTATGTGCAGGATGTGCGCTGGGTGATCAGATTAGAAGATAATTGGATTAATTACTGGATATTACAACCAGTGTTGTTTCGATTTAAGGAGCAGTATGAGGTAAGGTATATGTTACGGTGAGGTATAGAAAGTAAGGTAATTATAGATATAAAGTAAGCAGAGGTAGGAGGTTGGGCAGGTATGATGTAATAATAATTCCTTTGTATATCGCCTACAGATTGCACAGCGCTGCACACAGCTTTACAAATCGGTGTAAGGAGAGGTATGAATTACAGGCCTGGTATGAGGTACGGAGAGGTATGAGGGTTAGGAGGTAGAACATACCCGGCATGTGTGCCAGCCCTCTACAGGGCAGGGAGTATGAACTGTGCCATCAGAGCAGAGTCTATCAGGGACAGGAGGAGAAGTTCATCCATCATGGATTCCTGCCTCTTCCCCTGACACTGAGAGCTCAGGCCGCAGTCATCATCTATCAGGCGCTGACATGGTAATGCTCTTCCCCGAAATGTGACACCTGATAAATGAAGTCTGGGCTGATAATGTATCCAAGACTCTGCTCTGCGGGACATGGTGTGAAGGTGATGCAGGATATAATATAATGGGAATTCTCCGCCAGATGCCTTCATACACACACATCTACAGGGCCGCGCGTTCATACACACACATCTACAGGGCCGAGCGTTCATACACACACATCTACAGGGCCGAGCGTTCATACACACACATCTACAGGGTCGAGCCTTCATACACACACATCTACAGGGCCGAGCCTTCATACACACACATCTACAGGGCCGAGCGTTCATACACACACATCTACAGGGCCGAGCCTTCATACACACACATCTACAGGGCCGAGCGTTCATACACACACATCTACAGGGCCGAGCGTTCATACACACACATCTACAGGGGCGAGCCTTCATACACACACATCTACAGGGTCGAGCCTTCATACACACACATCTACAGGGCCGCGCGTTCATACACACACATCTACAGGGCCGAGCGTTCATACACACACATCTACAGGGGCGAGCCTTCATACACACACATCTACAGGGCCGAGCGTTCATACACACACATCTACAGGGCCGAGCGTTCATACACACACATCTACAGGGGCGAGCCTTCATACACACACATCTACAGGGCCGCGCGTTCATACACACACATCTACAGGGCCGAGCGTTCATACACACACATCTACAGGGGCGAGCCTTCATACACACACATCTACAGGGTCGAGCCTTCATACACACACATCTACAGGGCCGAGCGTTCATACACACACATCTACAGGGGCGAGCCTTCATACACACACATCTACAGGGGCGAGCGTTCATACACACACATCTACAGGGGCGAGCGTTCATACACACACATCTACAGGGGCGAGCCTTCATACACACACATCTACAGGGCCGAGCGTTCATACACACACATCTACAGGGCCGAGCGTTCATACACACACATCTACAGGGGCGAGCCTTCATACACACACATCTACAGGGTCGAGCCTTCATACACACACATCTACAGGGCCGCGCGTTCATACACACACATCTACAGGGCCGAGCGTTCATACACACACATCTACAGGGTCGAGCCTTCATACACACACATCTACAGGGTCGAGCCTTCATACACACACATCTACAGGGCCGAGCGTTCATACACACACATCTACAGGGCCGCGCGTTCATACACACACATCTACAGGGCCGAGCGTTCATACACACACATCTACAGGGTCGAGCCTTCATACACACACATCTACAGGGTCGAGCCTTCATACACACACATCTACAGGGCCGAGCGTTCATACACACACATCTACAGGGGCGAGCGTTCATACACACACATCTACAGGGGCGAGCCTTCATACACACACATCTACAGGGGCGAGCGTTCATACACACACATCTACAGGGGCGAGCCTTCATACACACACATCTACAGGGGCGAAACCTGGAACACACACATCTATAGGGGAAATCCTTCAAATACACACATCTACAGGGCCGAGCCTTCATACACACACATCTACAGGGCCGAGCCTTCATACACACACATCCACAGGGCCGAGCCTTCATACACACACATCTACAGGGCCGAGCCTTCATACACACACATCTACAGGGCCGAGCCTTCATACACACACATCTACAGGGCCGAGCCTTCATACACACACATCCACAGGGCCGAGCCTTCATACACACATCTACAAGAAATGTCCTTTCTAGAATTCCCTCTTTAATGTGAAATCTTATCTCTAACAGCCATATGTTTATTAGGGTTTATGGATGAGTCACTCTTTGATTCTAGAGGGAGATTGTCATTGCAGACATCACTATGTAACTGTACAACTCTTATTCTGGTGACATTGTAAAGATCAGATTTTCATCTTCCAATCCTACTACAGAACTTTAGATGCAGGCAGATAAAGATTATGGGGGTCATTTATCTTATCTCTTTAAAATGTATCTTTGTTTTGGCTAGTTTTTGTCTTTTTTCCGTCTGCTACTTTGGTAATTTATTATTCTCAATTGTCTCAAAAATGTCACATATGACTTCTGTCTCAAGCGACTTCTTTCCATTTTCTAAGTTTTTCTTGCGTATGGTTTCGTCTGGAGTTTTTTGCACAACAAAATGTCACAGATTTTAGACAGTTTGAAAAAAAATTAATGTCATTTGCAAAATGTGGGACATCTGGAATAGAAGATAAATGTGTCTTTATGTATCTATCACTAGGCCCCTTGGGACAGTTCTATGTCTGTCTTTGGAGCTTCGCTGCCAATCAGTTTAATTAAGATGCTTTGGCCCTTTTAATAAATGTTCTTATGGTCTTTCTTCTGTCTGGGATTTTTTTTTTTTTAAATTCCTATAAAAACTCAATACAGCTACTTTGAGACTTTTTTTTACACCAGCAATGATAACCCCATAGTCAGATCACAATTTCCACATTTATCAAAAACAGTGCAGTCTGTTCTATGTGCAGTGTATTGTGCGGGGGGCACCAGATTCAGGATTTCTGGTGCACGTTCTTACACCATCTCTGCTTGCTGTCAGTGAATTAGAGCAGCCGTTGTTTAGAAAAAGAGACTGAAAAAAGTGATCAAGGTCAAATCCAGTTATTGTAGCTTAATCGCACTTATTGTAGTGCATCCTACAGGCACCATGGTGATACACTGTAACAGACCCTCAGTCTTGCATCCCTTCAGGTGCAGAGGGCTTCTGTTGGCTGGTGGGAGTACATTGTATTCTGTATATGGGGGCTGTAATGAGAGATGACAGGGCGACGCTTGCACTAATGTACGCTGACAGCTTTGTGTTAATCTTGTGGCGTTCCCGTCGCCTCGAGTCAGGCTGAAGAGTTCGCTCTACGCTGCGGGTAATTGAGCAGGTACAATCATTACATTTCCAATTAACCTCTACCGGCTGCGGGCCCCCTGTGCCCCTATACACAGGAGAGCGTGCAGGTACAGCGCTGTCAGCCATCACCTGGGGGTCTCCAGCTGTGTATCCAGGGCTGGGGGCTCAGTCAGACCCTTCCTATAAGGGGGCAGATCCTTCTCACATATGATTAGAAAACAGAAAAATGTGTTTTAATGCACAATCCAAAGGCTTCCCCTGTGATCACATGTTTAGCAAACACAATGACAGTGTCCAACCACAATTCAATTGCCTGGTGTGAACACGGACACCAAAATTGATCCAGTCTCCGACCCCTGCAGACATTCTGTATCTCATTCCTCCTTTCCCTCTTTTATCCCTCCTTTTCACATGTTATTGCTCCTTTTCCTGAGTCTCATCCTTCTCCTGTATATCATCCTTCCCTTTCCCTGTATCTCATCCTTCTCCTGTATCTCATCCTTCCCTTTCCCTGTATCTCATCCTTCTCCTGTATCTCATCCTTCCCTTTCCCTGTATCTCATCCTTCTCCTGTATATCCTTCTCCTGTATATCATCCTTCCCTTTCCCTGTATCTTATGCCCCAGTTCCCTGTATCTTATCCCCCATTTCCCTGTATCTAATCCCCCATTTCCCTGTATCTCATCCGCCACGTCCCTGTATCTCATCCCTCACATCCCTGTATCTTTTTTCCTCCATTTCCGTGTATCTCATCCTTCCCTTTCCCTGTATCTTATCCCCCATTTCCCTGTATCTTCTCCTTCCCATTTCCCTGTATGTTCTCCTTCCCTTTCCCTTTATCTCATCCTTCTTTTCCCTGACTGAAGCTGAGCCTCTGGTATCAGTATTATAACCCCCATCATCCGCTATGGGAGCAGTTAGTGAATACAGACACTGCTCTGGGGAATGCACGGTCCCTGTCTGGGTGCAGCCTGCGGGTCTTGTGACATGTGATCAATCAGTATGTGACTCTGATGAGTGACAGCTGGGAATATTGGCAGTGATGCTGGGTGTGCGTTGTCTCTCTCCAGGAGCTCTCTGGTTAACAGGGTGGGGAGAGCAGAAGCTTCGTGTTTGGGCCGATACCAAGGACGATCCATCACTTTGATAGGACGGGCGCACTAAACGGCGTGGCGGCGTTCCCAGCTCATTTATGTTTTGGCAGCGATGGCGGCTTTAATGGTTGTGTCTACAGGATGTGGCCCCCTCCAGCGTGTCTCCCACCTGATGACAATTACGAGGTATAAATCTCTCACGGATCAATTACAACAATAGAGACCTCATGTATTATGAAGTAGACGCGGGTACCCAGGCTGACGCTGGTAATGCACTGCCCTTGTCTGGGTGCGGCGGGGGTTAATACGCAGCTTCTGCGCCGCCGTCTGTCTGCTGTGGGTTTGTAGCTGAATCGTCTTCATCGTGTGGTTTCCATCTGAAATCTGCTTTATTACTTTTGGCAGAGACTGCGCCCACACTGCGGTGACAAAAGTTTAATAAAGCGAATAGAGAAGTCATTAATCACTGGAGTTCATATAACGGGCGGTGAAGAGGCAGAGGTCATGATGACACTCTGGAGAACCTGAGGGGGGCGCCAGCGGATACATGGGGCGCAGCAGCTGCTGGATAGCGGCTCCATGCTAAACCAATGTCATATGTTCTAGTTCTCTGATCCACATGTATCCTCTGTATCTCATCCGGGTCTCGTCCCAACCTTGGAGGGTCACATGATTGTGTTGTGGAAGTCCAATCTCCATTCTCAACTCATTAGATCTCATCAGTGATTGCTCCTTGTGTCACAAGTTGGAGAGGAACACAGTGCTACCATACATACATCCCCATATCACAAACCAAATACATACATACATCCCCATATCACACACCACATACATACATACATACATCCCCATATCACACACTACATACACACATCCCCATATCACACACTACATACACACATCCCCATATCACACACTACATACATTCCCTGTGTCATACAGCACATACACACATCCCCGTGTCACACACCACATACATACATACATACATACATACACACATCCCCATATCACACACTACATACATGCATCCCGTGTCATACAGCACATACACACATCCCCGTGTCACACACCACATACATACATACATACATACATACACACATCCCCATATCACACACTACATACATGCATCCCGTGTCATACAGCACATACATATATACATCCCCCGCGTCATACACTGCATATATACCGTGTATTCCCAGCCTCTGCTGCATAAATCAATAGTCAGAGGCAACGGGGAGAAGCACAACATGATTTATGGAAGCGTGGACTCTGGCCAAGACCCAGAAGAGTCATGGAAGAAAGTACAAGCCCCTCAGCCCTAATAATCAATTGTGGAGAAGAGAACAACATTATTCCTTGTAAGACTGCGCTTGTTCTCTCACACCATTGTACAGCAGTGGAGCGTCTGCAGCATCACTACACGTACAAACTGTGTCACCACGCAGCAAGCACACGTGACGCACCACATCCACCACAAGTACACGTGACACGCCGAGTCACCACGTGCACACACGACACGCCGAGTCACCACATGTGCACACACGACACGCCGAGTCACCACCACATGCCCCAGCCTGGAACTGTCTTAGCAGACTGCCATGGTTCTCTGGTGTCCCCATTATAGGCTCCAAACTATCTTTTCACATTCTCAGATGTGGTGTAGAATCTATTCCGGCCGGAGATCTACGGACGGTGGCAATGACATAAAAAGTGTCGCCCCATAGAAAGGATCCGGAGCAGATCATGGCGCTTGGAGATTTATCATGTTTGCAGCTTGTGGGTTTCTGACATGTGAAGAACAAAGTGATCCATCACGGCAGAGGCGCGGATCCATCAGATGGAACACCGGTGCTGAAAACCTAATAGTGGGACGTAATAATGTAGCCATAAACGCTGCGCCCTATAATTGACTGCCTGGGCCCGGCGCTCACACGTCTGCAACAGTGACTGATGGTCACCGCAACGTTCTGCTGCCGCTGAAGGACGACACGTCAGCGCACGGACCGCTCTCCGCAGATTGTTTGTACTGGACAGAGCAGAGCAAGAAATAACCCGAGAGCAATGGAAAGCAATGTGCTGCAGGACTGCTGGGGAACGCAATGTGCTGCAGGACTGCTGGGGAATGCAATGTGCTGCAGAGCTGTATATGGCACCAACATATTTCACAGTGCAGTACATAGTTACCCATATACACCATGACCAGGACCATGTACATTACAAGCCCCTTCTTCATGTATGGCCACTGTGTTACATGTCACCAATATGGGAGCACTCTGGCTATCATGGGGGACCTGTACACAACAATGGTATAGCAGTTCTATGGTCCCACATAATGTGGGATGTCACAGCTATGGCGGATCAGTAGATGTTTATAGCGGGTATATTGTGCCATGTAAATGTCACTGTTATAATGGTGTTATGGTGCCACGAAGTGTGGATGTTACAGTTATAGCTGTGCTATGGTGCCACATGATGTGGATTTCACGGTTATAGCTGTGCTATGGTGCCACATGATGTGGATTTCACGGTTATAGCTGTGCTATGGTGCCACATGATGTGGATGTCACGGTTATAGCTGTGCTATGGTGCCACATGATGTGGATGTCACGGTTATAGCTGTGCTATGGTGCCACATGATGTGGATGTCACGGTTATAGCTGTGCTATGGTGCCACATGATGTGGATGTCACGGTTATAGCTGTGCTATGGTGCCACATGATGTGGATGTCACGGTTATAGCTGTGCTATGGTGCCACATGATGTGGATGTCACGGTTAAAGCTGTGCTATGGTGCCACATGATGTGGATGTCACGGTTATAGCTGTGCTATGGTGCCACATGATGTGGATGTCACGGTTATAGCTGTGCTATGGTGCCACATGATGTGGATGTCACGGTTATAGCTGTGCTATGGTGCCACATGATGTGGATGTCACGGTTATAGCTGTGCTATGGTGCCACGTGATGTGGATGTCACGGTTATAGCTGTGCTATGGTGCCACGTGATGTGGATGTCACGGTTATAGCTGTGCTATGGTGCCACGTGATGTGGATGTCACGGTTATAGCTGTGCTATGGTGCCACGTGATGTGGATGTCACGGTTATAGCTGTGCTATGGTGCCACGTGATGTGGATGTCACGGTTATAGCTGTGCTATGGTGCCACGTGATGTGGATGTCACGGTTATAGCTGTGCTGTGGTGCCACGTGATGTGGATGTCACTGTTATAGCAATGCTATGTTGTCACTGCTACAGGATCACTTTGTATATTACTAATCTTCCCCTCATTAGACTTGTGCTTTCATGGACTTTGTCGCTTGTGCCAGTATAAATTGCCCTCACCCATCGACTCCAGCGTGCTCCGCACCCACTGTCACTTTTGTTATGTGGCACCAATAGAGCAGGACGGCGGGAATCCTCTCCTGGAAGCTGAGTAACCCCTTGTCATTAGAAGTTGTGATGAGTAATTAGAAAAAACACTGTGGCAATATTATCCCGGAGCGGTGCTGATCAGGGCCCAATCCTCTAATACTGAACCTTCAGACTACAGGAAGACAAAGGTTCAGCCGAGAAGCTTGGATGTGTCCCAGAAAGGGTTAAATAGCAGCAGGTTGGTAAGGCAGGACATGGCCGGACAGAAATGGCTCTTTTCCTATATTTTTGTCTTCTGTTTGTCATGACGACAGCAGCATTTTGCCCGTTACATTGTTGCGGTTTTCCTTGCGATGTTCTGCCCCGTGGAGCAGGGTGAGAACATCTGCAGCGCTGCGGCTTTAAGAGGCAGCGGCCCACAAGGTCTCCAGAATATTAAAAGCCGGAATAATTCATTTCATTTCCCTTTAGTAAATTTAACTTCACTTAAATATTAGAAACCTCCCAACCACAAGTGAAGCCGGCGTGGCCGCGCCTCCCGCACAGACACTTACAGGCCATCGGCTGCTGCTATAGATGTTTTATTAAAAACATTTTGTATTGATTGGAGCTGCCGGAGCCTCGTTACAACCTGAGCGCCGCTCGTCACATTATCTGTATATGGAGTCATCAGGGGCCGCACTCACATAGTATCGACCCCCTGAATGGAAACAGCCAGTAATTACCTCTGTATGAGCCTGTCCCCACCATACAGGATACTCAGGCGCCAACTAGAGCAGGAAGAAACCTGGACACTAACCTCCTGGACTAAGCAATATGGCACCGCTGCTCTCTAGTGATGGATAGGCTGAATCTCAGTGATGGCACCGCTGCTCTCTAGTGATGGATAGGCTGTATTCTCAGTGATGGCACCGCTGCTCTCTAGTGATGGATAGGCTGAATCTCAGTGATGGCACCGCTGCTCTCTAGTGATGGATAGGCTGTATTCTCAGTGATGGCACCGCTGCTCTCTAGTGATGGATAGGCTGTATTCTCAGTGATGGCACCGCTGCTCTCTAGTGATGGATAGGCTGTATTCTCAGTGATGGCACCGCTGCTCTCTAGTGATGGATAGGCTGTATTCTCAGTGATGGCACCGCTGCTCTCTAGTGATGGATAGGCTGTATTCTCAGTGATGGCACCGCTGCTCTCTAGTGATAGGATGTATTCTCAGTGATGGCACCGCTGCTCTCTAGTGATGGATAGGCTGTATTCTCAGTGATGGCACCGCTGCTCTCTAGTGATGGATAGGCTGTATTCTCAGTGATGGCACCGCTGCTCTCTAGTGATTGATGGCACCGCTGCTCTCTAGTGATGGATAGGCTGTATTCTCAGTGATGGCACCGCTGCTCTCTAGTGATGGATAGGCTGTATTCTCAGTGATGGCACCGCTGCTCTCTAGTGATGGATAGGCTGTATTCTCAGTGATGGATAGGCTATATTCTCAGTGATGGCACAGCTGCTCTCTAGTGATGGATAAGCTGTATTCTCAGTGATGGCGCCGCTGCTCTCTAGTCATGGATAGGCTGTATTTTCAGTGATGGCGCCGCTGCTCTCTAGTGATGGATAGGCTGTATTCTCAGTGATGTCGCCGCTGCTCTCTAGTGATGGATAGGCTGTATTCTCAGTGATGGCACCGCTGCTCTCTAGTGATGGATAGGCTGTATTCTCAGTGATGGCACCGCTGCTCTCTAGTGATGGATAGGCTGTATTCTCAGTGATGGCACCGCTGCTCTCTAGTGATGGATAGGCTGTATTCTCAGTGATGTCGCCGCTGCTCTCTAGTGATGGATAGGTTGTATTCTCAGTGATGGCACCGCTGCTCTCTAGTGATGGATAGGCTGTATTCTCAGTGATGGCACCGCTGCTCTCTAGTGATGGATAGGCTGTATTCTCAGTGATGGCGCCGCTGCTCTCTAGTGATGGATAGGCTGTATTCTCAGTGATGGCACAGCTGCCCTCTAGTGATGGATAGGCTGTATTCTCAGTGATGGCACAGCTGCCCTCTAGTGATGGATAGGCGGTATTCTCAGTGATGGCACCGCTGTTCTCTAGTGATGGATAGGCTGTATTCTCAGTGATGGCACAGCTGCCCTCTAGTGATGGATAGGCGGTATTCTCAGTGATGGCACTGCTGCTCTCTAGTGATGGATAGGCTGTATTTTCAGTGATGGCACCGCTGCTCTCTAGTGATGGATAGGCTGTATTCTCAGTGATGGCACCGCTGCTCTCTAGTGATGGATAGGCTGTATTCTCAGTGATGGCACCGCTGCTCTCTAGTGATGGATAGGCTGAATCTCAGTGATGGCACCGCTGCTCTCTAGTGATGGATAGGCTGTATTCTCAGTGATGGCACCGCTGCTCTCTAGTGATGGATAGGCTGTATTCTCAGTGATGGCACCGCTGCTCTCTAGTGATGGATAGGCTGTATTCTCAGTGATGGCACCGCTGCTCTCTAGTGATGGATAGGCTGTATTCTCAGTGATGGCACCGCTGCTCTCTAGTGATGGATAGGCTGTATTCTCAGTGATGGCACCGCTGCTCTCTAGTGATAGGATGTATTCTCAGTGATGGCACCGCTGCTCTCTAGTGATGGATAGGCTGTATTCTCAGTGATGGCACCGCTGCTCTCTAGTGATGGATAGGCTGTATTCTCAGTGATGGCACCGCTGCTCTCTAGTGATTGATGGCACCGCTGCTCTCTAGTGATTGATGGCACCGCTGCTCTCTAGTGATGGATAGGCTGTATTCTCAGTGATGGCACCGCTGCTCTCTAGTGATGGATAGGCTGTATTCTCAGTGATGGCACCGCTGCTCTCTAGTGATGGATAGGCTGTATTCTCAGTGATGGATAGGCTATATTCTCAGTGATGGCACAGCTGCTCTCTAGTGATGGATAAGCTGTATTCTCAGTGATGGCGCCGCTGCTCTCTAGTCATGGATAGGCTGTATTTTCAGTGATGGCGCCGCTGCTCTCTAGTGATGGATAGGCTGTATTCTCAGTGATGTCGCCGCTGCTCTCTAGTGATGGATAGGCTGTATTCTCAGTGATGGCACCGCTGCTCTCTAGTGATGGATAGGCTGTATTCTCAGTGATGGCACCGCTGCTCTCTAGTGATGGATAGGCTGTATTCTCAGTGATGGCACCGCTGCTCTCTAGTGATGGATAGGCTGTATTCTCAGTGATGTCGCCGCTGCTCTCTAGTGATGGATAGGTTGTATTCTCAGTGATGGCACCGCTGCTCTCTAGTGATGGATAGGCTGTATTCTCAGTGATGGCACCGCTGCTCTCTAGTGATGGATAGGCTGTATTCTCAGTGATGGCGCCGCTGCTCTCTAGTGATGGATAGGCTGTATTCTCAGTGATGGCACAGCTGCCCTCTAGTGATGGATAGGCTGTATTCTCAGTGATGGCACAGCTGCCCTCTAGTGATGGATAGGCGGTATTCTCAGTGATGGCACCGCTGTTCTCTAGTGATGGATAGGCTGTATTCTCAGTGATGGCACAGCTGCCCTCTAGTGATGGATAGGCGGTATTCTCAGTGATGGCACTGCTGCTCTCTAGTGATGGATAGGCTGTATTTTCAGTGATGGCACCGCTGCTCTCTAGTGATGGATAGGCTGTATTCTCAGTGATGGCACCGCTGCTCTCCAGTGATGGATAGGCTGTATTCTCAGTGATGGCACCGCTGTTCTCTAGTGATGGATAGGCTGTATCCTCAGTGATGGCACCGCTGCTCTCTAGTGATGGATAGGCTGTATTCTCAGTGACGGCACCGCTGTTCTCTAGTGATGGATAGGCTGTATTTTCAGTGATGGCACCGCTGCTCTCTAGTGATGGATAGGCGGTATTCTCAGTGATGGCACAGCTGCCCTCTAGTGATGGATAGGCTGTATTCTCAGTGATGGCACAGCTGCTCTCTAGTGATGGATAGGCTGTATTCTCAGTGATGGCACCGCTGCTCTCTAGTGATTGATGGCACCGCTGCTCTCTAGTGATGGATAGGCTGTATTCTCAGTGATGGCGCCGCTGCTCTCTAGTGATGGATAGGCTGTATTCTCAGTGATGGCACAGCTGCCCTCTAGTGATGGATAGGCTGTATTCTCAGTGATGTCGCCGCTGCTCTCTAGTGATGGATAGGCTGTATTCTCAGTGATGGCACCGCTGCTCTCTAGTGATGGATAGGCTGTATTCTCAGTGATGTCGCCGCTGCTCTCTAGTGATGGATAGGTTGTATTCTCAGTGATGGCACCGCTGCTCTCTAGTGATGGATAGGCTGTATTCTCAGTGATGGCACCGCTGCTCTCTAGTGATGGATAGGCTGTATTCTCAGTGATGGCGCCGCTGCTCTCTAGTGATGGATAGGCTGTATTCTCAGTGATGGCACAGCTGCCCTCTAGTGATGGATAGGCTGTATTCTCAGTGATGGCACAGCTGCCCTCTAGTGATGGATAGGCTGTATTCTCAGTGATGGCACAGCTGCTCTCTAGTGATGGATAGGCGGTATTCTCAGTGATGGCACCGCTGTTCTCTAGTGATGGATAGGCTGTATTCTCAGTGATGGCACAGCTGCCCTCTAGTGATGGATAGGCGGTATTCTCAGTGATGGCACTGCTGCTCTCTAGTGATGGATAGGCTGTATTTTCAGTGATGGCACCGCTGCTCTCTAGTGATGGATAGGCTGTATTCTCAGTGATGGCACCGCTGCTCTCCAGTGATGGATAGGCTGTATTCTCAGTGATGGCACCGCTGTTCTCTAGTGATGGATAGGCTGTATCCTCAGTGATGGCACCGCTGCTCTCTAGTGATGGATAGGCTGTATTCTCAGTGATGGCACCGCTGTTCTCTAGTGATGGATAGGCTGTATTTTCAGTGATGGCACCGCTGCTCTCTAGTGATGGATAGGCGGTATTCTCAGTGATGGCACAGCTGCCCTCTAGTGATGGATAGGCTGTATTCTCAGTGATGGCACAGCTGCTCTCTAGTGATGGATAGGCTGTATTCTCAGTGATGGCACAGCTGTTCTCTAGTGATGGATAGGCTGTATTCTCAGTGATGGCACCGCTGCTCTCTAGTGATGGATAGGCTGTATTCTCAGTGATGGCACCGCTGCTCTCTAGTGATGGATAGGCTGTATTCTCAGTGACGGCACCGCTGCTCTCTAGTGATGGATAGGCGGTATTCTCAGTGATGGCACCGCTGCTCTCTAGTGATGGATAGGCTGTATTCTCAGTGATGGCACCGCTGTTCTCTAGTGATGGATAGGCTGTATTTTCAGTGATGGCACCGCTGCTCTCTAGTGATGGATAGGCGGTATTCTCAGTGATGGCACAGCTGCCCTCTAGTGATGGATAGGCTGTATTCTCAGTGATGGCACAGCTGCTCTCTAGTGATGGATAGGCTGTATTCTCAGTGATGGCACAGCTGTTCTCTAGTGATGGATAGGCTGTATTCTCAGTGATGGCACCGCTGCTCTCTAGTGATGGATAGGCTGTATTCTCAGTGATGGCACCGCTGCTCTCTAGTGATGGATAGGCTGTATTCTCAGTGACGGCACCGCTGCTCTCTAGTGATGGATAGGCTGTATTCTCAGTGATGGCACCGCTGTTCTCTAGTGATGGATAGGCTGTATTCTCAGTGATGGCACCGCTGCTCTCTAGTGATGGATAGGCTGTATTCTCAGTGACGGCACCGCTGCTCTCTAGTGATGGATAGGCTGTATTCTCAGTGATGGCACCGCTGTTCTCTAGTGATGGATAGGCTGTATTCTCAGTGATGGCACCGCTGCTCTCTAGTGATGGATAGGCTGTATTCTCAGTGATGGCACCGCTGCTCTCTAGTGATGTACAAGCTATTATATAATAAAGTCAGTACATGTTGGGCTAATGAGAGTCCTCATGTGAGGGGCGGCTCGGGTCTCCAGCAGTTTAGTGCTATTACTGTTCTGTTCTTATTATGCAGCAGCAGCAGCAGCAGGGGAAGGGTTATGCAAGACCCCCGGGGACATAGCAGGATGTGAGCGCTCAAGACCACCCTCCCAGCTACTTGCACATCTCTATTCAGAGAGGACGGGAAGAGCCTATTAAGGCCGCACTTCAAACGCATCTGATGAGATGACACAGAAGTCTTTCCGCGCCAATTAAAATGAGCCTGAGAGAGTTTTCCCTTCTGGTAACTAGCGGAGTGTGACTGTTCTCTGACTATGTACTGTATGGCGGCACACTCCGCTCCACTGCTGCCGGGCACTGCCCGCCACACAACCTTCAGGACATGTTGTATTACTTCTGATGTAAGCGCAATTCTCTGCCACCTCCTGGCAAATCTGGGGTGGGGGCACTAACTCATGTCATGGGGGAAGGGGCTTCTGTACAGATGATATCAAACACTGAGACCCAAAGATACAGAGGAAGAAACATTCAAAGTTAAATCCAACAATAATATGGATAATAGTAGTAAAAAATGTAACATCCAATATAAACGACACAATATAACTATCTATTGTTACACAGTAATGACCGACACAACATGTACGACACAATCAGATACAAGACGCTTACATCGTCTGGTGCCTATCACATCACCGGAAGGTAAGATGCGGCTCCTCTGGTAAGGGAGACTTGTTATTATTACTGTAGTAAAGTCTCTATTGTAAGGGAGCCTTCCTGAGCAGTGACAGGGATGTTACGAATTGTCCTTCAAACATCTTGCAGATTGTGTCTCACAGAACGTGGTCATTGTTAACGTTAAAGGTAAGTTACTCTCTTGTAAAACATAAGACAGGACAGACCCTTCTTTTGTACTTTCTCAGTGTTAGATCCAGGTGCACCCTAGATATTTATAGGTGTGGACAATCCTGTATGTGGACAGGGACATCATATGATAAGTTCTTTCCCTTTGTAGCAATCATTTCCTAGGTCTTTCTTATGTTTGGGCACAGCCCGATGCCTCACACCACTCCGTAGAAGATGTAATAAGATTGTGGTCCTCCCTGCCCATCACCACCAGCACCTTCCCATGAAGAAACAATCCATCCTATGTCCTCCTGCAGGTGCCAGTACACATCTGCTTCTTCCACATCCGTATGGGCTTTGTACACAACCCGAATCTTATCTTGTCCCACTAATATTTCTATGACCTTCATAATGTGGTAAGAGAATCCACCATTTCACTGACCGTCTGGCACCGCAATGGTATGTGACAGTTCTAAGTTTCTGGTACCGGTACCACCCGGAAACTCCAGTTACACAAGTTATGAGAAGGGAAGCCCTTGGATATGAGTTGCAGAAATTGTGTGAAATATGTCTAAGTGCACAACAAGAAACTCAAAGGCCATCTACCACCTGGGTGAAAGACTGAATGCAAATGAGCCTGAGGGGCTCCAGGCTCTATTAACACCTATGGAGCCTGCAGCCCCTCAGATTCATTTGCATACAGACCATCATCCTGGTGGTAGATGCCCTTTAAAGCTCAACTCCAACTCCACAAAGCATATCATAAATTATAAAAGTTATGAAGTTTCCTTTAAATGTCTGTTCTGTTCCTGATCTAATGATTTAGGCCAGAGGTGAGCAACATCTAGGGCCCTCCTGTCATACTACTAGGACTTCACCAAAAACCAGCAGCCTAGATGCACCAAAATGCCACCCAGAGCAGATAATTGTACTGGAGCCCCCAAAGCAGACAAAAAGAAAATGAAGAAATCCTCTGCTTTCCTGGCTCCTCTTTTCCTGGTTTCCTGCTGGTTGTATGGGGCAGCATCAGGACCCAGAGCATAACTGCGGCGGGAGCATGAGAGGACCCGGGAGCAGTACAGTACAGCTGACTAGTACCTGCCACTCCTGGGTCCTCTCCGGCTTCTGATGCCAGCACATACAACCAGTGTCAGGAGTCAGGACACAGAGCGGAGCGGCAGGAGATACCTGGGAGCAGCGAGGACTTCACCTGCACCCACCCGTACCCAGTCTTCTGCACCAATGACCATCAGCTATGTAAGAGCTCATTGGACTCTTTGGAGATGAATGTGGCTGCACATAATGTACATGCTCAGTAGTGAAGCTCCTCCACTACACATCAGAGGGATAAGGCATTGGGCAGAAATGTCCTCATCTATTTCAGCACTACTAGAGGGACCAGTATTAAAAAAGCAGAAGTTAGAAACCTTAAGTCAGATACACTTTACCCAGGGTGATGGATCACATGTATAGATAAACCCCCAGTCTCTTTGGGAATCTTACTGACACCTGAACCTTTCTGTACCTGGTAATGCCATTATGTGTGTTTTGATATTTCAGTGACAGACATCAGGTTTGCCGCAAGAGTTATCACATCAAATAGTGAATAAGCGGACATATCCCATCAGAACCCTGTCTTTATGTCACAGGGGCAAGGAAAAATACACACAGTGATGTCACAGTACAGGGGATAATACACACAGTGATGTCACAGTACAGGGATAATACACACAGTGATGTCACAGTACAGGGATAATACACACAGTGATGTCACAGTACAGGGGTAATACACACAGTGATGTCACAGTACAGAGATAATACACACAGTGATGTCACAGTACAGAGATAATACACACAGTGATGTCACAGTACAGGGATAATACACACAGCGATGTCGCAGTACAGGGATAATACACACAGCGATGTCACAGTACAGGATAATACACACAGTGATGTCACAGTACAGGATAATACACACAGTGATGTCACAGTACAGGATAATACACACAGTGATGTCACAGTACAGGGATAATACACACAGTGATGTCACAGTACAGGGATAATACACAGTGATGTCACAGTACAGAGATAATAGGTCGCAGTACAGGGATAATACACACAGTGATGTCACAGTACAGGGATAATACACACAGTGATGTCGCAGTACAGGGATAATACACACAGCGATGTCGCAGTACAGGGATAATACACACAGCGATGTCGCAGTACAGGATAATACACACAGCGATGTCACAGTACAGAGATAATACACACAGCGATGTCACAGTACAGGGATAATACACACAGTGATGTCACAGTACAGGGATAATACACACAGTGATGTCACAGTACAGGGATAATACACACAGCGATGTCACAGTACAGAGATAATACACACAGCGATGTCACAGTACAGAGATAATACACACAGCGATGTCACAGTACAGGGATAATACACACAGTGATGTCACAGTACAGGGATAATACACACAGTGATGTCACAGTACAGGGATAATACACACAGCGATGTCACAGTACAGAGATAATACACACAGCGATGTCACAGTACAGAGATAATACACACAGCGATGTCACAGTACAGGGATAATACACACAGCGATGTCACAGTACAGGGATAATACACACAGCGATGTCACAGTACAGGGATAATACACACAGCGATGTCACAGTACAGAGATAATACACAGCGATGTCACAGTGCAGGGATAATACACACAGCGATGTCGCAGTACAGGGATAATACACACAGTAATGTCACAGTACAGGGATAATACACACAGCGATGTCGCAGTACAGGGATAATACACACAGCGATGTCACAGTACAGGGATAATACACACAGCGATGTCACAGTACAGGGATAATACACACAGCGATGTCACAGTACAGGGATAATACACACAGTGATGTCACAGTACAGGGATAATACACACAGCGATGTCGCAGTACAGGGATAATACACACAGCGATGTCGCAGTACAGGATAATACACACAGCGATGTCACAGTACAGAGATAATACACACAGCGATGTCACAGTACAGGGATAATACACACAGTAATGTCACAGTACAGGGATAATACACACAGCGATGTCGCAGTACAGGGATAATACACACAGCGATGTCACAGTACAGGGATAATACACACAGCGATGTCACAGTACAGGGATAATACACACAGCGATGTCACAGTACAGGGATAATACACACAGCGATGTCACAGTACAGAGATAATACACAGCGATGTCACAGTGCAGGGATAATACACACAGCAATGTCACAGTACAGGAATAATACACATAGTGATGTCACAGTACAGGGATAATACACACAGCGATGTCACAGTACAGGATAATACACACAGTGATGTCACAGTACAGGGATAATACACACAGTGATGTCACAGTACAGGGATAATACACAGTGATGTCACAGTACAGAGATAATAGGTCGCAGTACAGGGATAATACACACAGTGATGTCGCAGTACAGGGATAATACACACAGCGATGTCGCAGTACAGGGATAATACACACAGCGATGTCGCAGTACAGGATAATACACACAGCGATGTCACAGTACAGAGATAATACACACAGCGATGTCACAGTACAGGGATAATACACACAGCGATGTCACAGTACAGAGATAATACACACAGCGATGTCACAGTACAGGGATAATGCACACAGCGATGTCACACACAGTGATGTCACAGTACAGAGATAATACACACAGCGATGTCACAGTACAGGGATAATACACACAGTAATGTCACAGTACAGGGATAATACACACAGTGATGTCACAGTACAGGAATAATACACACAGTGATGTCACAGTACAGGAATAATACACACAGCGATGTCACAGTACAGGGATAATACACACAGCGATGTTGCAGTACAGGGATAATACACACAGCGATGTCACAGTACAGGATAATACACACAGTGATGTCACAGTACAGGATAATACACACAGTGATGTCACAGTACAGGGATAATACACACAGTGATGTCACAGTACAGGGATAATACACAGTGATGTCACAGTACAGAGATAATAGGTCGCAGTACAGGGATAATACACACAGTGATGTCACAGTACAGGGATAATACACACAGCGATGTCGCAGTACAGGGATAATACACACAGCGATGTCACAGTACAGGGATAATACACACAGCGATGTCGCAGTACAGGGATAATACACACAGCGATGTCACAGTACAGGGATAATACACACAGCGATGTCGCAGTACAGGATAATACACACAGCGATGTCACAGTACAGGGATAATACACACAGCGATGTCACAGTACAGGGATAATACACACAGCGATGTCACAGTACAGGGATAATACACACAGCGATGTCACAGTACATGGATAATGCACACAGCGATGTCACAGTACAGGGATAATGCACACAGCGATGTCACACACAGTGATGTCACAGTACAGAGATAATACACACAGCGATGTCACAGTACAGGGATAATACACACAGTGATGTCACAGTACAGGGATAATACACACAGCGATGTCACAGTACAGGGATAATACACACAGCGATGTCACAGTACAGGGATAATACACAGCGATGTCACAGTACAGGATAATACACACAGTAATGTCACAGTACAGGGGATAATACACACAGCGATGTCACAGTACAGGGATAATACACACAGCGATGTCACAGTACAGGGATAATGCACACAGCGATGTCACAGTACAGGATAATACACACAGTGATGTCACAGTACAGGGATAATACACACAGTGATGTCACAGTACAGGGATAATACACACAGCGATGTCGCAGTACAGGGATAATACACACAGCGATGTCACAGTACAGGGATAATACACACAGCGATGTCGCAGTACAGGATAATACACACAGCGATGTCACAGTACAGGGATAATACACACAGCGATGTCGCAGTACAGGATAATACACACAGCGATGTCACAGTACAGGGATAATACACACAGCGATGTCACAGTACAGGGATAATACACACAGCGATGTCACAGTACAGGGATAATACACACAGCGATGTCACAGTACATGGATAATGCACACAGCGATGTCACAGTACAGGGATAATGCACACAGCGATGTCACACACAGTGATGTCACAGTACAGAGATAATACACACAGCGATGTCACAGTACAGGGATAATACACACAGCGATGTCACAGTACAGGGATAATACACACAGCGATGTCACAGTACATGGATAATGCACACAGCGATGTCACAGTACAGGGATAATGCACACAGCGATGTCACACACAGTGATGTCACAGTACAGAGATAATACACACAGCGATGTCACAGTACAGGGATAATACACACAGTGATGTCACAGTACAGGGATAATACACACAGCGATGTCACAGTACAGGGATAATACACACAGCGATGTCACAGTACAGGGATAATACACAGCGATGTCACAGTACAGGGGATAATACACACAGCGATGTCACAGTACAGGGATAATACACACAGCGATGTCACAGTACAGGGATAATGCACACAGCGATGTCACAGTACAGGATAATACACACAGTGATGTCACAGTACAGGGATAATACACACAGTGATGTCACAGTACAGGGATAATACACACAGCGATGTCACAGTACAGGGATAATACACACAGCGATGTCACAGTACAGGGATAATACACACAGTGATGTCACAGTACAGGGATAATACACACAGCGATGCCACGATGTTGTGATCAGTAAGGAGCAGTAGTAGCCGGGTGTAATGTGGTTAAGCTGGTCCGGTGCCATGTGGCCATGGACACATCACCCAGAGCCTGTGTATATGTGACCAGCCCCTGTCCTGCGTCCGTCATGGCGCCTGCTGTTCTCCCGCTGGAGATATGAACTGTTGGCGGCTGGGCCGCTCTCTTGCAATATTTGCACAGGACACTAATTAGCTGCTATTTTACATTTTCCTCCAATTAATGTCAGCGAGACGCCATATTTCCAGCCTGTAGATGTGAAAGTCTCCACGACCTTCAGAGCAGCGCAGCTCAGTGTGTACTTGTGTTGTGACTGCACCATGATGTGAGGTTAACGGACTGTAGCAGAATACGCCAGCGTCCGGGACCCCGGGTCTGCAGGGCGTCCGCCAAACCGCCTCATCTATAATGTCTTAATGGCTTCATTAGGAGACGGTTCTAATGTCTGCGCCGAGGGTGAGAGGACGTCTCCTACGCTAATCCTGCAGAAGGGGGGCAGGACACTGCCCTATGACAAATATTCCTAGGGCACAGTGTTTGGTACATAACACAAGCGTTTTACCCTCCGGAATATATCACGCAACACAAATCGGGAAGGATTCTGACTACGCGCGGGATTTAACAATTCAGTTTGTGTCGCAAGCCCAAGCACTTACCTGCACCAATAACAGACATAACAGCAAATAATAAAATAAAAAGGGATAAAATAAAGAAAAGACAGACCTCTTACAAATTGATTTGGCAAAGAGATCCGTGGTGGAGAAACCAATGAAAAAACCTAGAGAGCTCCACAAATGTAATGCACCTCCCGAACTGACCCAAATTCAATGCTGGCACGTTACTTTTAACTAACCACCTAATCCGCCCCCTTGGTCATGTGAGGGGGCGGGGCTACACCTGAATTGTGGGGGAAAGTTGGAGACATATTTCCTAATGATGTCATATCTTCTTCCATGGGTCTCCTGATATGTCCAGCACATTTCCCATGAATTAACAAATCCAACAATACAAAATATCATATTGGCTCAATGGTGTAATAGCCATTTTCATGTCTCCCAACTCTGAAATCCTTGGTGCCCGACACCCCAGGACTATCAGATGATGCTGATCACAAATTTGTTGACCAGACATTGAAATATTGGATTTATGACCAGGTTATCTTTGAAGTATTTTGTTATATTCTTAAGTAGTCATTTTAAGACACATGACTGGAGCATAAGGGTGATGCCAAACGCCACGTTTCTGGAGCATTTTAAAGCATCCGTTTTTGAATGTTTACCATGCGTTTCGCTGGTTTTAACCGCTGCATACACTTCTAGAAATGAAGATAAACAGGTTCATAGCAGCCAAACGCCGTTAAAAAATGCATGCGTTTTTGACTAGTTTTACCAATTATCTTAATTAAAACGGGTCAAAAAAAGGACGCGTTTTCAAACGCATCCGGTTTTGATCCGTTTTAATTAAGATAATGTGCATGCGGTTTAAAAAGCTTAAAAACGGACCAAAAACGGGTTCAAAAGGCCACATGTGCCACCGGCCTAAGGGCCTACCTACCTAAGGTCGTGGTCACACGTTCTGCTAGGTGTCCGTTCATAAAGCGACGTTAGTGCACAGGGGGCGGTCCTCGGCCAGAACGCACATGATAGGCCGAACGGACGCCTAGTAGTACGTGTGACAGCGGCCTAACCTGAAGGTCCACCTGATAGTCTACACAGACTGAGGGTGAAGACACATGTGGCGTTTTTAGGCTGTTTTTAGTTCAGATCGTTAAAAACGCATGCGTTAAAAAATGCATCCTTTTTTTTAAACGCATGCGTTTTTTCCCGGGTTTCCGAATTTGCGCAAATAAAAACAGACAAAAACGCATGCGTTTTGAACGATCTGTAAACGAACTAACTAAAAAGAACCTTAAAACGGCGTAAAAACGCCGCGTGTGTCTTCACCCTGAGAGTCCATCTAATGATCCACCTGATGATCTGCATAACCTGAGGGTCTGCCTAAGGCCACGGACACACGTTCGGCTAGGCGTCTGATCATAACGTGACATTAGCGCACAGGGGGAGGTCCTCGGCCCGAACGCACTTGCGTTTCCAGAGAACCGCATGCAATCGGCTTGTCAATCGCATGAGTTTCCTCGGAAACGCATGTGCGTTCAGCCCGAGGACCGCCCCCTTTGCGCTAGTGTCGCATTATGTACAGACTCCTAGTGGTATGTGTGACCGCAGCCTAAAAGTTCATCTAACCATATTCCTAGTTGTCCCCCGGACCATCAACATGACTGTCCCCTAGACTTCAGGCTCTCTATAACATGCATGTTTTTTTCTTCACACTATTCATACATTATTATATCACAAATGTTACTTGCGGCGTCCCTGAGCTCGCTCGCTGAGTCAATCACTGGCCACCATCACATAGGTCATTGATTTCACCACATGCGCTGGATAGTTATCACCTGTCCTGGGGCGGTCAGCGAGGAGGTGGGGGGCACTTAACAGGCGACACTGCAGACATTATCTGGATGATACTGAGAAACATTTTCATCAGAGCAAATAAATCAATGTAACGAGAGAAGAGACCAGAGCAGGAGGTGCAGGTGCTCCATATGTTTACTGCATCTCCATGGAAATGTTACATAATAACAGATAATACACATGCATGGGGCTGTGTCCGGGTATCCTCCGCACTGGATGGGAGGGAAGTGTCGGAGATCCCCTTTATCTCCCTCCAGATGATGAACGCAGCCTCTCCCGTTCCTCCTCCAGTAATGAGAAGAATATTTCCTATAATTTGCACTTTTAATCATTTACGACTGGAAACACAAACAATGGCGGGATACCGGGCGGATGAGTGCGGATCTATGCAGAGTTATTACACCATCATTAACCGGCGGAGTAACGATAATTATCTAATCACCTTTATTTATGATTTCCACTTAAAGGGAGTTTATGGCACATAACTAAGGCACATTATGTGTCTCCTGCGCACGCACAACACAGGAGATGATGGCCGCCTCTCATACAGAGAAGGAAACTACTGATACAAAGAGCTGGAGATACAAAAGACACCAGGGGGCGCTACACACACAGGAGAACACCCCTGGCATCACAAAGCTACAGCATGTAATATGGGGGAAAAGAACTCCTCAGCTGCCTTGTACAGTATCCCTCACAAGTAGTCTGCAAACTACAACTCCCAGTATGACAGGATATAACTCAGGGTCAGTACAGGATAAGTAATGTCATGTATGTATACAGTGACTGCAACACCTGCGGATAGTGAGTGCAGCTCTGCAGTATAATACAGGATGTAACTCAGGATCAGTACAGGATAAGTAATGTCATGTATGTACACAGTGACTGCACCAGCAGCAGAATAGTGAGTTCAGCTCTGGGGTATAATACAGGATGTAACTAAGGATCAGTACAGGATAAGTAATGTCATGTATGTACACAGTGACTGCACCAGCAGCAGAATAGTGAGTGCAGCTCTGGGGTATAATACATGATGTAACTCAGGATCAGTACAGGATAAGTAATGTCATGTATGTACACAGTGACTGCACCAGCAGCAGAATAGTGAGTGCAGCTCTGGGGTATAATACAGGATGTAACTCAGGATCAGTATAGCATAAGTAATGTCATGTATGTACACAGTGACTGCACCAGCAGCAGAATAGTGAGTGCAGCTCTGGAGTATAATACAGGATGTAACTCAGGATCAGTACAGGATAAGTAATGTCATGTATGTACACAGTGACTGCACCAGCAGCAGAATAGTGAGTGCAGCTCTGGAGTATAATACAGGATGTAACTCAGGATCAGTACAGGATAAGTAATGTCATGTATGTACACAGTGACTGCACCAGCAGCAGAATAGTTCGTGCTGGATCATTCTGCTGTGAACTGCTGACGGGTGTGGTTGTCTGTGACTGAGCTCCTGCACCACCTGGTGGAAGACCAATCCACCCAGGCCTGCTCTCTCCTCCCCAGGGAGGGAGTAGGTTTCTAGGATGAGTGAGCCAGGAAAATCCCAGGCTTCTGCCTCCCGGACCAGGCCGGCGGGGGGCAGGAGAAGCCAGTTGCCGGCCAAAGCGGAGGGGGTAAGAAGATCTGCCCGGAGCCAAGGACGCAGCGATGTGACCTCGGCTGCCACCCCCAAGACCCAGGGAAGCTGCAAGGTCTCCAGATCACAGAAGATCAAGGCAAGTAACATCAGCCTGAGTGCTCCTCCTGGAAAGCTGAGTGACTGTGCGGGAAAGCTGGGTGGTTCAGCTGAAAAGCTGGGTGCTCACGGAGGTGTGCAAAAGGCATGGGGTGATCTTAAGGCCCGGGAGTCTGCTACCATCTATGGCTCCCGGATTGCTGAGCACCTCCGTGAGTACGAGGAAGCCGGAAAAGCGCTGAGGAGGCTCCAGGAGGAGATAAGGGAGACCGTGGCCCTAGCGGGGGTGGCTACGCAGAGAAAGAAAAAGTCTGATCTACTTACCACCATAGACAGACTAAAAGCCGAGGTCACCGCTCTGCAGGAGAAGCGACATCTAATCCGCGAGCACAGCGGTCCGTTCCGCGAAAAGTTGGAAAACGACGCCCGGTTTGAGGAAATGCGCCAGGAGCAGTTAAGAAAGCAAAAGGGGCTTGAGATCCAGGCGGATGATGGCGATGATGAGGAGGATGAGGAAGACCAGCCGTGTCCGTCTGGTGGCCTGCACCAACACCAGCAGGCCTCGCACGACAGGCTGCCTGCAGAGCAAGCGCCATTACCATCAGGCTGCGGCTCTGCCAACCTGGAGGAGGAAAGTGATGACAGCGGCCAGGGGGGGGCGCTAATGGCTCAGATCCGTCAGCTTGAGTCCCCAGTTCACCTCCAGAACTTTTCCTTCGGCGATGATATGCCAGATGACGACCTAAAGAGAAAGAAGAGAGCCAGGAAGACCAAGGCGTTTTAGGAGGTGAATCTGGTGTTTCGTCCCCTCCCTGTTCCCTCCGGGCGGGCAGCAGTGCCAGCCTGTCGTGTAGGCCCCGTTACCCAGCCCAGCACGAATCCTGCAGTGGACTCGGGGCCAGGGTGCGGGGAGATTGCAAAGCCACGTTCTATCATGGCGCAGAGCACCAGCCTTGTTTGTAGTAGCAAGGATGGTGCAGGGAAGGCATCGGCCGAAAGGCCGGACAGTGAGGGCGATCCAGCAAGTCCTGGTACTGTGCGCTGCCCCCCAGTGGGAGGGGGGGGGGGTGGCCCGGTGCCAGGGGCAGTGGCGGTGGCTCCTGTAGTCCCTAGCACTGTGGCTGCTGCTAGGTCCGGTGAGCGGCGGCAGTGTGATGGGGCTGCTGGGGCTTGTGGTGCGGCGCCTCCCAAGCGTCCTGTGCAGCCTGCGGGAAAGGGCGCAGGAAAGGTTTTATTTTGTATTGGCTCATCTGACCCTGGAGATGGCACAAAGAGACTGTCCGGAGTAAATAAAGACAGGAGGCCTCTTTCATCCAGCGAGCAGCGATGCTCCAACCTTAGAAAAACTGCGGGACAACAAGGGGTTAATGCCAATGAGGCAGAGGGCACCTTTAAGATGGTTGGGGTTGGAGCTGCCTCTTCTCAGGCTGAATCAGCTATGGAGGTGGCTCTACCCCCAGTGCCCAGTGACGCTGAGGCAACCCCAGGTCCTCCTGGCCCAGCTGGTGTGAGTGATGCAAGGAAGCGAGACAGTAATGTACATAGTGTGGTGAGTGTGGGAGTGGTGGATGGTGGTGAGGGGGTTAATCATGTGGTTTGTGCTGATCCATCTGCACCCCTAGTGGTGGCCGCTCCCACAAGGAGCTATGCGAGTGTCACCGCTGGGGCAAGTGGGGTTAACTCCTTGTCTCCTGGCTCTGGGAACAGCGTTTTGCAAAGGCGTCTTCTGGAGGCTCTCAGGAGAGGGGAAAAGTCAATCACTGTAGAGGGGAGAGAGGTTGATCTGTCCTTCTGGACAGACAGACATGGCCTGGCAGCCTTCCAAGAGGAAAGGGGGGGAGAGACTGTATGGTCTTTACCCACAACCGGGCCCGGAGCTTCCCGTAGGAATGTGGTTCGTCTTCGCTGGAGGGGCAGTGACGCATGCCCACCCAGGTCAAGGGTGGTGGAGCTCCTCCTGAAGATGAACTTCAGGGCTAGTGACATCTTTGCCCTGATACATCCTTATGGTACTCCGGAGTTCGATGTCAGCTTTGTCCGGCCGGAGGGCTTAGAGCTCTTCTGGTCGAATTATGAGCTGGCAAAGAACGAGCCCGCATGGCGAGACTTTGCTGTGCAAGCAGTGTCTCGCCAAAACGCAGTCAAGAAAGTGACCGTTTTGACCCGTAACGAGTCACTTTCTTGCGTGGACATCATGACTTGGCTCAGTCGTTATGGTGAGGTTGTACAGGTACCTCAGAAAAACCGTGATGAATTTGGCATTTGGTCTGGGGCCTGGACCTTCATGATGAAGTTGAAGTGTTCAGGCGGCACAGTCGCCCACATTCCCTCTTCAGCCTTTCTTGGACGGGACAGAATCCCGATTTTCTACCAGGGGCAGCCGAAGGTCTGTCACAGGTGCGGTGACCCCACACACTTTAGCGCCAGCTGCCAAGTGCAGAAGTGCGCTTTGTGTGGTGGGCTAGGTCATCTCGCTGCATCCTGTAAGGACATTAGGTGTAACCTGTGTGGTGAGCTCGGTCACCCTTTCAGCCGTTGTCCTCGCTCTTTTGCCAATGCGGTTGTGACCCCAGTGGAGGAGAGCCATGAGGTTGCTTCTGCTGGGGAAGGTACCAGCAGAGGTGGAGGAGCTGAGGGGCCTGTGAAGAAAAGCAAGAATAAGTCACCTTCTCAGTTGAGGCGGCTTGAAGCCAGACAAAAAGGGAGAGAACTGGGGAAGCCTCAGGTTGCTGGGGTGACCCTTGGTCCTTCCTCAGAGGCTGGTCATGCTACTGAGGCCCTGAGGGATGATGAGTTGGATGAGGAGGTCAGGAGGATGGAGCGCGAGAAAGGTGCCATGTCCTCCACGTCCTCCCATTATGAGAGTATGGATGAGGATAACAGGATTTGGCTAGAAAATAAGCGCAAGCAGAAAAAGAAAAAACGCGGCCGATCTAAGGTACCTAAGGAAGGGAAAACTTCCTCCCCTCTGGTTGAGCTTTCCAACCGGTTCCTCACCCTCGATGAGATCGCCTCCTCGGAAGGAGAGGCTGAGGGTGGGGTTCTGGAGGTGGCGGCGGAGCAGCCTGCAGGGGGCGCCGAGTCTCTATCCTCTGGGGAAGCCGGGTCCTCAGAGTGGGAGACTGACTCAGAGTCAGGAGACAAGGACGAAGGAGAGGGTGGTCCGGGTGGGTCCTTGGGGGCCAGTAATAACATGGACACCTCAATTTCGTTAAAAAGAAGTTGCCCCAATTCTGAAGGGAAAAGGGAAAAGGCATCATCTTCAGAGGAGAGTCGGGGGAAGGGAAATAGTAAGAAAAAAGCCGTCTAACTCAATCACTCATGATGGCGGCACCCACTCCGTTGACGCTGGCGTCCATTAATGTCGCCAGCATTAAGTTTGATGCGGCTAGATTTGCGGCCTTTGATTTTCTCGGCCGTGTTGAAGCCGACATTTTATTTTTGCAGGAGACCAGGCTGCCAGATTTGGCGGCCGTGTTTAAAGCTAAGAGGGAATGGAGACACGGGCCTTCCTATTGGTCTCTTGCGGCCGAGCCGTATAGCGGAGTGGCGGTCCTTTTTACCGCGCCGGTAGAATGCCGACGAGTTATTGAGTTAGAAATGGGGAGGTGCCTGATCCTGGATGTCCTCATGAAGGGACAAGAACTGCGCCTAATTAACATCTATGGTCCCCAGTCCAAGTGGGACAGGAAGTGTCTCTTTATGAGGATCAAGCCCTACCTTTTTACAAGTCGGCAGGTGGTCTTTGGAGGGGACTTCAATGCTGTCACGAGGTCCCAGGATAGGGGAGGTTCCAGAGACAAGCTGACTTATGATAGCGTCGCTCTTAATAGCATAGCTAGTGAGGCTCGCCTGGTGGATGTCCACATCCGGCACACCCCAGGCCACGCGGGGTTCACCTATTATAGGGGTAGCTGCAGGTCTAGAATAGACAGGTTTTATTTAAAGGAGGAAGCCATCTCTTCAGCAGTGTCCGTTGTTGAGGTGGAGTTCTCCGACCACTGTCTAATTTTGTTTTCTCTGAATGTTACAGAGACCCCCCGGATGGGAAGAGGCTACTGGAAGCTCAATTCGTCTCTCCTGGAAGAAGCAGAGATAAGACAATCCTTTGAGGACTTTCTTCAGAGCCAGGTACCATTGCTGGGCCTTTGTAGCAGTAAGTCAGAGTGGTGGGAGATGCTCAAGAAAAGGGTGGTGAGATTCTTCCGCCAGCTCTCGAGCCTCAGGAGCCTGGACAGGTACCGCCTGTATCAGGGCCTGAGGAGGAAACTCGAGCATCTCGTCTCGACTGGAGGTAGTCGTGAGGACATCTCCAGAGTGAAATCCTTGCTGAAGAGGTGTCAGTACGATAGACACGCATCTTTGGTTTTTGAGAGGGATTACGGGAAATACCGCTCGCCCGACCCTTACAGAAACTGCAAGATGTCAGTGAATGGTAAAGTTGTCACAGGACTGGTTGACAGTACGGGATCCCTGAAAAGGTCCAGATCAGGGATTCTGGAGGTCGTCAGATCCTTCTACTCACACCTCTTGGGCAGGAAGGATCTAGATCGGGATGTGATGTCGGCTTTTCTGGCTGAAACTGTCCCTGAGCCAGGAGTAGACCCCTCTCTTGATGTTTTGACAGAGATGATCAGGGAAGAGGAAGTCAGCCTGGCGATTGAAGGGCTCGCCCTCAAGAAATCGCCAGGTCCGGATGGCTTAACATCTGAGTTCTATAAGACCTTTAAGGACGCCTTGGTTCCCCTCTTGACTGAGGTATTCAATGAGTGTCTTTCCTCGGGCGCTCTGCCGAAGTCAATGAGGAGGTCTGCCCTGATCATTCTGTCAAAGGGTAAGGACCGATCTCGTATTGAGAACTGGCGTCCCATAGCGCTTCTCAATACGGACAGAAAGGTTTTGGCAATGGTGCTGTTTAATCGGCTGGTGCAGTTTGCGCCCCGGCTCCTTTCGGGGACCCAGCACTGCTCTGTTCCAGGCCACAGTACATTTAGTGCTGTGCTTTGTGTTCGGGAGGCAGTGGAGCAGGGCAGGGCTGGTAACTGGAAGGGGTACTTGCTGTCCTTGGATCAGGCAAAAGCGTTTGATCGGGTTGACCACGAGTACCTCTGGTCTGTCCTTCTGAGGTATGGCCTGCCGGGGGAGTTTGTCAATTGGCTGAAAGTTTTGTATGCAGGGGCAGAGAGTTTCCCGCTTGTGAACGGTTGGATTGGCCGCTCTTTTGAGGTCGGGTCTGGTGTTCGCCAGGGTTGTCCTCTGAGCCCACTTTTATACGTGTTCGCGATTGACCCATTCCTTAGGAGGGTTGATCGTGGGCCGTTGGTGGGAGTCGGGATGGACCAGGCGGCACCGGAAGCCACTCTAAGGGTGGTAGCGTACGCTGATGATGCCACCGTTTTTGTGTCCTCGAGAGGGGAGGCGCAATGGGTGATGTCAGAGGTTGACTGCTACTCAGAGGCTTCTGGGTCCAAGATCAACCGGGATAAGTGTGAGAGTCTCTGGCTGGGAGAGGGGGATCCAGGCTTTGATCTCCCGGACACTCTTCCAGGGCCCCAAGACTCTGCCAAAGTTCTCGGCATCGAATTTGGCCAGGGGGATTACCCCATGCAAAACTGGGATGGCAGGCTTAAGATCGTCGCTCAGAGGGTGGACCAGTGGAAGGGTTGGTCTTTGACCCTCAGGGAAAGGGTGAACTTGATTAAAACTTACCTGCTCCCATTGCTGATATATCTGGGCAGTGTGTGCATGTTGCCAGAACCCCTCTGGACTCGAGTGTACAGTCTGTTCTTCCAGCTGTTATGGGGGAATAGGCTGAACCTAATCAAGAGGGAGGTTACTTACCGCACGAGGAGACAAGGAGGGTTGTGTATGGTCAACCCTGTGGTGTTCCTAGTGAATACCTTTCTTAAGATCAATATCGCAAACCTCTGGAAAGAGAGGGCTCCTCCGTGGGTATACTCCTGCAGGGGATGGTTTTGGCCTTTCTTCCAGGAATGGGAGACAGGAGGGCGAGTGAAGGATCTTCGTACACCGCATGGGCATCTTCCGGCTTATGCTACCCCGGTTCTGAAGGTGATTCGCCGGTGGGGTCTGGGAATGTGGGAGATCAGGACCATGTCAAGGAAAGTCCTTGACAAAAGGGTTCTGTTGACCCATTTCCAGAAGCCTCTGGCCCTCAGGGATTGCCCAAGTCGGGATCTGGGGGTGGGTTTAGGTCTTTTGAATTCCATCAGGATCCCCTTGAAGTTTTGGGACTTGACTTGGCGCTGCTTCCATGGAAAGCTGTGTGTGAGGGACAATCTGAAGTGTAGGAGCTCTGAGGAAAGGGGTTGTCCCCGGGAGGAGTGCGGTGGTCTGCTGGAGAGCATGGACCACTTCCTGCTTCATTGTCCCTTTAACACAGAGGTGTACAACCGGGTGGGCGCTTCCATCCATTGGCCCGGGTTGGCCGGTCTCTCCTATGCGGAGTGGGCCTATGGAGCATTCAGAGGCCTGGGTGGCCGGGACCGCTGCACGTTATTTCTAGTCAGTCTAGTGGTCAGGTACCACACGTGGAATGCACGGTGCTTAGTATCGACGCAGCGTAAAATCCTCCCGGTGGATGAGGTGGTCAGGAACATTCTGGGTGACCTGGTGAAGGTGCGCTCTCTGGAGTATGAGAGGCGGGGCACGGGGAGGGCCTCTCTCCTTTGGAGGGGGTTCTCCTTTAGTGTCCCTTAGTCTGTCATCTCCACTCCTGGTGTTGGGGCTGATGCTGCACAGTAGATTTTTGTTTTGTATCTGAGCGTGTAGTGATGTGGGGCTTGCAGGCGCCGAACCTGGGCTTTATGTGGTTTGGATTTGTTATGTTGATTTGTTTAATGTATTTGTATCTTGTGTACAGTGTGTATTTATTTATAGTTATATGTAGTTATAGTTCTTGTGTATATAGGCTGGTTGGTTTTGGGGTGTTGATGTTAGGGTGTTAGGTTGGGAGGGGGGTGGACGGGATTTGGACTATACGATCCTGGGCACTGGTCTGGACTATATAGCGCAAACTTTGGACGTTAGACCAGTGTCTGGGGGGAGGGTGATGGGCGTGGGATTTAGTTAGTTATATTTAATGTTTTTATTTCCTGTTTTATGTCTTTTTTTTGCTGTGTATTCTTTAGTTATTTATGGGAAAAAAAAAATATATATATATATAAAAAAATAAAAAATTATTAAAAAAAAAAAAAAATTAGGTGGTGGGACTGTGTGAGGGTTTTGGTTGTTCTCATGCTGAGTATGTGGTGAGTGTGTGTGGCTGGGCCAGGAGGTTTTGTAAGTTTATTTTCGATTATATTTGTTGTAATTATTTTGCCAGAAGTTATGGCTTCATTTATGTTTATTGTTGTTATGTTTTTCATTTTTATATAAAATAAAAGATTTACAGGATGTAACTCAGGATCAGTACAGGATAAGTAATGTAATGTATGTACAGTGACTGCACCAGCAGCAGAATAGTGAGTACAGCTCTGGTGTATCATACAGGATGTAACTCAGGATCAGTACAGGATAAGTAATGTCATGTATGTACACAGGGACTACACCATCAGCAAACTAGTGAGTTCAGCTCTAGAGTATAATACAGGATGTAATTTATGAAGTGTTTATCTATACCAGGCTCTGACAAGGATGAGGACTCTTATAATGCAGAAACAGGAGTCTATCAGAATTGTGAATGCAGCTCTGGATCATACCGGAGTGTATGTCTAATCTAATGAAAAAAATCTGCAGATTTGCTCAATGTAAATTTATCTTCTGAAATATTCAGAGGTGGAGTTGCCTCCTGTTGCAGCTCGGGGTAATGACTCATACACTGGGGAACGTCTTCTATATTTTCAGCTCCATTATTCCATGCGTTCTCACCAACCTCAGTTATTTAGCTAAATAAACAGAGAATGTGGCTCTTGCAGCGTTTGTGGTGTCCTCGGGCGGAGGCTCCAGTAATAGCAGGGGGTAGAGACGCTCGGGGTAACGTGCAGCGCGGGGGATAAACATCCTTTCTGTATTAATTATGCAAAATTTCTTCCCCATTCTGTGTATGAACTAGGACAGATAAGCATTAAAAATGGATCACAACACGGAGGGGGGAGCGGGGCATGTAATCACTGGGTTTGATAGTTGGCAATAAGAGTAATGAAAGGCGCATCGTTATGGGTAATTATCGCATTGTGCCGCTTGCTGTACCCTGCCGCCTCCCCTGGCACTAGGGCGCTATCTCCTGCTCATACTCTGGAATGTGCACAGACTCAAAGGCAGATAGAGACGGAAAATTCTGCTTCATACTCAACACACCAGGCTCACCCACTGTGCCGCCAGGGCATGAGACCAGCCTGGTGACCTTAACTGTCCAGTGCAAACATGGATTTCTTTTCCAGGATTTTAGCTTCCCTAGTGCACTGGGGGGGGTGTTCCCACACTGCTGTGCTCTGTGCTCTTTGCAGTCAGTGTTAAATATTGCCCCTAGGGAGATGTGTATCTTTGTGTATGTTGTTAGTAGCAGCAGGACTGTGTTATATGAATTTATATTCCAGGATTGTAGCTTCTCCAAATGTGCTGGAGGTGTGTCCTCACACTGCTGTGCAATGAGCTGCCCTGCAGTTTTTCCTTGGGTGCCCTGCTGCCCTCTCTGTTATAGTATGTGTCCAGTTGGACCCTCTGTTAAAGTACTGTCTCCCTCTCTCCTAGTTCCCTAAGCACTTTCCTCCCCTCCTCCCTCTGTAAGATGTTATCCTCCACACTAAAGCCTGTGAAGCTTTAGTGTGGAGGGGCTTTAGCAACACCCCCAGAGCCCTTCAGGCTCATTCAAAAATTATAAAAGCTGATATTAGAAGGAAGGAGGCCATATATAACAAATATAAGAAGATACCACAGTCACGGTGTCTGGATCTATGAGTAATGTCCCGGGTTTATCATGATGGATTTTGATGGCAAATTTCCTTCCAGACCCCAGTAAATAACTCTCAGCACCCGGTTCATATAAGTCCACCGACCACCCTTTCCCCATCCAAATCCAGCATTTTATAATGTGATTTATGCTTCTTCACATCAGATGTCGCTCGGATGCGCTGACACCCATGTCACTTCCAAAAGGTTAGAGAAGCCCCAAGGAAACGCGGATCGGAGTCATCTCCCGCCTATTAAAGGATATGACTCCCACTGAGACACCACTGACTCCCTAATCATTGTGATGTTCGCCACTGGCAGCGCTAAATATATCGATTATCAGGGGTCCCGAGCCACAAGACACAGTCATGTCATCTGTTACATTGTATCAGTCCCCAAGAGATGTCACATCAGATATGACATATCTGATGGTTACAATGTATCAGTGCCGGAGAGGAGTCATATCTGATAGTTAATATTTATCAGTCCCCGAGAGATGTCATATGTGATAGTTACAATGTATCAGTGCCCGAGAGATGTCATATCTGATGGTTACAATGTATCAGTGCCGGAGAGGAGTCATATCTTATAGTTACAATGTATCAGTCCCCGAGAGATGTCATATGTGATAGTTACAATGTATCAGTGCCCGAGAGATGTCATATGTGATAGTTACAATGTATCAGTGCCCGAGAGATGTCATATCTGATGGTTACAATGTATCAGTGCCGGAGAGGAGTCATATCTGATAGTTACAATGTATCAGTCCCCGAGAGATGTCATATGTGATAGTTAACATGTATCAGTCCCCGAGAGATGTCATATGTGATAGTTACAATGTATCAGTGCCCGAGAGATGTCATATGTGATAGTTACAATGTATCAGTCCCCGAGAGATGTCATATGTGATAGTTACAATGTATCAGTGCCCGAGAGATGTCATATGTGATAGTTACAATGTATCAGTCCCCGAGAGATGTCATATGTGATAGTTACAATGTATCAGTGCCCGAGAGATGTCATATCTGATAGTTACAATGTATCAGTACCGGGGAGACGTCATATCTGATAGTTACAATGTATCAGTGCCCGAGAGATGTCATATGTGATAGTTACAATGTATCAGTGCCCGAGAGATGTCATATGTGATAGTTACAATGTATCAGTGCCCGAGAGATGTCATATTTGATGGTTACAATGTATCAGTGCCGCAGAGGAGTCATATCTTATAGTTACAATGTATCAGTGCCGGAGAGGAGTCATATCTGATGGTTACAATGTATCAGTCCCCGAGAGATGTCATATGTGATAGTTAACATGTATCAGTCCCCGAGAGATGTCATATGTGATAGTTACAATGTATCAGTGCCCGAGAGATGTCATATGTGATAGTTACAATGTATCAGTGCCCGAGAGATGTCATATGTGATAGTTACAATGTATCAGTGCCCGAGAGATGTCATATCTGATGGTTACAATGTATCAGTGCCGGAGAGGAGTCATATCTGATAGTTACAATGTATCAATGGCGAAGAGTCATCGTATCTTATTTGCAATTATTTCAGTGCTTCTAGTTTTCTGGCGTAAAAGCAGTGATATATCCCCCCCCCCATGGATCAGTTACAATATGGGGAGCTGCAGAGCTCAGATTCACTGTTATGGAGCCCATAGGATGCAGATAAATATGGGCAGATCATATGACCTCACTGCCCGCAGCTCGCCATCATATCTTATATATCCTGAGACTTTGTGATCCTGTGCAGGGTCCCGGCCACTGACTCCATGATGCAATGGTCTGCAGGTGGTAGGACTCCCTAACCCTGGCACAATATGGCAGGCTGGCAGGCTGAAGGGGAACACTACAAGATAAAACATGTGTCCTATATTTATGTCCAATGGCCACAAATCTTTTTCCCGATCTCATATGTACCATGCGCTGGCATCTCGCAGCATGTTCCCGCAGACAATGACATTGTGTCGCTGGTATCGCAGCGTCCGCTTCCTTCTTGATGCAGCATAAATTGTATTCCTCCACTGAATATCAATGATTCACGAAACATCTTAATATTAACTTTAAGAGATGAATTTAAATAATGTCTCTCCTTGAAACAAAGGGACACAACAGCGAGGGAAAGTGAGGATGGAGAGAGTGGAGGAAGAAAGAGTGGAAGAGACGAGAGGGAGAGAGAGACAGGGAGAATGAGAGGGGAAGAGACAGAGAGGCAAAAGAGGAAAGGAAGAGACAGAGAATGAGAGAGACAAAGAGGAAGGGACAAAGAGAGGGGCAAAGATGGAAAGGAAGAGACGGAATGAAAGAGACAGGAAAATGAGAGAGGAAGAAAGAGGCAAATGAGACATGGAAGAGACAGAACGAGAGAGGGAGAGCAGCAAAGGAGGAAAGGAAGAGACAGACGCTGAGGTGAAGGTGGAGGTCACATTGTCCATACTTTCCCTCTTAGGTTTACAGAGCTGTCAGTAGGGGGCGCTGGTATGGATATACAGGCAGTCCCCGGGTTACATACAAGATAGGGTCTGGAGGTTTGTTCTTAAGTTGAATTTGTATGTAAGTCAAAACTGTATATTTTATAATGGAAGTTCTAGACAATTTTTTTTCTTTTGCCCCAGTGACAATTGGAGTTTCAAAATTTTTGGTGTAATTGGACCAAGAATTATCAATAAAGCTTCATTACAGACATCTTACAGCTGATCATTGCAGTCTGGGACTATAGTGAAGCATCCAGAGAGCTTCACCAGAGGTCACAGTGGGCAGAGGGGTCCGTCTGTAACTATGGGTTGTCTGTAAGTCGGGTGTCCTTAAGTAGGGGACCGCCTGTATATCAGGAGCACACAGCATCTTCTGTGCGTCCTCCTGGTGCACCCTGTACTATACTACAGCCTCATTACCAGCCGCTCTACTATATGTGACCTGTGTGATGGGTCTGGGGGTGCAGTGTGAGGGAAAGGGGGTCTAGAATTGGATCCCTGGACCCCCCCTCCTTCCTCTTGCACAGTAAAATGAAGCCACTTTTGCAGCACTTCACGGCCATTACCATAATCTCTGGACGGCGGCCAATATAAAGTTAGGCAGCGATATGACAATCCGTCTTTGATGACAGCCCAATGGGAAGCGTTTTGTTGGAAATTGCTTTGCAATCATTAATTCTGCAAAAGGATAAGAGGGGAAAAAGCGGCTTCTATTTCTGCTGACCTCCATCCTGTGAGGGGCTATAAACGATTCAAATTGCAGGAAGACAGAAAGCCCCCCTACAGCTGCAATCACGGTGAAAGCAGGGACGCCGCTCGCAGCCGTACGCTGTGCCAACCATTTGGCGTAATTTCTGGAAGGAGCGGACGTCACCCTATTACACAAATGGACTCATCACTCGCCTCCTATTTGCATGCTGTTTACATTGTTCACTTAAGCCTCAGATTGTAAGCTCTGCAGCCCGGAAGAAAGAACAGCAGCGAGGGTTAATCGTGGATTGGTCGCCCCGTGTAGTCACCGACTGTTCTTCTAGATATAATGTGATTGTTTGAAGTTGAGATATTCCTAGTAATATGGAGGCCGATAGGGGGGCGAGCAGGCGGGAGCTGCAGGATCCAGGAGGACGGAAGCCTCCTCTTCCTCTGCTGCTTCACATTTTGCAGTTTGATGCAGCTTAAAGTTTTCTGTGAACAACCAGAAGAACCCAAAAAAAGCAGAAAATCGGAATCTTCAATCTGCTGTTGGTAAGAGATTTACATCGTGCGCCAAACTTATGGCGATTGAGGTCATCCGAATGTCCGCCACGACATTAAATATTGGCAGCTGATGGGTAACAGAACACGGAGGCAGCGCCAGGTGGAGCTGGACAAGGGCCAATGTTAACCTTTCACTCGCCAGCAACCCACTCATTTACATAATTAGCTCCCATCAGATTATTACATGGCGGGACGTGGCCTTTCAGAGATGACCAAACGATGCAAACATTCATCTGACTGTTAAGCGCAAATGTAATAACGTTGTGCACCTCCCAGCCATGAATTTGGCGTCACCCAGCTTTCCCAGGCTCCTGACAGTAACATGATAGTGCTGAATCCTCTCTCGCAGCAGCTGATGCCGTCTATCTGTTCCGGATTTGTGTGTAAAGTGATTTAATGATGTTTCTTCTTCTCCTCCTGGGAGAGTGATCTGAATAATCCTGTCTGCGGCGCGGGGTTCGCCCGTAGTCTTAGAGCGGTGTGGCGTGAAGGATTAGAGCGGCCGTCCGTGTCTTGTCTGTCGCTAATAAGTAAAGTGACTTCCCCCAGAGCGGTCGCTCTCTCAGCACATGACAAGTGTCCGGATCACGTTACCTCGTTAGTGCGGCCGCGTCTCCCGGGGATACAGATGTTTAGACTTTATCTAACCCCAGACTCCTGCACAGGAAAAACCTCATTAAACAAAATGGGAAAAGAAAATAAAACAACGGGATCGATTACACGGCAGCTGCTGCCCGGCCACACACTGCCAGGTGACAGGCAGCACATGTGAGGGTCATTCACTGCCAGAGAGGAGACCCCAAGCCGGACCCCAATACCTCTACACGATGTGATAGTCTGCAGAATACGTGGCCCGATCCAGACACACAGGGGCACGTCTACTTAGCCCATCCGCACAGTTCACCGAAAGTGCATTGTCTGGTGATAATGCCCTGTGCCGCGATTCACTACGATCGTGTGCCCGATATCCTGCATGTGTCGCTTCCCTGCTCAGGTCCCCGGAGTTCGCCATCTTCTTCCCGGTGTGTAAGGGTGATGGCACACGTGGCGTTTTGAACACGTTTTTGGCCCATTTTAAAGCAGTCCGTCAAAAAACGCATGCGTTTTTGACCAGTTTCAATTAGGATAATTGGTCAAACCTGTCAAAAACAGATACTTGGGCTTGCAACACAATTTGAAAGTTAAATCCCGCTCTCAGTCCGAATCACTCGGATCGTCCGACAGCACGCCCCCAAATTTGTGTAGCATGGAAGACGGCAACTCTGCGCCAAAAAACGATTGCGTGCAACACAATCCCAGCACAGACACCTGTCCAAGCTGTGCAATCCCTGAAAAAGGTGCTAAGTCCGACAAAAGTACGATCCGCGACCCTTAGTAAATAAGCCCCACAGTGTGACAAGTGCTGAGAGCTCTAAGATCAACCTAGTATACATGGGGTTTCCTGCAGGGGGCGATAATCTCCCCCTGTATCCCCAGGCCGCCTTCTGCACCCACATTTGCTCTACTACACCCTCCGATAACGGCACCCTCTACAACCCTCTCTAATAAGGGGATATTTACATGTAGCAGATTTACTGCCAAAATTTGTGTTTCCCCCAACCCCCCTTCAATCATCTGAATGAGGAAAATACATGGATAAATGTCGCAGTCACAAAGGAATCGGCAACTGCCACATGTGAAATTAGCCCAAGTGCCCGCCATCACTGCATCACTAGAATCTGTAAAACCCCAAAACATTCCAACAAGTCAGTACAGTGCACGGTCCAGATCTCCAACAAGAAAGATCCCCCAGTCACATAACAATGAGAACCAACTCTCCAATAGTACATCAACCCCAAAATACAATGGGACACATGTATCATAAGTCTGCCTTTGTCAGTCTGTTTTTTTGGGACTTTTCTTGGCTTTTCTGCTGGTCAGATGTATTTTAGCGTTTTTCCTTATTTATAGATGTGGCGTTTAGTCTTTAGTGAATTCGCAACTTAAAACAAAAGTCTTCAAAAGTCACAATTCATTCCAAGCTAATTTCTACATCTGCAGCTGTAGATTTGCGCCAAAGTTAGCGACTGTTTTACTTTCACATCTGGATTAAGGCGATAACTCATGGAACACTGCAGAAAACTAAACAATGGAGAACTTTGAAGGAAACTTTTAGATGCAAAAAAAAAGTCGCAAATGAGCACAAGCACCATGAAAAGCCTCAAAAATTAAAGAAAAGGGCAAACCAAAAGTGTGATACTTGTGCCCCAATGAGCTTTATGGGGGCTTATTTACTAAGAGTCGTTGATCGCAGTTTCTTTGGACTGTTCGCTGGTTTCGGTTTGCACTGGGATTGTGTCAGATTGTGAAGCACCTGCAACACAAATTGGAGGGGGGCGTCGGACAATCCGACTGAGCGCAAGATTTAACTTTCAAATTGTGTCGCATCCAATACACTTACATACACCAGAAAGAAGAGGGTGAAGTCTGTCAGACCTGAGCGATCTTAGTGAATTGCAGCACAGAGCATTATACACGGACAATGCACTTGAGGGTGATGTCACACGTGGCGTTTTGAACGTGTTTTTGGCCCTTTTTTAAGCAGTCCGTCAAAAACGCATCCATTTTTTTAGCAGTTTGAATTTATTGGTCAAACCAGTCAAAAACGGATGCATTTTCCAAAAAACACATGCGTTTTTTGACGGACTGCTTAAAAATGGACCAAAAAACGTGTTCAAAACGCCACGTGTGACATCACCCTCACGTGATGCGGTTTTTTAACAGACTGTTTTTTTTAACGGTCCAAAAACGGGTCCAAAACGCCACGTGTGCCGCCGGCCTAAGTAAAGTGCAAGTGCTAATTCTCATTCACAGGCCATCAAAAACGGTAATCTCACATGTGTCCCAAGTATTGTGTTGTGGCGGACCAAAAAATGAGCTACAGGTGTTGCACAGATGTGTATATCAGATGTGTGCACACAACTCACAAACATCTTGTCCACTGAATACAAAGTAGCAACCCTTCAGCTGTGAGAAGCAACTGGAAGTAAACAAACACAAAGCAGAGATGTAAAGAAGCTACAGCGCCCTGTAAATCCATCCCTGTCATCATCTGGGGGTCCTGCTAATACTTGCTTGTTCACATGGATAAGAATGAATATTCATGGAGACCTCGTGTTTCCCGATGCCCCCGGTGTGCGCCCTCAGGCAGATGAATGAAGTGTCGGGGCCGGGTCCATGCATCATCCCCTGCACTTCTGTAATTGAGTCTTGTATTTAAATGAGAACTATCAATTATTAACATTATTTAAACCCAAAGATAAAACCTGGGCCCCCTCCATTCATCACGGCTGAGCAGCGATAGGCGGAAAGCAGACACAAAGCTCCTTATTAATTCATGTCCCTGGACCATTAGCGGGAGCCGTGCCCCCAGCCCCCTCCTTCACGCCTAATTATGTTGTATGTTTTCAGCCACTTGAAGGGGAAGATATTAAAAACGTGCGGAATTAATATCCGTAATGTCTGCAGGACGGACGCATCGCTCCCTGCGCCATACGTCATACACCCCCGGGGGCCACAATGTATTGTCCTACACAATCACCATCTCATGGGAACTGATAAAGGGCAACTCCAGCCACTGCACATAGAGGAAACATCCCGGCACATGATACACAGATTTATCACAGAGATTACACTGAAATATCCGTCATCACCGAGCCCCAGGATGGAGAACAGACTCACATTACTGGAGGCACAGACTTCTCTTATTATCAGTGTCACCCGAATGTACCGAGAGAAGAGATAACTGCTTCAGACGTAATACTGCCTCTTATATACCGCTACTATAATACTGCCCCCCTATGTACAAGAATATAACTACTATAATACTGCCCCCTATGTACAAGAATATAACTACTATAATACTGCCCCCTATGTACAAGAATATAACTACTATAATACTGCCCCCTATGTACAAGAATATAACGACTATAATACTGCCCCCTATGTACAAGAATATTACTACTATAAAACTGCCCCTATGTACAAGAATATAACTACTATAATACTGCCCCCTATGTACAGGAATATAACTACTATAATACTGCCCCCTATGTACAGGAATATAACTACTATAATACTGCCCCTATGTACAAGAATATAACTACTATAATACTGCCCCTATGTACAAGAATATAACTACTATAATACTGCCCCCTATGTACAGGAATATAACTACTATAATACTGCCCCCTATGTACAGGAATATAACTACTATAATACTGCCCCCTATGTACAGGAATATAACTACTATAATACTGCCCCCTATGTACAGGAATATAACTACTATAATACTGCCCCCTATGTACAAGAATAAAACTACTATAATACTGCCCCTATGTACAAGAATATAACTACTATAATACTGCCCCCTATGAACAAGAATATAACTACTATAATACTGCTCCCTATGTACAGGAATATAACTACTATAATACTGCCCCCTATGTACAGGAATATAACTACTATAATACTGCCCCCTATGTACAAGAATATAACTACTATAATACTGCCCCCTATGTACAAGAATATAACTACTGTAATACTGCCCCCTATGTACAAGAATATAACTACTGTAATACTGTCCCCCATGTACATGAATATAACTACTGTAATACTGCCCCTATGTACAAGAATATAACTACTATAATACTGCCCCCCTATGTACAAGAATATAACTACTATAATACTGCCCCCTATGTACAGGAATATAACTACTATAATACTGCCCCCAATGTACATGAATATAACTACTATAATACTGCCCCCTATGTACAAGAATATAACTACTGTAATACTGCCCCCTATGTACAAGAATATAACTACTGTAATACTGCCCCCTATGTACAAGAATATAACTACTGTAATACTGTCCCCCATGTACATGAATATAACTACTATAATACTGCCCCTATGTACAAGAATATAACTACTATAATACTGCCCCCCTATGTACAAGAATATAACTACTATAATACTGCCCCCTATGTACAGGAATATAACTACTATAATACTGCCCCCTATGTGCAAGAATATAACTACTATAATACTGCTCCCTATGTACAAGAATATAACTACTATAATACTGCCCCCTACGTACAAGAATATAACTACTATAATACTGCCCCCTATGTACAAGAATATAACTACTATGCTACTGCCCCCTATGTACAAGAATATAACTACTATAATACTGCCCCTATGTACAGGAATATAACTACTATAATACTGCCTCCTGTGTACAGGAATATAACTACTATAATACTGCCTCCTATGTACAAGAATATAACTACTATAATACTGCCCCCTATGTACAGGAATATAACTACTATAATACTGCTCCCTATGTACAAGAAAATAACTACTATAATACTGCCCTCTATGTACAAGAATATAACTACTATAATACTGCCCCCTATGTACAGGAATATAACTACTATAATACTGCTCCCTATGTACAAGAATATAACTACTATAATACTGCCCTCTATGTACAAGAATATAACTACTATAATACTGCCCCCTATGTACAAGAATATAACTACTATAATACTGCTCCCTAAGTACAAGAATATAACTACTATAATACTGCCCCCTATGTACAAGAATATAACTAGTATAATACTGCCCCCTATGTACAAGAATATAACTACTATAATACTGCCCCCTATGTACAAGAATATAACTACTATAATACTGCCCCCTATGTACAGGAATATAACTACTATAATACTGCCCCCTATGTACATGAATATAACTACTATAATACTGCCCCCTATGTACAAGAATATAACTACTATAATACTGCCCCCTATGTACAGGAATATAACTACAATAATACTGCTCCTATATACAAGAATATAACTACTATAATACTGCCCCCTATGTACAAGAATATAACTACTATTATACTGCCCCCTATGTACAAGAATATAACTACTATAATACTGCCCCCTATGTACAAGAATATAACTACTATAATACTGCCCCCTATGTACAAGAATATAACTACTATAATACTGCCCCCTATGTACAAGAATATAACTACTATAATACTGATCCTATATACAAGAATATAACTACTATTATACTGCCCCCTTATGTACAAGAATATAACTACTATTATACTGCCCCCTATGTACAAGAATATATAACTGCTAAAATACTGCTCCCTATGTACAAGTATATAACTACTACAATACTGCCCCTATGTACAAGAATATATAACTGCTATAATACTGCTCCCTATGTACAAGAATATAACTACTATAATACTGCCCCCTATGTACAAGAATATAACTACCATAATACTGCCCCCTATGTACAAGAATATAACTACTATAATACTGCCCCTATGTACAAGAATATAACTACTATAATACTGCCCCTATATACAAGAATATATAACTGCTATAATACTGCTCCCTATGTACAAGAATATAACTACTATAATACTGCCCCTATGTACAAGAATATAACTACTATAATACTGCCCCTATATACAAGAATATATAACTGCTATAATACTGCTCCCTAAGTACAAGAATATAACTACTATAATACTGCCCCCTATGTACAAGAATATAACTAGTATAATACTGCCCCCTATGTACAAGAATATAACTACTATAATACTGCCCCCTGTGGTGTGGTATACTACTACTAGGACAAGATGCACTGTATAGCGGGTGTATATATATATGTGTTGGGTCCTCCTGGTTCCGGTATTACTGTATACATCGGTAATGTTTGTAGATGACATCTGTGTATGTGAAGTCTGGAGATAGATTTCCCCCACAGATGACTGGGGATCATTACAATATGCGGCGATCGGGAACGTGATCTCGTCTGAACCTCCCAGCGCAGTCTCTCGTTTCCTCCTCCATTAATTTCTCCTTCCAGATGTCGGTGTCATTTCATATCCAGATCTGTGTAACACAAGACGCAGTATGAGACGTCTGCATTGATTTGAGGTTTTTCTATATTGAGAAGGTCATGGTGTCCTCCACCTCTTCCTGGGGCCCCCTGAACCACAGACCCCACATCATGATCGCCTCATCCCATACTCTGAAATAAAGCCGCATCTATGCTTTGTTTCCATTACTGACAGCAAGCAGAGATCTTACAATGGTGAGAAATTCCAGACCTGTTATTTACAGACATGAATTATGTTATAAGCAGATATTCAGGAGCTTCCTGTAAATTAGCTAGGGTGAAAGGTCACATGATGTCCAGTGCTGCACCCCCACCTCCCATGTGATCACCTATGGCACCGCCCCCGCGGAGCTGAAGACAGTAGATAGGGAAGCACAGAGCCTCGAGGCTGCTGCCGCAGTGTTGTGAGCGGATACTTGCGGTGACGTTGCGGCCACACTCGGTGCTCGGAACATTTAGCACAACATTGCAGGAAATGTTGTGACTCGTTTCAGTGTGTCGGTGGCACCTCTGCCATAAAAGCGCATTTTATCTGTGTGTAACGATCGCTGATAAAAGCTAATTATACGATTATAAAGCCACCGCCTGAATCTGCGCTGAGTGCAGCCCCTGACACAATCTGGAGGGATATGAAAGGCGCCCTCCAGCGCTTACTTTATCATGTCCCAGCCTGGCAATGCCCCGCGCCTCCCCGGCTTTCATGCCCGAGCCAAATCCACTGCTTGACAGTTGTAGCGCGGAGTCTATGAATTTATTACTGTCACCCAAAGAATACGATCCCTGGCTCCTAGCCTGGCGCAGCCGTGCCAAGACCCGTCCCCGAGCGCAGCAACAATTATATCACTGCCGGGCACAGGAAGGCGATGAAATCATCACACTGCAGCAAGAGGAGAAGAGGAGCAACCCCTGCACCCACCGAATACATCCTATTACTCTCTGTTATCAGCCATTTCATCCCTGGGAGAGGAGACTGTACAGGGGGATACAATCTATTACTCTCTGTTATCAGTCATTACATCCCGGGGAGAGATGACTGTACAGCGGGAATACATCCTATTACTCTCTGTTATCAGCCATTTCATCCCTGGGAGAGGAGACTGTACAGGGGGATACAATCTATTACTCTCTGTTATCAGCCATTACATCCCGGGGAGAGGAGACTGTACAGGGGGGATACAATCTATTACTCTCTGTTATCAGCCTTTACATCCTGGGGAGAGGAGACTGTACAGGGGGGATACAATCTATTACTCTCTGTTATCAGCCATTACACCCCAGGGAGAGGAGACTGTACAGGGGGGGGGGGGGAGGGGTACAATCAATTACTCTCTGTTATCAGCTCTCTGTTACTCTATTACTCTCTGTTTCATCCTGAGGAGACTGTACAGGGGGGCGAGTGATTAGTGGGGGAGGACAGAAGGCCACAGTAAGAGGACGACAAGGGACCACAGAAAGAAGAGGATGGAGGACTGGAGGCCACAGGAAGAGAAGGACAGGGGACCACAGAAAGAAGAGTCTGGAGGACTCAAAAAGAGGAGGATGGAGGACAAGAGGTCAAAGGAAGAAGAGGCCGATGGTCGCTCAGCCAGGACCTGTATAATGTCTCCCCTGCAGAGAGTTACATTGTATTCATCAGGAGGCTCGTGTTCTTGCTGTCAGTCAAGAGTTAAGCATCTGCTCCGCCATAATGTATCAGTGCAGTTACGAGCTGTGGATCTGTGCTGTAAATTCTCTATACTGGGAATTTTAATAATGCAGAACTGTCATAAAATCTCCAAGAAAGAAAAAAAATATTGTTTTTCTGATTCTTCTGAAGCGATTCTGCCATTCGCGTCGCAAAGCGAAATGTGATTAAAGTGTCGGCGGTTCCTGTCCCGGGATGTGATTTTATTATTTTTAGAAATGTATCTTTCATATGAAATATTAAGTCATCGCGCTCCATACAAATTCCATTACAAGAGGTTGACATCGGCGGCGGCTCGGAGAAGCCGTACATCGGGGAGCTGTCCGCCATACGGGAGGCGGGATTACCATATCGCCGGTGTCTGCACATTCATGTGTACGGTGTAAACATCTTCCCACTCGATACTGACGCGATTAGCGGCTCCTAATAAGTTATTGATGGTGGAGGATGAACAATGGCTTCTGATATACACCGGGGACTGAGGGGAAGTTACATCCACAGGCCTGACAGTCTCACCGCCAACACAGAAGTGAACTCATCCATGAAAAGAATGTTTTCCGATATTTACTTTAAAAATGCTCATAAAACAATAAGTATATTAATTAATATTGACAAAACATTGTCACCATAAACAAGAGGTATTGTAATTCTAAACTTATGTTGGAAAAGCAGAACATTCCATAGTGAAAAATGTAAATTTTAAGAATTTTTTTTTTCCCAGAGAAATAAGGGGGAAAAAAATACCACATAAAAGATGCGTTAAATGTTAAGCACGAGATTGCGTCATTAAGGGTTAAATGTGTAATATGGCATCCTGGGCCTGAACCTGGCCGATACTTTACAGCTCTGCTCAGTAGCGCCCTCTTACTGCAGCACAGTGTGAATGCTGTCATACAGTAAAGGTAACAAAGTCACAATTCTAATAGCACCAATCCGCTATGTGACATCGAGTTTTACAGGCCACATCAGTAGCCTCCATCATGAGGATGTATGACCACTGCGGCACCTCTCCGGCCTCAGACGCTTGGTCCTGGCGTCTCTTGCTCAGAGCTGTGCCCTACATTGTGAATCGTCTATAAACTGATATCTGAAATTATAATATCCTGCGTTCTGTACCCCATGGCCTCCTTTATATCCTGTGCTCTGTACCCCAGTAGCGGGTGTTGTACTGTGGCCCCTGTTATATCCCGTGCCTTGTACCCCAGTAGCGGGTGTTGTACTGTGACCCCTGTTATACCCTGTGCCTTGCACCCCAGTAGCAGGCGTTGTACTTAGGCCCCCGTTATACCATGTGCCTTGCACCCCAGTAGTGGGCGTTGTACTAAGGCCCCCGTTATACCCTGTGCCTTGTACCCCAGTAGCAGGCGTTGTACTAAGGCCCCCGTTATACCCTGTGCCTTGCACCCCAGTAGTGGGCGTTGTACTGTGACCCCTGTTATACCATGTGCCTTGCACCCCAGTAGTGGGCGTTGTACTAAGGCCCCCGTTATACCATGTGCCTTCCACCCCAGTAGTGGGCGTTGTACTAAGGCCTCCGTTATACCATGTGCCTTCCACCCCAGTAGTGGGCGTTGTACTAAGGCCCCCGTTATACCATGTGCCTTGCACCCGAGTAGCAGGCGTTGTACTAAGGCCCCCGTTACACCCTGTGCCTTGCACCCCAGTAGCAGGCGTTGTACTAAGGCCCCCGTTATACCCTGTGCCTTGTACCCCAGTAGCAGGCGTTGTACTAAGGCCCCCGTTATACCCTGTGCCTTGCACCCCAGTAGTGGGCGTTGTACTGTGACCCCTGTTATACCATGTGCCTTGCACCCCAGTAGTGGGCGTTGTACTAAGGCCCCCGTTATACCATGTGCCTTCCACCCCAGTAGTGGGCGTTGTACTAAGGCCTCCGTTATACCATGTGCCTTCCACCCCAGTAGTGGGCGTTGTACTAAGGCCCCCGTTATACCATGTGCCTTGCACCCGAGTAGCAGGCGTTGTACTAAGGCCCCCGTTACACCATGTGCCTTGCACCCCAGTAGTGGGCGTTGTACTAAGGCCCCCGTTATACCCTGTGCCTTGTACCCCAGTAGCAGGCGTTGTACTAAGGCCCCCGTTATACCCTGTGCCTTGCACCCCAGTAGTGGGCGTTGTACTGTGACCCCTGTTATACCATGTGCCTTGCACCCCAGTAGTGGGCGTTGTACTAAGGCCCCCGTTATACCATGTGCCTTCCACCCCAGTAGTGGGCGTTGTACTAAGGCCTCCGTTATACCATGTGCCTTCCACCCCAGTAGTGGGCGTTGTACTAAGGCCCCCGTTATACCATGTGCCTTGCACCCGAGTAGCAGGCGTTGTACTAAGGCCCCCGTTACACCCTGTGCCTTGCACCCCAGTAGCAGGCGTTGTACTAAGGCCCCCGTTATACCCTGTGCCTTGTACCCCAGTAGCAGGCGTTGTACTAAGGCCCCCGTTATACCCTGTGCCTTGCACCCCAGTAGTGGGCGTTGTACTGTGACCCCTGTTATACCATGTGCCTTGCACCCCAGTAGTGGGCGTTGTACTAAGGCCCCCGTTATACCATGTGCCTTCCACCCCAGTAGTGGGCGTTGTACTAAGGCCTCCGTTATACCATGTGCCTTCCACCCCAGTAGTGGGCGTTGTACTAAGGCCCCCGTTATACCATGTGCCTTGCACCCGAGTAGCAGGCGTTGTACTAAGGCCCCCGTTACACCCTGTGCCTTGCACCCCAGTAGTGGGTGTTGTGCCTGGTGTAATATCCATTGTACTGCGGCCCTTCCTCTCATTATGCAGATGAGATTAGTGCGGGTGCGTCGTCTGCGGCGCAGTGTAAATATTGGATGATTACTTTATTATCTGATGACAGGTAAAGCTGATTTACTGCCGGCTCCAGCAGATTCATCACGGCCACACAATGCCGACCACACGGAGCTTTTCATCAAGGCAGCCGATTCCCCATTTACATGTTAAGTCATTGCTTTTAATTTAATTGGTTTTCATGGAGCCGACTGTGTGGTGGGATCCCTGAGGATAACGCAGAGACAAACCGCAGCGCTCAACCAAGTTCAAAGATTTGTCTTCTGCCACCAGATGGGAAAATAAATGGATTGCGAGGAGACAATCCTGGTAGCCGGCACCGCCTGCCTTACATGTATCACAGAGAGAAAGGTTAGTCCTGTGATAAGTCACAACTCAGGAGACTTGTGCAAGATCAAGACTGAACACGAGGGGTCAAGGATGGCTCCAGAGGAGAGCACATTGTCCCCAAGGATCACACAGTGGCCCAGATATATCATTGTGTCCGCACCAGTTTTCTGTCTTTTCATATGGCACATGCATTTATTATGTGTATGCGCCAATTACGTGTTGCACTTTGTCTGACACTTTTATAAACTGTTCAGCTATCATAGTTTGCGCCACATTTAGTAGTTCGATTCGACAAAAAAGATGCAACCTTGTCACATCCTGGAAACAGACCGGATTTACTAAGAGCGAGCGGCACCAGTGGATTATCTGGTGCAGCCTGCACATAAGTGATGGAACTGCACGAAGACAGATTATACCAGTTTTCATATATGGGGGTCATTGTATCTCTATAAGAAAGGCAAAAAGGTCAGCGCCATGTTTCTTTCATGGTCCAGCTTGGTGGCATCATCCAGAAAATCTACTTTAATGTGAGATGTTAATTGGTTGGAAAAAGTCAAGGAGGAGGAGAGTTCAACACTGAAGTCAAGCTCTCCCTGTCTCTGAACATCTTCTCTCCTGTGATTGTCCTCATGCGCTGGACTTCAGGAGATCCAGTTGAGGATGTCCCTGGATGCAGGGCCATCAATTACAGTGAACGGGGTGTTCTGAGGCAGAGAGAGCTGCACGACAACATACTGGTAGTGGTTTATTCAGACAATTTTTGATGACAGGTTTCCCAGGTTCTGCAGCTATGTGTCCTCACTATGGAGGGGCAAGGGGTTCTGCAGCTACGTGTCCTCACTATGGAGAGACAGGGGGTTCTGCAGCTATGTGTCTTGACTATGGAGGGGCAGGGGGTTCTGCAGCTATGTGTCCTCAGTATGGAGGGGCAGAGGGTTCTGCAGCTATGTGTCCTCAGTATGGAGGGGCAGGGGGTTCTGCAGCTATGTGTCCTCACTATGGAGGGGCAGGGGGTTCTGCAGCTATGTGTCCTCACTATGGAGAGGCAGGGGGTTCTGCAGCTATGTGTCCTCACTATGGAGGGGCAGGGGGTTCTGCAGCTATGTGTCCTCAGTATGGAGGGGCAGAGGGTTCTGCAGCTATGTGTCCTCAGTATGGAGGGGCAGGGGGTTCTGCAGCTATGTGTCCTCAGTATGGAGGGGCAGGGGGTTCTGCAGCTATGTGTCTTGGCTATGGAGGGGTATGGGGTTCTGCAGCTATGTGTCCTCAGTATGGAGGGGCAGAGGGTTCTGCAGCTATGTGTCCTCACTATGGAGGGGCAGGGGGTTCTGCAGCTATGTGTCCTCACTATGGAGGGGCAGGGGGTTCTGCAGCTATGTGTCCTCACTATGGAGGGGCAGGGGGTTCTGCAGCTATGTGTCCTCACTATGGAGGGGCAGGGGGTTCTGCAGCTATGTGTCCTCACTATGGAGGGGCAGGGGGTTCTGCAGCTATGTGTCCTCACTATGGAGGGGCAGGGGGTTCTGCAGCTATGTGTCTTGGCTATGGAGGGGCAGAGGGTTCTGCAGCTATGTGTCCTCACTATGAAGGGGCAGGGGGTTCTGCAGCTATGTGTCCTCAGTATGGAGGGGCAGAGGGTTCTGCAGCTATGTGTCCTCAGTATGGAGGGGCAGGGGGTTCTGCAGCTATGTGTCCTCACTATGGAGGGGCAGGGGGTTCTGCCGCTATGTGTCCTCAGTATGGAGGGGCAGAGGGTTCTGCAGCTATGTGTCCTCAGTATGGAGGGGCAGGGGGTTCTGCAGCTATGTGTCCTCCCTATGGAGGGGCAGGGGGTTCTGCCGCTATGTGTCCTCAGTATGGAGGGGCAGGGGGTTCTGCAGCTATGTGTCCTCAGTATGGAGGGGCAGGGGGTTCTGCAGCTATGTGTCCTCACTATGGAGGGGCAGGGGGTTCTGCAGCTATGTGTCCTCACTATGGAGGGGCAGGGGGTTCTGCAGCTATGTGTCCTCACTATGGAGAGGCAGGGGGTTCTGCAGCGATGTGTCCTCACTATGGAGGGGCAGGGGGTTCTGCAGCTATGTGTCCTCACTATGGAGGGGCAGGGGGTTCTGCAGCTATGTGTCCTCACTATGGAGAGGCAGGGGGTTCTGCAGCTATGTGTCCTCACTATGGAGGGGCAGGGGGTTCTGCAGCTATGTGTCCTCACTATGGAGGGGCAGGGGGTTGTGCAGCTATGTGTCCTCACTATGGAGAGGCAGGGGGTTCTGCAGCGATGTGTCCTCACTATGGAGGGGCAGGGGGTTCTGCAGCTATGTGTCCTCACTATGGAGGGGCAGGGGGTTCTGCAGCTATGTGTCCTCACTATGGAGGGGTATGGGGTTCTGCCGCTATGTGTCCTCAGTATGGAGGGGCAGAGGGTTCTGCAGCTATGTGTCCTCACTATGGAGGGGCAGGGGGTTCTGCAGCTATGTGTCCTCACTATGGAGGGGCAGGGGGTTCTGCAGCAATGTGTCTTGGCTATGGAGGGGCAGGGGGTTCTGCAGCTATGTGTCCTCAGTATGGAGGGGCAGGGGGTTCTGCAGCTATGTGTCCTCAGTATGGAGGGGCAGGGGGTTCTGCAGCTATGTGTCTTGGCTATGGAGGGGTATGGGGTTCTGCAGCTATGTGTCCTCAGTATGGAGGGGCAGAGGGTTCTGCAGCTATGTGTCCTCACTATGGAGGGGCAGGGGGTTCTGCAGCTATGTGTCCTCACTATGGAGGGGCAGGGGGTTCTGCAGCTATGTGTCCTCACTATGGAGGGGCAGGGGGTTCTGCAGCTATGTGTCCTCACTATGGAGGGGCAGGGGGTTCTGCAGCTATGTGTCTTGGCTATGGAGGGGCAGAGGGTTCTGCAGCTATGTGTCCTCACTATGGAGGGGCAGGGGGTTCTGCAGCTATGTGTCCTCAGTATGGAGGGGCAGAGGGTTCTGCAGCTATGTGTCCTCAGTATGGAGGGGCAGGGGGTTCTGCAGCTATGTGTCCTCACTATGGAGGGGCAGGGGGTTCTGCCGCTATGTGTCCTCAGTATGGAGGGGCAGAGGGTTCTGCAGCTATGTGTCCTCAGTATGGAGGGGCAGGGGGTTCTGCAGCTATGTGTCCTCCCTATGGAGGGGCAGGGGGTTCTGCAGCTATGTGTCCTCCCTATGGAGGGGCAGGGGGTTCTGCAGCTATGTGTCTTCACTATGGAGGGGCAGGGGGTTCTGCAGCTATGTGTCCTCACTATGGAGGGGCAGGGGGTTCTGCAGCTACAGTATGTGTCCTCACTATGGAGGGGCAGGGGGTTCTGCAGCTATGTGTCCTCACTATGGAGGGGCAGGGGGTTCTGCAGCTATGTGTCCTCACTATTGAGGAGCAGGGGGTTCTGCAGCTATGTGTCCTCAGTATGGAGTGGCAGAGGGTTCTGCAGCTATGTGTCCTCACTATGGAGGGGCAGGGGGTTCTGCAGCTATGTGTCCTCACTATGGAGAGGCAGGGGGTTCTGCAGCGATGTGTCCTCACTATGGAGGGGCAGGGGGTTCTGCAGCTATGTGTCCTCACTATGGAGGGGCAGGGGGTTCTGCAGCTATGTGTCCTCACTATGGAGAGGCAGGGGGTTCTGCAGCTATGTGTCCTCACTATGGAGGGGCAGGGGGTTCTGCAGCTATGTGTCCTCACTATGGAGGGGCAGGGGGTTGTGCAGCTATGTGTCCTCACTATGGAGAGGCAGGGGGTTCTGCAGCGATGTGTCCTCACTATGGAGGGGCAGGGGGTTCTGCAGCTATGTGTCCTCACTATGGAGGGGCAGGGGGTTCTGCAGCTATGTGTCCTCACTATGGAGGGGTATGGGGTTCTGCCGCTATGTGTCCTCAGTATGGAGGGGCAGAGGGTTCTGCAGCTATGTGTCCTCACTATGGAGGGGCAGGGGGTTCTGCAGCTATGTGTCCTCACTATGGAGGGGCAGGGGGTTCTGCAGCAATGTGTCTTGGCTATGGAGGGGCAGGGGGTTCTGCAGCTATGTGTCCTCAGTATGGAGGGGCAGGGGGTTCTGCAGCTATGTGTCCTCAGTATGGAGGGGCAGGGGGTTCTGCAGCTATGTGTCTTGGCTATGGAGGGGTATGGGGTTCTGCAGCTATGTGTCCTCAGTATGGAGGGGCAGAGGGTTCTGCAGCTATGTGTCCTCACTATGGAGGGGCAGGGGGTTCTGCAGCTATGTGTCCTCACTATGGAGGGGCAGGGGTTCTGCAGCTATGTGTCCTCACTATGGAGGGGCAGGGGGTTCTGCAGCTATGTGTCCTCACTATGGAGGGGCAGGGGGTTCTGCAGCTATGTGTCTTGGCTATGGAGGGGCAGAGGGTTCTGCAGCTATGTGTCCTCACTATGGAGGGGCAGGGGGTTCTGCAGCTATGTGTCCTCAGTATGGAGGGGCAGAGGGTTCTGCAGCTATGTGTCCTCAGTATGGAGGGGCAGGGGGTTCTGCAGCTATGTGTCCTCACTATGGAGGGGCAGGGGGTTCTGCCGCTATGTGTCCTCAGTATGGAGGGGCAGAGGGTTCTGCAGCTATGTGTCCTCACTATGGAGGGGCAGGGGGTTCTGCAGCTATGTGTCCTCACTATGGAGGGGCAGGGGGTTGTGCAGCTATGTGTCCTCACTATGGAGAGGCAGGGGGTTCTGCAGCGATGTGTCCTCACTATGGAGGGGCAGGGGGTTCTGCAGCTATGTGTCCTCACTATGGAGGGGCAGGGGGTTCTGCAGCTATGTGTCCTCACTATGGAGGGGTATGGGGTTCTGCCGCTATGTGTCCTCAGTATGGAGGGGCAGAGGGTTCTGCAGCTATGTGTCCTCACTATGGAGGGGCAGGGGGTTCTGCAGCTATGTGTCCTCACTATGGAGGGGCAGGGGGTTCTGCAGCAATGTGTCTTGGCTATGGAGGGGCAGGGGGTTCTGCAGCTATGTGTCCTCAGTATGGAGGGGCAGGGGGTTCTGCAGCTATGTGTCCTCAGTATGGAGGGGCAGGGGGTTCTGCAGCTATGTGTCTTGGCTATGGAGGGGTATGGGGTTCTGCAGCTATGTGTCCTCACTATGGAGGGGCAGGGGGTTCTGCAGCTATGTGTCCTCACTATGGAGGGGCAGGGGGTTCTGCAGCTATGTGTCCTCAGTATGGAGGGGCAGAGGGTTCTGCAGCTATGTGTCCTCACTATGGAGGGGCAGGGGGTTCTGCAGCTATGTGTCCTCACTATGGAGGGGCAGGGGGTTCTGCAGCTATGTGTCCTCACTATGGAGGGGCAGGGGGTTCTGCAGCTATGTGTCCTCACTATGGAGGGGCAGGGGGTTCTGCAGCTATGTGTCTTGGCTATGGAGGGGCAGAGGGTTCTGCAGCTATGTGTCCTCACTATGGAGGGGCAGGGGGTTCTGCAGCTATGTGTCCTCAGTATGGAGGGGCAGAGGGTTCTGCAGCTATGTGTCCTCAGTATGGAGGGGCAGGGGGTTCTGCAGCTATGTGTCCTCACTATGGAGGGGCAGGGGGTTCTGCCGCTATGTGTCCTCAGTATGGAGGGGCAGAGGGTTCTGCAGCTATGTGTCCTCAGTATGGAGGGGCAGGGGGTTCTGCAGCTATGTGTCCTCCCTATGGAGGGGCAGGGGGTTCTGCCGCTATGTGTCCTCAGTATGGAGGGGCAGGGGGTTCTGCAGCTATGTGTCCTCACTATGGAGGGGCAGGGGGTTCTGCAGCTATGTGTCCTCACTATGGAGGGGCAGGGGGTTCTGCAGCTATGTGTCCTCACTATGGAGGGGCAGGGGGTTCTGCAGCTATGTGTCCTCACTATGGAGAGGCAGGGGGTTCTGCAGCGATGTGTCCTCACTATGGAGGGGCAGGGGGTTCTGCAGCTATGTGTCCTCACTATGGAGGGGCAGGGGGTTCTGCAGCTATGTGTCCTCACTATGGAGAGGCAGGGGGTTCTGCAGCTATGTGTCCTCACTATGGAGGGGCAGGGGGTTCTGCAGCTATGTGTCCTCACTATGGAGGGGCAGGGGGTTGTGCAGCTATGTGTCCTCACTATGGAGAGGCAGGGGGTTCTGCAGCGATGTGTCCTCACTATGGAGGGGCAGGGGGTTCTGCAGCTATGTGTCCTCACTATGGAGGGGCAGGGGGTTCTGCAGCTATGTGTCCTCACTATGGAGGGGTATGGGGTTCTGCCGCTATGTGTCCTCAGTATGGAGGGGCAGAGGGTTCTGCAGCTATGTGTCCTCACTATGGAGGGGCAGGGGGTTCTGCAGCTATGTGTCCTCACTATGGAGGGGCAGGGGGTTCTGCAGCAATGTGTCTTGGCTATGGAGGGGCAGGGGGTTCTGCAGCTATGTGTCCTCAGTATGGAGGGGCAGGGGGTTCTGCAGCTATGTGTCCTCAGTATGGAGGGGCAGGGGGTTCTGCAGCTATGTGTCTTGGCTATGGAGGGGTATGGGGTTCTGCAGCTATGTGTCCTCAGTATGGAGGGGCAGAGGGTTCTGCAGCTATGTGTCCTCACTATGGAGGGGCAGGGGGTTCTGCAGCTATGTGTCCTCACTATGGAGGGGCAGGGGGTTCTGCAGCTATGTGTCCTCACTATGGAGGGGCAGGGGGTTCTGCAGCTATGTGTCCTCACTATGGAGGGGCAGGGGGTTCTGCAGCTATGTGTCTTGGCTATGGAGGGGCAGAGGGTTCTGCAGCTATGTGTCCTCACTATGGAGGGGCAGGGGGTTCTGCAGCTATGTGTCCTCACTATGGAGGGGCAGGGGGTTGTGCAGCTATGTGTCCTCACTATGGAGAGGCAGGGGGTTCTGCAGCGATGTGTCCTCACTATGGAGGGGCAGGGGGTTCTGCAGCTATGTGTCCTCACTATGGAGGGGCAGGGGGTTCTGCAGCTATGTGTCCTCACTATGGAGGGGTATGGGGTTCTGCCGCTATGTGTCCTCAGTATGGAGGGGCAGAGGGTTCTGCAGCTATGTGTCCTCACTATGGAGGGGCAGGGGGTTCTGCAGCTATGTGTCCTCACTATGGAGGGGCAGGGGGTTCTGCAGCAATGTGTCTTGGCTATGGAGGGGCAGGGGGTTCTGCAGCTATGTGTCCTCAGTATGGAGGGGCAGGGGGTTCTGCAGCTATGTGTCCTCAGTATGGAGGGGCAGGGGGTTCTGCAGCTATGTGTCTTGGCTATGGAGGGGTATGGGGTTCTGCAGCTATGTGTCCTCAGTATGGAGGGGCAGAGGGTTCTGCAGCTATGTGTCCTCACTATGGAGGGGCAGGGGGTTCTGCAGCTATGTGTCCTCACTATGGAGGGGCAGGGGGTTCTGCAGCTATGTGTCCTCACTATGGAGGGGCAGGGGGTTCTGCAGCTATGTGTCCTCACTATGGAGGGGCAGGGGGTTCTGCAGCTATGTGTCTTGGCTATGGAGGGGCAGAGGGTTCTGCAGCTATGTGTCCTCACTATGGAGGGGCAGGGGGTTCTGCAGCTATGTGTCCTCAGTATGGAGGGGCAGAGGGTTCTGCAGCTATGTGTCCTCAGTATGGAGGGGCAGGGGGTTCTGCAGCTATGTGTCCTCACTATGGAGGGGCAGGGGGTTCTGCCGCTATGTGTCCTCAGTATGGAGGGGCAGAGGGTTCTGCAGCTATGTGTCCTCAGTATGGAGGGGCAGGGGGTTCTGCAGCTATGTGTCCTCCCTATGGAGGGGCAGGGGGTTCTGCCGCTATGTGTCCTCAGTATGGAGGGGCAGGGGGTTCTGCAGCTATGTGTCCTCAGTATGGAGGGGCAGGGGGTTCTGCAGCTATGTGTCCTCACTATGGAGGGGCAGGGGGTTCTGCAGCTATGTGTCCTCACTATGGAGGGGCAGGGGGTTCTGCAGCTATGTGTCCTCACTATGGAGAGGCAGGGGGTTCTGCAGCGATGTGTCCTCACTATGGAGGGGCAGGGGGTTCTGCAGCTATGTGTCCTCACTATGGAGGGGCAGGGGGTTCTGCAGCTATGTGTCCTCACTATGGAGAGGCAGGGGGTTCTGCAGCTATGTGTCCTCACTATGGAGGGGCAGGGGGTTCTGCAGCTATGTGTCCTCACTATGGAGGGGCAGGGGGTTGTGCAGCTATGTGTCCTCACTATGGAGAGGCAGGGGGTTCTGCAGCGATGTGTCCTCACTATGGAGGGGCAGGGGGTTCTGCAGCTATGTGTCCTCACTATGGAGGGGCAGGGGGTTCTGCAGCTATGTGTCCTCACTATGGAGGGGTATGGGGTTCTGCCGCTATGTGTCCTCAGTATGGAGGGGCAGAGGGTTCTGCAGCTATGTGTCCTCACTATGGAGGGGCAGGGGGTTCTGCAGCTATGTGTCCTCACTATGGAGGGGCAGGGGGTTCTGCAGCAATGTGTCTTGGCTATGGAGGGGCAGGGGGTTCTGCAGCTATGTGTCCTCAGTATGGAGGGGCAGGGGGTTCTGCAGCTATGTGTCCTCAGTATGGAGGGGCAGGGGGTTCTGCAGCTATGTGTCTTGGCTATGGAGGGGTATGGGGTTCTGCAGCTATGTGTCCTCAGTATGGAGGGGCAGAGGGTTCTGCAGCTATGTGTCTTGGCTATGGAGGGGCAGGGGGTTCTGCAGCTATGTGTCCTCACTATGGAGGGGCAGGGGGTTCTGCAGCTATGTGTCCTCACTATGGAGGGGCAGGGGGTTCTGCAGCTATGTGTCCTCACTATGGAGGGGCAGGGGGTTCTGCAGCTATGTGTCTTGGCTATGGAGGGGCAGAGGGTTCTGCAGCTATGTGTCCTCACTATGGAGGGGCAGGGGGTTCTGCAGCTATGTGTCCTCACTATGGAGGGGCAGGGGGTTCTGCAGCTATGTGTCCTCAGTATGGAGGGGCAGAGGGTTCTGCAGCTATGTGTCCTCAGTATGGAGGGGCAGGGGGTTCTGCAGCTATGTGTCCTCCCTATGGAGGGGCAGGGGGTTCTGCAGCTATGTGTCCTCCCTATGGAGGGGCAGGGGGTTCTGCAGCTATGTGTCTTCACTATGGAGGGGCAGGGGGTTCTGCAGCTATGTGTCCTCACTATGGAGGGGCAGGGGGTTCTGCAGCTATGTGTCCTCACCATGGAGGGGTAGGGGGTTCTGCAGCTATGTGTCCCCACTATGGAGAGGCAGGGGGTTCTGCAGCTATGTGTCCTCACTATGGTGGGGCAGGGGGTTCTGCAGCTATGTGTCCTCCCTATGGAGGGGCAGGGGGTTCTGCAGCTATGTGTCCTCACTATGGAGGGGCAGGGGGTTCTGCAGCTATGTGTCCCCACTATGGAGAGGCAGGGGGTTCTGCAGCTATGTGTCCTCACTATGGAGGGGCAGGAGGTTCTGCAGCTATGTGTCTTCACTATGGAGGGGCAGGGGGTTCTGCAGCTATGTGTCCTCAGTATGGAGGGGCAGGGGGTTCTGCAGCTATGTGTCCTCAGTATGGAGTGGCAGAGGGTTCTGCAGCTATGTGTCCTCACTATGGAGGGGCAGGGGGTTCTGCAGCTATGTGTCCTCACTATGGAGGGGCAGGGGGTTCTGCAGCTATGTGTCCTCACTATGGAGGGGCAGGGGGTTCTGCAGCTATGTGTCCTCACTATAGAGGGGGGGGGTTCTGCAGCTATGTGTCCTCAGTATGGAGGGGCAGAGGGTTCTGCCGCTATGTGTCCTCACTATGGAGGGGCAGGGGGTTCTGCAGCTATGTGTCCTCACTATGGAGGGGCAGGGGGTTCTGCAGCTATGTGTCCTCCCTATGGAGGGGCAGGGGGTTCTGCAGCTATGTGTCCTCACTATGGAGGGGCAGGGGGTTCTGCAGCTATGTGTCCTCACTATGGAGGGGCAGGGGGTTCTGCAGCTATGTGTCCTCACTATGGAGGGGCAGGGGGTTCTGCAGCTATGTGTCCTCACTATGGAGGGGCAGGGGGTTCTGCAGCTATGTGTCCTCACTATGGAGAGGCAGGGGGTTCTGCAGCTATGTGTCCTCACTATGGAGGGGCAGGAGGTTCTGCAGCTATGTGTCCTAACTATGGAGGGGCAGGGGGTTCTGCAGCTATGTGTCCTCACTATGGAGGGGTATGGGGTTCTGCAGCTATGTGTCCTCACTATGGAGGGGCAGGGGGTTCTGCAGCTATGTGTCCTCACTATGGAGGGGCAGGAGGTTCTGCAGCTATGTGTCCTAACTATGGAGGGGCAGGGGGTTCTGCAGCTATGTGTCCTCACTATGGAGGGGCAGGGGGTTCTGCAGCTATGTGTCCTCACTATGGAGAGGCAGGGGGTTCTGCAGCTATGTGTCCTCACTATGGAGGGGCAGGGGGTTCTGCAGCTATGTGTCCTCACTATGGATGGGCAGGGGGGCGGCCGATGCAAAATCAATAACCTCCAAAGTCTGCATGCCCTCGAGGGGTCTGGTGCTAGGGAGACATTTCACAGATAGACCCTGACACATTGCAGGGGTGGTCTGGCTCAGAGACCCCTTCTCATATGACCTGTAAGGTCAGTGAAGCTCGCTGTGGGGGAGGGGAGGTCTATATACAGAGGTGATCTTTATACCCCCTTGTATTATAGGAATCCTGCCGCTGATGATGAAGTGCGAGAAAAGAAACTTCATAAAAACAACTTCTGCTGCAGTCACTAAACAGACAGCTTCTCTGTAATAAGGAGCTGTGTGACAGATCATCCTGAGGAAGCTGCTCTCTCCTCTTTTCAGGCTTCTCTCTCCTCCTCCTAAAATAACATTTTATTCTGAAATTTCTACTGAGACTCTGTCCCAGTAGGGCAAGAAGATCCAAGATTCACATAACAGCTCACAACAGATGTCTATGGAGAAGGAAGGGGGAGCATACACTGAGTGATAGAGGAGAGGTACAGGAGACAGACCCTGCTGGAGATAATAGGAGGTTCCTATCTCACCACAAGTGCTTTATTCCCATCGGTACAGGTCAGTACTGCTCTGTGTGCAGTCTATAGGAGATATTATAGCATCTAGTCCCCATCCACCGGCTCAGAGAAGGCCGAGAACCAGAGAAAGAGCCTGTAGAGGGGAAAACTGCCAAATACTGCAGAGTACACGTCATGTAATGGGCAGATCGCATTACTCCTTATGTAGGGGCACTGTGACACAATGGTTATCTAAGCTTTACAAAAAAATTTCATGCAGACATTTATTAACTTGTTGGTTTAAATTTCTATTATGTCATTTATCAGCACAGAATTGACAAAGCTGACGTAGAGAAGCCCATAGACAAACTGTCCCAACGCCTCAAACAGGAAGTGACGTGTGCAGCCACCCTCAGGTGCCCCCACTTCCTGTGGCAATCAGATCAGCCCTGTTTATAGAATATATGTAGACACCGAGGGCAAAATGACTCCAAACCGGATATGGCAGAAAGCCCCGTGCCCAAGCAGTGGCACCACATGACATGTTACAATAATCCACCGCACATCATCAGAACCGTCGTACCTGATAAACTGGAGTCCATCTTGAAGATGTCGGAGAGACGGTTATTAACAGGCTCATAGGGAGAGTCCTCCAGAAGCTCATTACCTACAGAAGACAGAGAAACTATGTATCAGTATATCAGTATAGCACAGGATAGTATAGTTATACAGTGACACAATGGGGGTCATTTATCTTAGAATGTTCTCTTTTTTTCCAATTATTTTTGGCCACATTTGAGATATTTGTGTCTAAATTTGAGACTTTTCCAGACACAGAGATTAGCCGTGTTAGGCCTCTTGCACACTAGCGTTGCGTTTCACGTGCGGGTGCAATGCGTGAAAAACTGACGTTTTTGCTGCGTTTTTGTTCCATTTTTCCTAAAGAGTAATTTGCGTTTTTGTTGCGTTTTCGGCGCATTTTTGACGCACGATTCAATGGGAGACTCGAGCATATTTCAAAGGGACCATGGTTTGGGATTAAAATGTGTTATTTAATTGAAAAATAATGTCTTCTTATAATTTGCAAACATCTGCGATCTATTCTTCACTGTTCCGCGCGTATATTATCTCCCGACAATTTAGCAGATGTGAAGAACAGTGAAGAATAGAATAAAATCATTGTACACAGTGAACACAGTGAACACAGTGAACACAGGATCATTTAAGAGAAAAACACAGTGCAGAACACAGTGCAGAATAGATTACAGATGTTCGGCACATCTGCTTACTTGTCGGGAGATACGCGCGGAGCGGTGCGAACAAAATAGCATGTGAAGAACAATATATATGTGTGTAAAGAACACATTGCAGATGTTTCCATACATCTGCAATGTCTTCTTCACACATAGACATAGACAGCTAATAAATAGGTCGGAGAGCAGAACATGTGGTGAGAGCGCCACAAAACTGGCGGAAACGCCATAGTAAATGTCCCCCATTGTAGCCGCGACAAAAAACTGTCTGAGACACTTCATAAATATATGTGCAAGTATTTTGTACATCCTTTTCAGTGCAAAGTCAGACAGAAATCTGGCGCAAATGCCTTTTAGACAGTTTTTTTTGGTGCAAAACCAACAAGTGCACTAATAAATTCTACCAAATGTATCAGCATTGCAGAGGATAGCAGGATTATAGTGTGCAGGTAACCATTAGCACAGTATCCTGCAGTTGTGTGAGGACACAGATTCGCCCCCTGTGCAGGTTACTGATCTGTCGGGGTGACTGTAGTTTGGCTTTTCCTTTCGTCGTGTCTTGATCAGTTCTGTGGGGGAGATGAAACAAGTCTCGTCCTCTGCTCTACATGAAATGACTGTACAGCGCTGGAAGCCCGGCAGGAGCTCAGAGACATGGGGCTGCCCCGGATCCAGCTAACTAGAGCAGCAGAGCTTAAAGGGCCGATGCCTGGTACCTGCACACATGGTTCCTAAGGCACAGCTCATGGCTCCTAAGGGTGAAGACACACGTGGCGTTTTTAGGCCGTTTTTTGGGCCGTTTTTAGTTAGTAAGTTTTCAGATCGTTAAAAACGCATGCGTTTTTGACCAGTTTGAATTAAGATAATCGGTCAAACCTGTCAAAAACGCATGCGTTTTTTATGATCTGAAAAGGCCCCCCCAATTTTGCCTGGAGCACACAGCGTTGGGAAGAGGGGGCTCTGGCTATAACAGTGGGTGCTGCGTACCTGCTGTATGTGGGTAGGGGATGCTATGGAGCTCCCTCATGCTATTATGGGTTCAGATGACCCCATGGGAGTGATGGGGGGGGGGGGTGTCTGGCCCTTTGTTCATGCCCCTCCTTTCCCTCCCTGCTGTCTGATTGCTGTCTATGGGGGGTCTTTTCCAGGGAAGGATTGATTACATGCACTCTCTCATCTAATTACTACTCTGCTCTTAATTAGGCCGCTTATTAACTCTGTAACCAGCTGCTTAACCCTTCAAAAGCCGCGGTCAATTATTTGCACAGAATTCATTTTCATCCATAGTTAACCCTTGTGGTAATAAAGAGACCAAGGCAGATGGTGACAACCCAGGCATCGGCTATGGTGGAGGATGGTCCAGCCCGGTGCACTACAAGATGGGATCATGGGACCCTGGGAATACAGAGCCTGGGCTGCACCACTGAGACAAAGCGAGAGACCTGCAGCTTTCGCCATCACACAAAGTTTACTCTACGATCTTTTGTCTTTAGGGTATGGGGGCTCACAGCTGATGGAGAGTATACTGTAGGTTATAGGGGTGCACAGCTCATGTTAAGTATACTGTAGGTTATAGGGGTCTGCAGCTGATGGAGAGTATACTGTAGGATATTGGGGTGCACAGCTAATGAACAGTATATTGTAAGATATAGTGGTCTGCATCTGGTGGAGAGTATGCTTTAGGGTATAGGGGTCTGCAGCTGATTGCTTTATGTCCCCACAGATTGTCCAATCTCCTGATTCTCTGGTTTAAACACTCCTGTCATTCTCAGCCCCCGTGAACATTGTCTGAGATGATGGGAGTTATCTTCCTCAGTCTGGGGTATATTCTGGTTCTAGCAGGGTCCCTAGTGATGTGCACTGACCCCCTGTATATCGCAGCTCCCCCCAGGTCGATCCACCTGTGTGATTCTAGATTTTTTGACACTTTTCATTGGAGACGTTCCGTTCCTGCGGATCCCCAGGGATACGGAGGATGTTTCTAATGAACATTTCTCTTCCATCTACAGGCTGAGATTATTCAATATGATTGATTTTCTCTGTGAGCAGAACAGACACCTGGAAATAATGGGCTGACACGTTCTGTGCCGCTATTGTCACCAGAACCATTCTCATTCCAGACGGCTGCACCACAATCCTGAAGGGGTTAAGTGTGGTTGGGTTTTTATAGTTGAGGAAACGTTATTTACACCCAGTAAGAGAACGGCGCATCTGCTGTTTATGGTCCTCTTAATGTACCGACTGCAGAGGATGGAGCCATCACGTACTAGAGCCGCTCCAGTCCCTGGACGACACCGGCCCAGAACCAGCAGCAATAAATTATGTAGAAGTAATAGGAACTGCACACCCAGGACTGGGACCATGTGCAAGCACCTTACCAGATGTATATATCTCAAACTATACAGCACATCCTGAATCACTGTGTTCGTACATGACATAACTTATCCTGTACTGATCCTGAGTTACATCCTGTATTATACCCCAGAGCTGCACTCACTATTCTGCTGCTGGTGTAGTCACTGTGTACATACATGTCATTACTTATCCTGTACTCATCCTGAGTTACATCCTGTAGATCTTTTATTTTATATAAAATAAAAAAACATAACAATACAAACCAAACATAAAATATAATATATACAAAATATATACAATGTCTTACCTGCTGGTCCAGCCACATTCACTCCTAGCAAAAACAATAATTTAAAATACACCAAAAATAAATAAACACCAAATATCACAACCCCCACCCAACCGATTGTCACATCCTCAACCAAACCAATAAACAATAAGACAAGCCACACCCACAAATAAACATAAATGACTATAAATATACATAAACCCACCCCACACCCTCTAATAACAAACCACCCCACACAGATCACATCCCACACCCATATTTTTTTTTTATTTTTTTTTTTTTTTTAAATATATATAATAACAAACACAGAATTCACATAACACTACACTAAACTAAATCCCTCGCCCGCACCCTCCCCTTCCCCCCAGACACTGGTCTAACGTCCAAAGTTTGCGTTAAGTAGTCCAGACCAGTGCCCAGGGTCATAGAGTCCAAGGTCAGTTCATAAATCCCAAAATCCCACCACCATCACCCCCCTCCCAACCTAACACTATGTCCCAAACCCCACTATATACAATATATACACTGATTACAACATAACATAAAGAAAACAGAATACAAATAAAACCTGAACAACATAAATACAAACCACATAAAGCCCAGGTTCGGCGCCTGCAAGCCCAACATCACTACATGCTCAGATACAAAACAAAAATCTACTGTGCAGCATCAGCCCAACACCAGGAGCGGAGATGACAGACTAAGGGACACTAAAGGAGAACCCCCTCCAAAGGAGAGAGGCCCTCCCCGTGCCCAGCCTCTCATACTCCAGAGAGCGCACCTTCACCAGGTCACCCAGAATGTTCCTAACCACCTCATCCACCGGGAGGATTTTACGCTGCGTCGAAACTAAACACCGTGCGTTCCACGTGTGGTACCTGACCACTAGACTGACTAGGAATAACGTGCATCGGTCCCGGCCACCCAGGCCTCTGAATGCTCCATAGGCCCACTCCGCATAGGAGAGACCGGCCAACCCGGGCCAATGGATGGAAGCGCCCACCCGGTTGTACACCTCTGTGTTAAAGGGGCACTGAAGCAGGAAGTGGTCCATGCTCTCCAGCAGGCCACCGCACTCCTCCCGGGGACAACCCCTTTCCTCAGAGCTCCTACACTTCAGATTGTCCCTCACACACAGCTTTCCATGGAAGCAGCGCCAAGTCACGTCCCAAAACTTCAAGGGGATCCTGATGGAATTCAATAAACTCAAACCCACCCCAAGATCCCGACTTGGGCAATCCCTGAGGGCCAGAGGCTTCTGGAAATGGGTCAACAGAACCCTTTTGTCAAGGATTTTCCTCGACAAGGTCCTGATCTCCCACATTCCCAGACCCCACCGGCGAATCACCTTCAGAACCGGGGTAGCGTAAGCCGGAAGATGCCCATGCGGTGTACGGAGATCCTTCACTTGTCCTCCTGTCTCCCATTCCTGGAAGAAAGGCCTAAACCATCCCCTGCAGGAGTATACCCACGGAGGAGCCCTCTCTTTCCAGAGGTTTGCTACATTGATCTTAAGAAAGGTATTCACTAGGAACACCACAGGGTTGACCATACACAACCCTCCTTGTCTCCTCGTGCGGTAAGTAACCTCCCTCTTGATAAGGTTCAGCCTATTCCCCCATAACAGCTGGAAGAACAGACTGTACACCCGAGTCCAGAGGGGTTCTGGCAACATGCACACACTGCCCAGATATATCAGCAATGGGAGCAGGTAAGTTTTGATCAGATTAACCCTTTCTCTGAGGGTCAAAGACCAACCCTTCCACTGGTCCACCTTCTGAGCGGCGATCTTCAGCCTGCCGTCCCAGTTTTGCATGGGGTAATCCCCCTGGCCGAATTCGATGCCGAGAACTTTGGCGGAGTCCTGGGGCCCTGGAAGAGTGTCCGGGAGATCAAAGCCTGGATCCCCCTCTCCCAGCCAGAGACTCTCACACTTATCCCGGTTGATCTTGGACCCAGAAACCTCTGAGTAGCGGTCAACCTCTGACATCACCCATTGCGCCTCCCCTCCCGAGGACACGAAAAGGGTGACATCATCAGCATACGCTACCACCCTTAGAGTGGCTTCCGGTGCTGCCCGATCCATCCCGACTCCCACCAACGGCCCACGATCAACCCTCCTAAGGAATGGGTCAATCGCGAACACGTATAAAAGTGGGCTCAGAGGACAACCCTGGCGAACACCAGACCCGACCTCAAAAGAGCGGCCAATCCAACCGTTCACAAGCGGGAAACTCTCTGCCCCTGCGTACAAAACTTTCAGCCAATTGACAAACTCCCCAGGCAGGCCATACCTCAGAAGGACAGACCAGAGGTACTCGTGGTTAACCCGATCAAACGCTTTTGCCTGATCCAAGGACAGCAAGTACCCCTTCCAATTACCAGCCCTGCCCTGCTCCACTGCCTCCCGAACACAAAGCACAGCACTAAATGTACTGCGGCCTGGAACAGAGCAGTGCTGGGTCCCCGAAAGGAGCTGGGGCGCAAACTGCACCAGCCGATTAAACAGCACCTTTGCCAAAACCTTTCTGTCCGTATTGAGAAGCGCTATGGGACGCCAGTTCTCAATACGAGATCGGTCCTTACCCTTTGACAGGATGATCAGGGCAGACCTCCTCATTGACTTCGGCAGAGCGCCCGAGGAAAGACACTCATTGAATACCTCAGTCAAGAGGGGAACCAAGGCGTCCTTAAAGGTCTTATAAAACTCAGATGTTAAGCCATCCGGGCCTGGCGATTTCTTGAGGGCGAGCCCTTCAATCGCCCGGCTGACTTCCTCTTCCCTGATCATCTCTGTCAAAACATCAAGAGAGGGGTCTACTCCTGGCTCAGGGACAGTTTCAGCCAGGAAACCCGACATCACATCCCGATCTAGATCCTTCCTGCCCAAGAGGTGCGAGTAGAAAGATCTGACGACCTCCAGAATCCCTGATCTGGACCTTTTCAGGGATCCCGTACTGTCAACCAGTCCTGTGACAACTTTACCATTCACTGACATCTTGCAGTTTCTGTAAGGGTCGGGCGAGCGGTATTTCCCGTAATCCCTCTCAAAAACCAAAGATGCGTGTCTATCGTACTGACACCTCTTCAGCAAGGATTTCACTCTGGAGATGTCCTCACGACTACCCCCAGTCGAGACGAGATGCTCGAGTTTCCTCCTCAGGCCCTGATACAGGCGGTACCTGTCCAGGCTCCTGAGGCTCGAGAGCTGGCGGAAGAATCTCGCCACCCTTTTCTTGAGCATCTCCCACCACTCTGACTTACTGCTACAAAGGCCCAGCAATGGTACCTGGCTCTGAAGAAAGTCCTCAAAGGATTGTCTGATCTCCGCTTCCTCCAGGAGAGACGAATTGAGCTTCCAGTAGCCTCTTCCCATCCGGGGGGTCTCTGTAACATTCAGAGAAAACAAAATTAAACAGTGGTCGGAGAACTCCACCTCAACAACGGACACTGCTGAAGAGATGGCTTCCTCCTTTAAATAAAACCTGTCTATTCTAGACCTGCAGCTACCCCTATAATAGGTGAACCCCGCGTGGCCTGGGGTGTGCCGGATGTGGACATCCACCAGGCGAGCCTCACTAGCTATGCTATTAAGAGCGACGCTATCATAAGTCAGCTTGTCTCTGGAACCTCCCCTATCCTGGGACCTCGTGACAGCATTGAAGTCCCCTCCAAAGACCACCTGCCGACTTGTAAAAAGGTAGGGCTTGATCCTCATAAAGAGACACTTCCTGTCCCACTTGGACTGGGGACCATAGATGTTAATTAGGCGAAGTTCTTGTCCCTTCATGAGGACATCCAGGATCAGGCACCTCCCCATTTCTAACTCAATAACTCGTCGGCATTCTACCGGTGCGGTAAAAAGTACCGCCACTCCGCTATACGGCTCGGCCGCAAGAGACCAATAGGAAGGCCCGTGTCTCCATTCCCTCTTAGCTTTAAACACGGCCGCCAAATCTGGCAGCCTGGTCTCCTGCAAAAATAAAATGTCGGCTTCAACACGGCCGAGAAAATCAAAGGCCGCAAATCTAGCCGCATCAGACTTAATGCTGGCGACATTAATGGACGCCAGCGTCAACGGAGTGGGTGCCGCCATCATGAGTGATTGAGTTAGACGGCTTTCTTTTTACCCATCTTACCACCACCCTCGGGAAATGAACACCCCCTTTTTAGACTTATTGTGGTGTCCATCTCCCGCACCTCTGATGCTTCAGGGGCAGATCCAGGACCTGCCCCCTCATCCTCGTCTCCAGTCTCTGGGCCAGTCTCCCCTCCTGAGGACCCTGATTCCCCAGGGGGAGACTCGGCACCCCCTGCAGGCCCCTCCGCCACCTCTGGCCCTTCACCCTCAGCCCCTCCATCGGCAGGAGAGGCTCCGTCCAGGGCCAGGAAACGATTTGAAAGTTCGACCAGCGGGGGGTCGGTTGCACCTTCCTTGGGTACCTTAGTCAGGGTGGGAGAAGATCTTACACCTCCCTTCTTTTTACCCTTTTTCTTCTTTTTGGCGCCACGCTTACGCTTTTCCTCTAGCCACGCCCTATTATCCTCGTCCATACTCTCATAATGGGAGGAGTCTGAGGACGTGGCACCTTCCTCTCTCTCGATCCTCCTGACCTCCTCATCCAGTACATCATCCCCTGGGGCCTCAGCGACAGGTGTGGTCTCCAGGATAGCGCCAGAGGTTGTCCCAGCAGCCCGAGACTCCCCCCGCTCTCTCTCCTGTTGACGCTTCTCTAGACGCCTTAGCTGGGCAGGCGTCTTTTTCCTGTCTTTCTTCCCTGGCCCCTCCATTCCTCTGCTTCTGCTAGTCCCCTCCCCAGCAGATTCAGCCTCATGGCTTTCATCCGCTGAGGCTGAGCCCGCATTAGCGAAGGAAAGAGGACAACGACTGTACGGGTGACCGAGATCACCACACAGGTTACACCTAATCTGCCCTGTACAGGATGCAGCGAGATGGCCGACACCCCCACACAACGCACACTTCTGCACGGTGCAGTTTGCGCTGAAATGTGTGGGGTCACCGCACCTGTGACACAGCCTAGGCTGCCCCCGGTAGAAGATCAGGATCCGATCCCTCCCCAGGAAGGCTGATGAAGGGATGTGGGCGACTGAGTTACCTGAACGCCTCAACTTCACCATGAAGGTCCAGGCCCCTGACCAGATACCAAACTCGTCTCGATTTTTCTCGGGTACTCCCAGTACCTCTCCATAACGATTCATCCAGGTCATGATGTCAAAGCAAGATAGTGATTCGTTACGGGTAAGAACGGTCACTTTCTTGACCTCGCTCTGGCGGGACACTGCTTGCACAGCAAAGTCCCGCCACTCGGGCTCGTTGTATCTCAGCTCATAGTTGGACCAGAAGAGCTCAAGCCCCTCCGGCCGAACAAAGCTGATATCAAACTCAGATGTACCATAGGGATGGATCAAGGCAAAGATGTCAGCCGCCTTGAAATCCATCCTCAGCAGCAGCTCAACTACCCGTGCCCGAGGGGGACACACATCACTGCCACGCCACCGAAGACGGACCACATTCCTACGGTTAGCACCCGGCCCGGTTGTCGGGAGCGACCATGGTGTCTCCCTGCCTTTTTGCTCTCGGAAGGCAGACAGGCCGTGCCTCTCTATCCAAAACGACAAATCAACCTCCTGCCCCGCTACATTGATCGTCCTTTCTCCCTTCTGTAAGGCCTGCAGGAGGCGCCGTTGCAAAAAGCCGTCCCCAGAGCCCAGAGACGAGGATGACGGAACCCTACTTCCCCCAGCAGCGACACTGGCATAGCTCTTAATAGGGGCCGCCACTGGGGGAGCAACCGGACCAACCCCTGCACCCACCACATTAACACTACCCACCTCCATGTTACACTCAGCCGCGCCACTCACACCACCAGTCACTCCATCACCCACCCCCAAAGCTGGAAAAGATTCTCCACCACTCACACCATTCACATTATCCACCACAACATTACTGACACCATTCACACTGGCTGGACCAGCAACAACATTAGCAGACAAGACCACCTCCGCATCTTCAGGCACAAGGGACGGGGGTCCCCCCGCAGCGCATCGCCCAGAGGGAACCCCAACTTGTGTCACACTTGTGCCCTCCACATCATCGGTAGCAGATGTTATTTTACTTTTCTTAGAGGAAGGTAGGAGTCGCCGCTGGTCTTTGGCTGGTATGTGGCACCGCTGATCCCCACCTTCCTCAGCACTCCTCTGCAGACTGTCTCCAACACCAACACAAAATAGGACTTTAGGTTTGGGAGGTCCGGAGCCCTCAGCCTCAGCGACCCCTCCACACTGCCGCCGCACCATAACCAAGTGATCAGCGGCAACAGTATGAAGAGGCGCCGAGGCACCGGAAGCTGCCACCAGTGCCGGGCTATCCCCCCCTCCCACTGGGGGACGCACCACAGCACTGGATTTCGATGGTATCGCCACTGCCGAGCCGCCCTTACTGTCCGGCCTCGCGGCCGATGCCTCCCCTGCTCCCCCACTGTTACCACAAACAGAGACGGAGCCCATCGCCACATCAGATGTCACACCTGTAATCTCCCCGCTCCCTGGCACTGAGTCCACTGCAGGACCCGCGCTGGGCTGGGTAACGGGGCTCGCACAGTGAGCTGACCCTGCGGCCGACTCGGGTTTTACGGGGAGGGGGCTGTAGACTAGACTCACCACTTCCACGGATTTGGTCTTCTTCTTTCGTGGTTTGCTGCCCCCCGGTGCATCCTCCGGCAGATCGTCTCCAAAAGTAAAGTCCTGGAGGTGCACAGGGGACTCGAGCCGTCTGATCTCCTCCATCAGCGCCCCTCCCTGGTGGCTGTCACTATCCTCACCCGGGCCGGCAGAACCGCAGCCAGATGACATGGCCGCTTGTCCTGCAGGGGGCCCACTGTACGGCACCGGGCTTTCCTCCTCCATCTGACTCTCAGGCTGAAGCCCCATCAGCCGCCTCTGCTTCTCCTCCTCCATCTCCCGGAACCGCTCATCATTAAGAATTTTTTCTTTAAACGGACCGCTCCTCTCTAGCAGATAAGCCTTCCTCTCCTCCAAGGCCTGGATGTCAGTCTGGAGCCTGGATATCTCTGCCAGAATCTGCTCCTTCCTCCTCTTCTGGGCAGAGCTTGCCCTGGCATGGGCGCACCGGAGCTCCTCCCGCAGTCTCCTCACCGTCTTGCTGGCTTCTTCGTACTCAGAGAGGTGGCCCAGAGCCCGGGAGGCATAGCTGGAAATAGACTCCCGGGTCCTCAGCATTCCCCAGCCCTCTTCACTGAGGTCAGCCTCACCTCCCTGAGCACTCAGCTTTCCTGCGGTATCCAGCTTTTCCGAGGTACCCAGCTTTCCCAAGGTATCCAGCTTTCCTGGGGTTTTGGCGCTTTTTGATGCCTTAGCTGGCCTGGGGGTACTTGGAGCAGCATTGCTGCTGTTCCTTGCAGATCTTCTTACCCCCAAGGCTTCCGCAGCGCTGGCCGGTTCCTGGCTACCCCTGCCCCCCGCCGGCCTAGACCGGGAAGCAGGAGCCTGGGACTTGCTGCCCTGGCTCATGCCTGAAAACCCACTCCCTCCCTGGGAGAGGAGAGAGCAGGCCCCAGGTGGAGGTGGTTTTCCCTGGAGCTCAGGAGCAGCAGCAGCACACAGCCTCTCACAGCAACAGACAGAGATAACGAGGTAACGAGGCACACCAGAGATGCACTCACTATCTGCTGCTGGTGCAGTCACTGTGTACATACATGACATTACTTATCCTGTACTGATCCTGAGTTACATCCTGTATTATACTCCAGAGCTGCACTCACTATTCTGCTGCTGGTGCAGTCACTGTGTACATACATGACATTACTTATCCTGTACTGACCCTGAGTTATATCCTGTATTATACCCCAGAGCTGCACTCACTATTCTGCTGCTGGTGCAGTCACTGTGTACATACATGACATTACTTATCCTGTACTGATCCTGAGTTACATCCTGTATTATACCCCAGAGCTGCACTCACTATTCTGCTGCTGGTGCAGTCACTGTGTACATACATGACATTACTTATCCTGTTCTGATCCTGAGTTACATCCTGTATTATACTCCAGAGCTGCACTCACTATTCTCCTGCTGGTGCAGTCACTGTGTACATACATGACATTACTTATCCTGTACTGATCCTGAGTTACATCCTGTATTATACTCCAGAGCTGCACTCACTATTCTGCTGCTGGTGCAGTCACTGTGTACATACATGACATTACTTATCCTGTACTGACCCTGAGTTATATCCTGTATTATACCCCAGAGCTGCACTCACTATTCTGCTGCTGGTGCAGTCACTGTGTACATACATGACATTACTTATCCTGTACTGATCCTGAGTTACATCCTGTATTATACCCCAGAGCTGCACTCACTATTCTGCTGCTGGTGCAGTCACTGTGTACATACATGACATTACTTATCCTGTTCTGATCCTGAGTTACATCCTGTATTATACTCCAGAGCTGCACTCACTATTCTCCTGCTGGTGCAGTCACTGTGTACATACATGACATTACTTATCCTGTACTGATCCTGAGTTACATCCTGTATTATACTCCAGAGCTGCACTCACTATTCTGCTGCTGGTGCAGTCACTGTGTACATACATGACATTACTTATCCTGTACTGACCCTGAGTTATATCCTGTATTATACCCCAGAGCTGCACTCACTATTCTGCTGCTGGTGCAGTCACTGTGTACATACATGACATTACTTATCCTGTACTGATCCTGAGTTACATCCTGTATTATACCCCAGAGCTGCACTCACTATTCTGCTGCTGGTGCAGTCACTGTGTACATACATGACATTACTTATCCTGTTCTGATCCTGAGTTACATCCTGTATTATACTCCAGAGCTGCACTCACTATTCTCCTGCTGGTGCAGTCACTGTGTACATACATGACATTACTTATCCTGTACTGATCCTGAGTTACATCCTGTATTATACTCCA